>NW_028288831.1:2537108-2854247 GCF_059628265.1 Tinamus guttatus
AGCCTCTTAATTTTTTTAAACATGCCAAAGAAACTCTAAAGTCAATATTAACATGTTCAGAGCCAACCAAGATATAGGAGTGCAGTGGAGACAGCAACCTTAGGCCATAGCTGGGATGAAAAAAATGTCCATTATCTTTATACTCTTGTGACTGGAGTTGATGGGCATTTCTGCAGCCTCCACCAAGGCAAAATCCTGGGTCTGCAGAGTGTTGCAGCCTCACAGCTGACATGAGTCGTATTAAAAAACACCTAAGTCCTATTTTCTGCTCTATAGAAAATATTCCTGAGTGTAATTTATGTTATTCCTCAAGCATTTGTCTAATGTTATAACCATGTGGTGCTGAGACAGTAGCACAGACTGTGCAAATCTCTAGATGAGCCTGTGTCTTATGCCTTCACTAAAAATCCATTCTGCTTGCAGAGATTCAGAGCTTTCTACACCGCTACTGCTCCAGTGACTGAGCTACTGCCAAACACCCTCTTCTTAACTCCTTTAGGTACAACAGCACTTTTCTCAGAGAGATTGACATCTTGAACCCAGACATCTACAGCAAGATTTTCAGATATACCACTTCTTGAGTTTATGTGCTTCAAAGGAGAGCTTATACAATTAAAAAAAAAATAAAGCTCTTATGATGATAGCTGGTGTGTCTAGTAGCAGTAAGGGCTTCTTTGCACAACCTGTACCTTCACAAGCTGTACTCAGCTGGGTAAAACTACCAAATGGTTCTTGGAAGTAAAGGTGTGCACAGTGGGTCTCGCATGACTCTGGCAGACGCCCACAAGAGTTTGTTTTGTATCCAGCACTAGTACACAGCTCAGTGAATGACAGGACTGCAAAATGCAGTCTGACAGAAAGCTCAGTGCTCCTGACCCAGGAAAGTTAAGATAAGTGTGAGAGAACACAACATCTTTTGTTATTATTTGTATTGTGCTTGCGCATAGCAGAAAAGGCATAAGCTCCCTGGTGTGAGATGTTGTGCAGAGGAAAGTTTAAAAGATAATCCTTGTCCAGTGATCCAAGAGGGTAATGAGAATAGGAAGGTGCTAATGATCAGAAGGGAGAACAGAAACAGCCAGACTTTTTTTGTTCTGTTCTGTTCTAAGCAGAAGGTTTTGCAGACAAGCACATAACCAATGACAAGTTTTTTGAAGCAGATTGCAGCAAGGATGGTAGGAAGATATGAGAGGCAAGATTTGCCAGGAGGGATAACACTTCTTATTAGACAAATTGCTTGTTAAAAATGGACACATTCCTGGGCACGCAAACCTGTCGGCATGACTAATAGACATGCCCCAACCATTACCCAGCTCCTTTTGTGTACATCACAGCAAGGCCAAGCTCATGATGAGAAAGGTCATCTTCTTTTGCAAAGACTTGCTGCAGGCTTTTAGGTGCCTGTAATTAAAAACAATCCAGCAGCTGATGTCTGCAAAGAAAATACAGAGAGCATGTCTCCAATAAGCAGTATGTCGGCTGCTTTTGATTGCAATCTAATGGAGAGTATTCTGAAGGGAAGAATATGGGGAAAAGTGAAGAAACAACAAAGTTTGACAATTGCTGTCAAACTATCTCACTGTCTCCCTCTACAAAGGTCTGCTCCTGGGTGGTCCTTCATGTCCTGAGCTGTTGTGTAGATGTGTCTGAGGGATGGGAGCTGGAGAGAAGATGTCATCTTTGTAGTTCAGCCAAAAATATAGCTAATGTATAAATAATTGTATGAAGGTGTCCTGTTCTGTAGATCTCAGTTCTAGTGCTGGAGCTCAGCTTATCAAGCATAGTCCTAGGCAGGTCTCATAAGAAACACCTGGTCTGAATTAGCCCAGACATTACGCTCTGTGTCAAAACACATAGGTCATGAACTAGACACCGGGGAATGCTCCTTCCAGACCATTTTTCATACACTTCAAAAGGATGTTAGCCATGATCCATTAAGTCTTCTAGTATCATCTGTAGGTTGAGAATTTTGGCTAACATGATAAATATCCGGTAAAACTAATGGTGTTCATGTGGTTTTCATCAGTAGTGAAGGTAACAGTGACAGTGGCTTTTGTCAGGAGCAGACTTTTAATTTTCCGGGCATAGTCCAGAATTGCAATTTGTACTGTCCTATAATGATATGTAAACTCACAGCAGTCAGTGGAAAAACTACCAGTGAACTTTCTTGGTTTGGACCAGGCCCATATTCTTTTAGACTGGGGTTTACAAAAACCATGAGGAAAGTGATGATGCATCTGTCAAGGAGTCTATCCCTTAAATAACTCGTTAAGGAATAGTTTTGCTATATAACCTTGTCTCAGGACAAAAGATGTGTGGAAATCTCATTGCATGGAAAGCAATTTGCAAACCCTAAATGGGGGGTGCTTGAAAGTTAAATCTCACTGCAAAAACTGTCTTGAGTGCATTTCATGAATTACAGCGGTACTGAGAGATTGAACTGAGCCACAGACAAGACCAGGAGCATGTCCTTTTCTGTTATTCTTTATCAGCTTCCCTGTGATCTCTTTTGGTGCAGACAAGGATTGCAGATGTATTTGAAAAAACAGAATAGGTGTTAGAAATGACTAAGAGCTGAATGTTTTTCCATGACAAGGAAAAAAGCATCTATTGCTGCTTGTTTACTTCTGATTTATTCCCCTATAAAAAGGAGGTGAAGTTCATCTTTGTGATCTCTATATTGTCTACACAGAAAATTAACTTCAGTAAAGTGCCTGTACTGCTGTCACTCTTTTACAAAAGCAGCTGGGAAAGCATGGGAAAAAATAATCCTTGCTATTTTTGAGGAGCAGGAGGATAGAGAAAGCTAGTTTACTATCTGACAATGGGTTATCATCAAGAGTGTGGTGTTTAAAGGAAAAAAAAATGTTGTTTTCTCATTACTGGAACAACAACAACAAAAAGAAATCTTGTAACCAGTGAAAGTGGAGTCACTGACCTAACTGTTTAACCAAGCCTTTCTGGGAGTAGAAAGAAAAACAAACGTTAAGATGATATTAATTAAGAGCCCTTGTTTAGTCTGTCCATTAGCTGCCTTTGGTTCTCATTCTGTATTCTGAAGGGCTGATTCTGTGTGGAAGTCAATAGATGTCTTCAGCCTTATTCTGTGCTCCCCTGTCTCATATCATATGAAATGAAGGGGTATGGACTGAGGAGGAAGTGTTGAAGCTGATTAACAAGAACAACTTTCAGGAGGAACTATTACAGCCCAGCCAGGTGCTTGTGACCATAAGAGGGGTATTGTGTTATAGCTGATGAAGTATCTCAGACTGGTAGTTGTTGCCAAAGGAAAGGGCTAGTTGGTTGCTAAAAAGTCTTTTTCACATCTGTATCAATGTAAAGCTTTCTCTTCCTCTTGAAGGACTTAAGCAATCAAAGGATTTATTTTCCTTTCCTCTCTCTCCTCTTTATTATTATTATTATTATTATTGTAATTAATTCTGGTAATATTTGCCTTCCTGCCCACCTGCCTGCTCGCTTACCCTTTAAGTTTGCTGTAGCATACTATAGTTGAACTATTTCCTTTATTTGAACTGATATTTCTTCCTTGTTGGAGCCTCATCGGAGGTAATCTCCTGTGTCTTATTACTTTTTTGGTAAAGTATTGCTAGATCACATGTGGGCGCTGACTCCAGAACACTGAGCCTGCAGTGTTCTGCAGAAAGCTCCATTTATCTTCCTGCTGTGGACAAAATATCTTTACTGTGAACCCATTACTAGTTATAAGCTTTGTAGCTGAGGTTTCCAAGCAAATTAAATTAAAGCATTTGGAAAAGGGCTGCAGTGGGTTTTGTGGTGCTGATATGCCTTTTGATAGTGCCTCAGATTTCTCAAATGATCTAACTTTTATTAGTCTGCAAGCAGTGGAGTAATGGGGGAAGGGAATGCAGACTTCTAACAATATCAATATCATAAAAATACACATATTTTGTTTTTATGTATTTTTGTTGTATGCCCCACCCTAGTCTTCTGAGACATTTAAACATTTCTTACTCCATTATATTTGCTCTAAATTTAAAATAATAGTAATTTCTTTCAAGATTGGTGTCTTCTGAGCTTTTGTTCACATGCATGCTAATCTCCTGGAAGATAAGGTACTACACTGCTGTTGCCGATGTGCAAATTCAACAAGTTTGAATCAAATGGCTTTGTATGTTGAGTAGTACCTCAGCTAAGTCCTTTCATGGCATGGACACATGCAATATTGTGGATGTTTTGTTGGGTGATACCACTGCCGTTCAGCTCTTACATGTTGCCTTGCTATTTTAGGGAACAACTGTACCAGGAAAGGAAAGGAAATTCAATTTGGTTTGAACTGGCTCTCCAATTTCGGCTCCAGACTACAAAGACCAAACAGAAATAAGACTCCATCAGCTTCAGAAAGAACTCAACGCCGCAATGGGGCTCTCCACCCAGGTGCTGGCCTGTGTAATCTTAGCTTTGTTACACCAGCATGCCAGTGGTGGACTCATCAAGAGAATTATCCGTCATAAGCGGGAGACTGGGCTAAATGTGACCTTGCCAGAAGATAATCAACCCGTGGTTTTCAACCACGTCTACAACATTAAATTACCTGTTGGCTCCCTTTGCTCTGTGGACCTCAGTTCAGCTAGCGGTGATGCAGATTTGAAGGCGGAAATTGAGCCAGTCAAGCACTATGAGGAGCACACGGTGAATGAGGAGAACCAGATTGTCTTCACGCACCGGATCAACATTCCCCGCCGGGCTTGTGGCTGCGCCGCTGCTCCAGACATTAAGGATCTGCTGAGCAGACTGGAGGAGCTGGAGGGGCTGGTATCCTCCCTACGAGAGCAGTGTGCCAGCGGTGCTGGATGCTGTCCCAGTGCCCAAACAGCAGAAGGTAAGGCAGCTGGGAGAGCTGCTCTCTGAGAAACTCTCATGTTGGCTGCAGCCCTTGCTTAGAATATATGCTAGAATCTGTTTCTGAATCTGAATGAGCAAAAGTCAACCTGTTAAATTTGAAACATAATCAGAATGGGGAATGTGTTTGGCCAGCTTGCAAGATGTGTTCATTCACAGTTTTGAAGT
This sequence comes from Tinamus guttatus, assembly GCF_059628265.1. NCBI lineage: Eukaryota > Metazoa > Chordata > Aves > Tinamiformes > Tinamidae > Tinamus > Tinamus guttatus. The sequence continues at coordinate 2,542,158 of NW_028288831.1, forward strand.
TTGATTTGTCTGTGGGTCAGAGCTCTGCTGGAGCACCAGTCGACCACACTTTTCCTGCAGCTCTGAGCAAGTATGGTGCTCGGCAAGGTGACAGTCAGCATCCGTGCTAAGATTGAACTCATACAGTCCAAGTGCAGTACCTCTTGGCTCTGCATTTGTCCTCTTGAATAGGCTGCCAGTGTAACTATTTTGGTTTCCAAGTTTTCTCTCGTAGAGACCTATAAAAATACAGCAAGACATAGACTATACATGATTACTAGTGAGAACAAATGATTTGAGAGAGAAAAATATAGTATCCTTCCTACTGTTTTTTAAACTGAGGTAAGAGACTGGTCATGCAAGAGAGAAAAAAGAATCTTCTCAGCAGTAATCTGTTCCCCTGAGCACAGAACCGATCTCAGTGCCAATGATCCAACATACTGCCTGGCTTTTTTATTTTTTGGAATGAATTGGTGAATAATGCTTCATGGTGCATGCTCTCATGAAGCTGTCAGCAAAGCTGCTTTGTCAGTGGAAAAGGGTTTTGAGAAAGGCAGACAAATCCAACATGCTAATTTGCCAAGTAGTTGGCAGGGGCCCTTCTCTGTCAGTAGGGTGAATTAAAGTGTTCCTGGCAAATTAAATCTCATAAGAAAAAGGAGGAGGTATTTTAGTTCAAAAGGTTTGGCAAATCTCTAAAGAGACGTGTCCTGCAGGGACCTGGGAAAATCAGACCCCTTTTAGGTAACTCCAGTAAGGGACCCAGAGGCTGAATATCTCCCAATCGCTTTAGAGATGTTATCCTGTTTGTTATAGTTTCTCACTGTATAGTTTCTCTCAAACTATTGTTGGACTTGTTTGGTTCTGGCAGTGGGAGCAGGGAGATGAAGAGCAAGAAGGTATTTTCTGAGCACGGGTGGTACAGCGCGTAGCAACGGATTTGTAAATCTTTGTAAAACTTCCTGGATACACGTCCAAGCCCCCTGGACTGAAACAGACATTGTATCCAGTTGTCATGGGTACATTTCTGCCACCATGATCATTTCTATTTTTCAGAAGGAAGATGCAACATCAGACACCATGACCTGTGATGTCCTTGATGTTCAACACAAAGGCATTAATCCATGTAACTCTGGTTCATTGGTACAGGTCGTCTGGACACAACACCCTATTGCGGTGGACATGGGAACTACAGCACAGAGATCTGCGGATGCGTCTGTGAGCCTGGCTGGAAAGGCCCCAACTGCTCCGAACCCAACTGCCCACACAACTGCTTCAACAGGGGCCGCTGCGTCCATGGCAAGTGCGTCTGTGACGAAGGCTTCACTGGTGAGGACTGTGCCCAGGCCACGTGCCCGTCGGATTGTAACGACCAAGGCAAGTGCGTCGATGGGGTTTGTGTGTGCTTTGAGGGGTACACGGGCGCAGACTGCAGCGAGGAGCTCTGCCCCGAGGGGTGCAGCGTGCATGGTAAGTGTGTGAGCGGGCGGTGCGTGTGCAACGAGGGCTTCATTGGCGAGGACTGCAGTGAGCCTCTCTGCCCCAACAACTGCAACAACCGCGGGCGCTGTGTGGACAACGAGTGTGTCTGCGACGAGGGCTACACTGGTGAAGACTGCGGTGAGCTCGTCTGTCCCAACGATTGCTTTGACCGTGGGCGCTGCATCAATGGGACCTGCTACTGTGAGGAGGGCTACACCGGGGAGGATTGCGGAGAGCTGACCTGCCCCAACGATTGCAACAACAACGGGCGCTGCGAGAATGGGCTGTGTGTGTGTCATGAAGGCTTCGTGGGGGACGACTGCAGTGAAAAGAGGTGCCCAAAAGACTGCAACAACCGTGGGCGCTGTGTCAACGGGCGCTGTGTGTGCGATGAGGGCTACCTGGGAGAAGATTGCGGAGAGCTCCGGTGCCCCAATGACTGCCACAACCGTGGGCTCTGCGTCAACGGGCAGTGTGTGTGCAACGAGGGATTCATCGGGGAAGACTGCGGAGAGCTCCAGTGCCCCAGTGACTGCCACAACCGTGGGCGTTGCATCAGCGGGCAATGTGTGTGTGACGAGGGATTCACCGGGGAAGACTGTGGTGAGCTGCGGTGCCCCAACGATTGTAACAACCATGGGCGCTGTGTCAACGGGCAGTGTGTGTGTGACGAGGGATACACAGGAGAAGACTGTGGGGAGCTGCGATGCCCTGAAGATTGCCACAACAGAGGCCAGTGTGTAGAAGGGCAGTGTGTGTGTGACAACGGCTTCACTGGGGACGACTGTGGGGAGCTGGCCTGCCCCAACAACTGCAACAACCGTGGGCGCTGCGTCAACGGGCAATGTGTATGTGAGGAAGGGTTCACAGGAGAAGACTGTGGTCAACGGCGCTGCCCCAATGACTGCCATGGCCGGGGCCTCTGCGTTGATGGACGGTGCGTGTGTGAGGAAGGCTTTGTCGGGGATGACTGCCGTGAACGCTCCTGCCCCAACAACTGCAACAGCGTGGGACGCTGTGTCGAGGGACAGTGTATCTGTGAGGATGGTTACATAGGGAACGACTGTTCTGATGGTAGGTTATGTTTGTTTAAACCCACTTCCCTTGGGTAGTTTCTGTGTTCATCCCACAGCATAGGAGGTTCTATGAACATTTCTATGTAGCTGGGCCTTGTTTCTACTTTATCATAGTCCAAATAACTGAATCAGTGTAGTTACAGCACCAAAAGAAAGGTTTTGGCCTTGGCCTTAGCCTCCCTTCCTTGTCAGGGCTATATAGCGTAGACCTTGCTGGTGTACTTTGGTGGCTAGCAAAGTGATAATGGTAGTGTAATCAGGTTGTTATCCCAAACTTGCTCCCACCAGAATGTAACAGGAGCAGTAGCTAGTGCTGGCTGGGGATTTGTCGCTGCTACCTTTCATTTTCTCCTGATACCTCCTTATGCTAAGAAGATTCATCCCCCTCAAAAAAACTTCAACTATGGAGAAGGAGGAGATGAATACAGTCTTCTTACTAGGTTCTTAGCAGTATTAGTCAAAAGAATACAGAGATAATTTATATTGAAAAATAAGGTTCCACAGGAATGAAGTAATGTGAAAAATGAGCTATGGGAAATAAACAGACTGGGTAGCAAACATTTCTGACAGCCAAATTCTAGTTTCCACTCGGATGCTGGACTGGTACAAAATGGATTTGCATTTGAGGTACCATCACTATTCTAGCAACAGAAAATGAAACATATGTCACTGACATTACATACATTAACAGGCTGCAAGGGCTCAGTGGGCCTTTAAGATAGATCTCTCTGAGCCAGAGAGTCAGGATGTGTAAGGGAGGCGAGGCAATCTCTTAAAATACCCTTGTCTTATCTGACTTATGGGTACAAGGCAGCTGTACAATAGGATAGCCAGATGTTTCAAGCATTATAGTGTAAGCTTTCAGGGTTACTGGGGCCTTGGCTATCTCTCAGCTGCTCAGATGGATTTTTCTAAGTAAAGCAAAATTTGCTTATGTATTTTTAAAATGTTTTCTTACTCATACTATTGGCTTGGACAAAGTTTGGAGTAAAATTATGGAATCAGCTGGAGTGGAAATCTAGCTATAAAGTCACATGCTTAGTTTCCCAGGACTGCTAACTCTATAGAATTTGATAGAAAATTTTGGCAGATAGATAATGACAGACATTACACAATAAAGGAGGTAGTTTTCTCTAGGAGATCCCTGAGGAGCAATTGGGAACTGAAGTCTTTGTAGAGTAATCAAGGAGAGTGCATTGAGGGTGGGAACGTTATAAAAGATAATGAATACCCTTGAAAAGAAATTCCCATATTTTATCTCCTCCTCCTGGAAGACTCCCAAGCCACATTTTGTGTTCTGAGTGTGCGAACATGGAGTAATTCACTGGAAGTATTTAGAAAAATAATCACGTTTTATTTCACTTTGGAAAATCCATGCAATTCTGTATATGCAAAGCCCAGGACTTTCAGCTATGAAATCATGTGTTGCTGGCAGTTGACTTAAACAACCGAATCCCTAAGGAGCCTGCTAGAGTAGTCATCTGCATCAGTCCTGTGTGTCAGCCACCAGAGGAGGAGCTAGAACACAATGAGCTGTAGGTTGTGTGTGAGCGTGAGAGCAGAAATTGGCTGCTGGCTTTTGGAAATGTCTGTAGTCTTCATTGCTTTCTTCAGTTGCTTTCTTCAATAGGCTAATTTGTGTGACATGGCTTCTCCATTCCCTATTCGTTAGCTGATTCTTATAAAGTTCTCCTGGCAAAATGTGAAATTGGGCAAGTCATTCCTTTCTGAGCCTTGAAAAGCTCTTAAAGTTTGTTTTGTTTTCCCCTTCCCAGTGTCTCCTCCAACTGAGCTGACTGTGACAAATGTAACAGATAAGACCGTAAATCTGGAGTGGAAGCATGAGAATCTAGTCAATGAGTATCTTGTCACCTACGTCCCTACCAGCAGTGGTGGCCTAGATCTGCAGTTCACTGTGCCAGGAAACCAGACATCTGCCACTATTCATGAACTGGAGCCGGGTGTGGAATACTTCATCCGTGTCTTTGCAGTCCTTAAAAACAAGAAGAGTATTCCAGTCAGTGCCAGGGTAGCAACATGTAAGTTTAATGTTCCCTGTATTCACCCATTTGTCTTTGTAGTGTGTGTTTGTTTGTATCCTTTTCTTGGGGTTTTCTTTCTATTGTACTTTTTATTTTCCCATCATCTTCTCTTCAGAACCAAGATAGTCACCTTCATTTTCTTTTTCTATACTATTCTAATACCAAAGACCACTTCAAACTACAGTTGTCTAGCTCTTCAGTGCAGTGACTTCCAATGAATATTATAGAGTCCTTGTAAAATAAGACTTTCAAATTTTTTTCATAATAAGGTATATTTTTAAACTTTAGTGATGTTTCCAAAAATAATATAAAAATATAGCAGCATGTGATGAAAGCAAGATAGAAACTTTAAGATTCAAAATATTTTAACTAAACACTTATATTTGTGTTTTGCTTCACTGTGTCTTATCACATCTTACTTTTCCTGGGCTATCTGCTTGCTCTTCTTCTTTTTAAATTGTGCACATCATAGTGATATCTAAATATCTCATCCTGAAAAAGATATAAATTGATGGCTGTCATTGCAGTCAATTTTGGATACCCAGGGGAGGATTCATTTAATCTAACTCAACATGTCCATACAAGGCTTCTTTACAGACAGAGGGGAAAAAATAGACATTTCTAGGGCACAATTAATTTTACTCCAAGGTGGCATCCAAAATAGGTCAGAAGAATGTCACTTCAAAGGCAGAGTAATTGGCTGTGAAGAGAATCTGAACATCCCAGATACAGGTCACCACATTGTGGATATTTATAACTGTGGAAAGATTTCCCAATGCCAGTGCCCTCATTTGTCAGAAATCATTGCTCATGCAGTTATGTCCTTGTTTTCTCCCTCACAGACCTGCCTGCTCCAGAAGGTCTGAAATTCAAATCAGTTAGAGAAACATCCGTCCAGGTGGAGTGGGATCCTCTGAACATTTCATTTGATGGATGGGAGCTGATCTTCCGTAATATGGTAAGGAAGCCGTGTTTCTTGCAAAAAGGCCATATACAAATGAAGGATCCTGTGTTTCTTGCATTTATGTTAACCAAATGTTCTATGTTACAGAAAAAAGAGGATAATGGAGATATAACCAGCAGCTTGAAAAGGCCAGAAACATCATATATGCAGCCAGGTTTGGCCCCAGGGCAACAGTACAATGTATCCCTTCATATAGTGAAAAATAATACCAGAGGACCAGGACTGTCAAGGGTGATAACGACAAGTAAGCACAGCCTGATATTTGATGTGGCACAGCCAATGAAATCACTGCTATTTGGTGTAGTCTATGAAATTTTTAAACAGGAAAAAAAGCCAAGATATATACTGTATCTCCTGAGGCAAAAAAAAAGAAGCACTGAAACTGCTAATAAAAAGGTGTTAGGAGAAATGAATTAATTTCCAAATTATTTGACTGAAAAGGAAAGGAAATTTGTTTTTTAATCTAGAAGATAGATAGCAGTATGCACTTGGTTCTTGTTTTAAAGGTATATCAATAGGAATGAGAATTCCAGTGATCCTGGCAGTAATTGCATAAAAAAAAAATTAGGAGAAAGAGGTTTGGTTGCACAGGTGGAGAATCTCTTAGGGTTTCCACTCATCTTTGCTTTGGCAACTCTGGTGTTAATTCTGATGAATTAGCTTCTGATGAATTGGCTCCATTTGGCACTTTTTCATATGTAGCTGTAGGAAGTTAAGGAAGAAAGTAAATGAAGGTAAGCTTCAGCTGGTAGGAACCACTCACTTTTGCTCTAAAAAAAACCCTACATTTTTCTCTCTTTGTAACAGAGCTTGATGCCCCTAGCCAGATTGAGGCAAAAGATGTCACGGATACCACAGCTCTGATCACGTGGTCCAAACCCTTGGCTGAAATCGAAGAGATAGAACTCACCTATGGCCCCAAGGACAGTCCAGGGGACAGGACAACCATTGACCTCTTTGAGGATGAAAACCAATATTCCCTTGGAAACCTGAAGCCACACACAGAGTATGAAGTGATGCTCATCTCTCGGCGAGGGGACATGGAAAGTGATCCCATGAAAGCAGTCTTTGTCACAGGTAAGAGGCTTGAATACTAGCCAGACTTCTGGGAGAGTAATGCTGTTGCCACTAGTGTTCCTTGGCTGTTTGCAGCAGGTGACCTAAGCTACAGCATTGACATAAAACCACCTCTATTAAAGGGAAGTTCCTCTGTTGGGTGCAACAAAAGAGGTGTTTGGAGGAACACCTCTTGTTTGGTGTCTTTTTTTTCTAAATTTAGGGGTTTTTTCCACCTGATGGTCCTGGGAGAGTTTTATAAAGGAGGTGGGCCCTTTAGCATGTTGCCAAAGCTTGGATGCATTAATGGAGCTGAGTAAATGGAACATGGAGAATTGCCTCTCTTTTCACCCCAAAATGTAGTTGTTCCTTCAGAGCAGAATTTAAGACTGCTATAGGAATGAATAGTAAAATCCCATGGGATTTCTATGTAATATTCTCCTTTTATTTGAAATTTAGAGATCTCTCAGCCAAGACTGCAAGGTGTTTACTGAACACAGATCCCAGAGTTGATCAAGTCTTTTTTCTTTGAGAGTTTTTTTTTCTTCTTCTTTGCATTGGAGAAATGAGATATTTATAAAGGAAAAAAAAACAGAATTTCATCCAAATACATTTTTCCATGAGCATTTGATATTTTGTAAGAAAAAAAGTACCGAAGTTAAAAACGCTATTTTTTTCAGGAACTATTTTCACTTAATTTTTCCTCACTTTTATGCCAAAAGAAATTTGCTTGATCTAGTTAAAGACTTGAACACAGAGGTATTATATATTGACAAAACTTAATTTTAGATTTTTGGATCATTCTCACCTTCTAGAAACTATCATCATGAGGGGATGATTCTTGTTTCCTTTTGCAGACTTGGATGCTCCAAAGAACCTGAAGTGGGTGTCACAGACAGACAACAGCATTACTTTGGAGTGGAAGAACAGTCATGCAAACATCGATAACTACAGAATTAAGTTTGCTCCCATCTCTGGTGGAGACCATGCTGAGATCACAGTGCCAAAGGGCAACCAGGCAACAACCAGAGCTACCCTCACAGGTAGGAGGATTGAGAGGTTATTAATATCATAACTCCTGATTACTTCTGTCCTATCCCTAGTGCACAGAGCTATAGTGAAAAAAAAATGTCCCTTTGGTCATCATATCCAAGAGTTTACAAGCAGAGGTTACACATTTTGAATATAAACAGTTAAAAATAGAGGTAATATTTATTTGCACCCCTGCAGTTGGATGACTAGACAGCAGAAGGTGTCTAACCATTTCGCTTTCATGTGTGACTGAGTCCCAGTGGTCGCTTCCCTGAGTTTTTAGGTACTATATCTCTTTGTGGGGATGGTTTTATATCTCTGAGTTCAAGACACTTCTGCATGGGCTAATAATTGTACTTACTGATAAAATTGCAGTAAATTTGTACATGGAAGTTGCCTTACCTGCCTGCTAGGTGAGAAATTTGGAATTTGTCCATTTAACATGGATGTTGGTACCCTTTTCCTGAGTTAAAGTACCTATTCCACAAGCTCTTGCAAGGGGAATCCATCTCTGATGCAGTCTTGGTCAGCCATAATCTTTATTGTTGCGTTCTATGTCCATGGAAAAAGATGCATTCACTTCAGATCAGCTGGAGGGCAAATGAATCCTTGATTCTCCACTTACATGGGAAATAATATATATAATTTCACATACTTTCAGGCTTCCTTGTTTAAATAAATGCCATTCAGCTTCTTCCATAGACAGAGGCTCATACCTCTTCTCCTTATCCCTTAGGCTTGAGGCCTGGAACCGAATATGGCATTGGAGTGACAGCAGTGAGACAGGACAGGGAAAGTGCTCCTGCTACCATTAATGCTGGGACTGGTGAGTAGTTTTGTGCTCTGGAAGAAGCAGCAAGTCAGCCTGAACCACTCCGGTGTTTCTTTCCTCTTTAAGTAATGCTGTAAGAAGTATTTTAGGAGGTTTTTCATTTCATCTTGATGCAAATAGAACATTTTCCCTGAAGGGAAAGAGAAAACATTTCCCAAACCTGCTAGCTGCTGAAGACCTTGTACCTTTTCTGGTACCAACATCTCTTAATGCACTGTGAGATTCACCTCCAGGTGAGCTCTTTTGCATTGTTTACACTTCCAGTGGTTACTCTGGCTGTTCTCTAGTTTTGAGGATTGGGAGCAGGAAGATGACTAAGGCATGAAGTTTAATCTGACAAAGATCTCAGCTTCAGTGTTGCTCAGCTTCAGCTTCAGGGCTGCTTCACTGCCCATCAAATCCAGGAGTTCTCTACCAACATCCCCCTTTTCCAGGTCAATGCTCTGAAGAATTAAATTCTATGTCTCCTCCATGCAATACTTGTTAAAGTGAATGTAATGGGGAAAATTTGGATCCAGTGTGGTTTTTCTGATGAAGGGAACTGCTACTTCTGCTTAGGTCATGCAATAGGGCTTCAGAGGCACAGAAAGCCAGATGAGTCTCTGAGCTGTCCCTAGACACATGGTATAAATACTGCTCAGTCTGCAGGTTGCAGAGCAGGTCAGAGACTCTGCTTAACATCTCAACTTCACCTTTTTAATCTGTAGATCTTGACAAACCCAAGGATTTGGAAGTCAGTGACCCCACTGAAACAACTTTATCCCTTCGCTGGAGAAGACCAGTGGCTAAATTTGATCGTTACCGCCTCATTTATGTTAGCCCTTCGGGAAGGAGGAATGAAGTGGAGGTCCCTGTGGACAGTACCTCTTTTATCCTGCGAGGGTTGGAGGCAGGGACAGAATACAACATCAGTCTGGTGGCGGAGAAAGGCAGACACAAAAGCAAACCCACGTCTGTCAAGGGTTCGACTGGTGAGTAATGGCTTTTGGTAGGTGCCGTGCACTAGGCCTTTGGGAAATGACTGGCTCAAACACAACTTCACCTGATTCTGTAAGTCTGGGGAACAGCTCCAAGACATCAGCTGCCAGGCACCGTGATAGGCTTATTGAGGGGAAACTGTGTATTTCTCTGACTACTGTATTTAACTCCATGTTGTTAGGGATTTCTTGCTGACATTTGAGAAGACTTGTAAATGACACAGCTGTTTGTCCTGCAGGAAATGAAGCTCTCATCCTTTGTTTCAAAAGGGACTGTTTTTTGTGCATTATAACTTATTTTATTTTCTACAGCCAAAAACAAAGAGGAAGAACAAACGGAACATATTCAAAATGGTTTATTCCTGCCTTATGACTTCTCTTTGCAGTATGCTTCCATCCATCAGCTTCAGCAGAGTACAGAGGGCTCTGTTTTTTTCTTTTTCTTTTTTCATTTTTTCATTCAAAAGCAGACAAAAGCTAGCATCACAAATCTGGTCACAGTCATTGTTTCCATTGGATTCCATGACTGTTACGTTTCTGTATTAGCCATCTCTATTTGCACAAACTGTTGTTTACTGAAATGTAATTGCACATAGTTAACATCTTCATATAGAGCATAAGTGAGTCCTGAATCTTCAGGTGCCTTTAGGCTAAATACTGTGAGGCAAAGCTACAGCTGCTGTCACTGAGCACAGCCAGAGAAATCAGAATCAATGGGGTTAGAAATTATGATTTATTGCATTGTATAATATATACTTTCTATAGCCTTTTCCCTCCAAGACCACCTATGAGGTAAACACATGCCAGAAGTTGTGGATTTTACAAATTAATATTTATATACAGCTGATCAAAGCCAGTTTCATACGCTGTAATAGGGTTCATGGCATCAGTGCCTGAGAATGTGTTTTATAGAGTCGGGTAATTTAGTTCAGATGAGAGTTATACAGTATGGTGTAAACCATATGGTAGTGGGAGTGAGCAGGCTTTCATTATTCCAAGGTTATCCTTTCCCCCAGTTTTAAGACTTAAGTAGTCTCCCAAGAAGTACGTGTAAAGGATGAAACAGCATAAGCAGCATGCTGTGGAATTTCACTGTATGGTCTTTCTATGGCCAGCTTCCAAAGTCCCACAAGGTGCCTTCTCTTTTTAAAAATACATTCATCTGGCCAGTGTATTTGTTTTAAGGCTTTGCTCAGAGCAACCAGTAAACAAAAAATTTGCTCTGGAGGTTCCTTAGAGTCAACAGCAGGAGTTGACATAACCTTTCTCAGTGACCTTCCTCCTCTGCAGGAATAGGCATATCCAAACACAGGAGCATCAGGAGGCAGGAGCAGCCCATAAACCCGTGGAGTATAAGACAAGAGGTTGCTTCGGTTTACCTTTTCCTCAGTCCATCTCATTCATGTTATCAGTACTTGGGAGGTCCTCAAGTGCTCAGGCTAAGCCAAACAAACTTGTTGTTTTACCCTCTTGCAGAACTTTAGGGGATCTCAGGTCCAATTCACTGCTGGGGAGAGTCTTAGCATAGCTAGGTCTGCCCTAGCTCTTGGTGAGTGCAGGGAGGAGATAGGTTTGCCACTTTAGTCCTGCCTTGCCAAGTATTCCAGGAGGGCTGAGAGTACTTCGTCTCCCAGCTTCTTTTGCTTCTCCACACTCCCAGTATTTGGTCTTGTGTTCTTCTTAGCGTCCTGATTGTTCAGGCAGGCTTCTCTGCCTGCAGATATCCAGGAGAGTCAGCACTTTTGCTTCTCACATGTTATTGTTTTTATTTGTCTGTATAGTTAATTTTCTCTCACTGAGAATAGTTTCTTCCAGGCCCAGAACTGAAGATGTTCTGTTGGTGCCTTCTCATCTCCTCACATCACCTCCTGTTATCTTCTTCTCTGCATCAACTTTCCACTCGCAAATAGTCAAAAATTTCAGAGCTCATCAATCTCTAGCAAAGAACATGTGCTGATATCTTCCATTCTGCAGGATGGCAGCCTTCTACTGCTTCAGGAGGAAGTGTAGCTCAGATGACAAAGCTTTTTTTGTTCTGGTGTCCATGAATTCAAGGGATGGTAACAACTGTAAAGTGCTCAGTTGCTGAATATTGTTTTGTGTTGCTGAAAAGGAAAGATTGAATATTTCACACTGCTGTTTGCTTGTTTATTTCTTTGTAGCTCCACATAGCCTAACCCTAATGCAGGCAATGACTCCTGACCCAGAGGAGCCTTCTGGCTCTGGGAGTTTTGCTGCTCCGAAGGCCTCAGGGCTGCGGGAGGATGCACTGAGGGACCTTGTGGTCTCCAGAGTAACAGACCACGGCTTTAGTGTCTCATGGTATGCGAACGGAGGAGCCTACAGTAGTTTTGTGGTGGAGTACCAGGAGGTGTCACTGGCAGCTGTGCCGCCTACAGAAATCTTCCTGCCCAGAGAATCCTTAGGTGCTGTGATTGAAGGCCTCCAAGCTAATACTTCCTATAAAATCAAGGTGTATGGATTGGCTGGAGAACAGCGCTCCTCTCCTCTGGAAACTGTGGCTACAACAGGTACCTCTTTTCTGTTATTAACTCAGGTATCATGAACCAGGTACCATTACCTGTTAGAGGTCCCACCCAGGGTCATGTTGCATTTTTGATTTAGGTCAACTTCAGAATGCAAAGAAAACAAATAATTTTGTTGGCTAGTAGGACCTTTCTGGCAACATGTCTGGAGAGTGTTACATGAGATTTACAATCTGTAGGGCGAACACGTAACCCAGCTCTGAAGAGGGCGAGCAGTCAAACTACATCTTTGTTCCTCCTTGCTCTGGTCCTGGAGCACTGCCTGCAAAGCACAATGTGACTCCTCAAGGAGGAGGGATGGTAATACATCAGGCATGAGAAGCCTGTGGAGATAAATGAGTGGACCTTAGGGTAACCAAGTGCCAGCCCAGCATTCTTCTGCTGCAGGACCCAGATTGTGCAGCAACTGCTGATGAATCATGGATATGATGCTGCCTTGCCTCTGTAAATGAGTTGTGCATAAAGAACTGAGCAGAAGCATGGCTTGGAGAAGCAAGCTTTCCACTCCATTGAATGTTGTTAAGATTTATGCTGTTTACCAAAAACTCTTGTCTGTGTTGTGTGTCTGTCTCTCTTCCTCTCCTGGCTTCTGCTGGTCTTAGATAATGCCACTCTTTCTTATACAAGTTCAAAGGAACATTAGGAAGAGTGATTAGGTGAGCCAGCTCAATGGGAAACTACAGAGCTTACCACAGCAAAAATGATTTTACCAGCTTCTTCAGCTAACTCTTCTGCTAAGTGTAGCTGGAATCTCAGGTATTACTTAGAGGACTTTTAGCGATAGGTTCTGTAGTATTTCTGGTTTGGGATATAGGCCAGTATTTTCCTCTATGGAGCTCAGAGTTGCAAAGGCACTATAAGCCCAGTTCAATGAGCTGGTCAAGAGAGGGCGAAACTATTTAGGTGAAGGAATCTGAAAAGAGTGCAAGTATCATGTTAGACTCTATAACCTTATTTCCTGGAGCTGCAGTCATACCCTACAGTTTATTTCAGCTGATGAGACACTCCACAGGGAAACTGGCTGGTAGCCTCTCTTGGAAAATAATGCAAAATCCAAGAGACGGAAGTAAGAAATAATACAGAATGCTCTTTGCTCCATCCCAAGTACCAGGGAGATGTCCTGGCATGACATTAACATTCTTCTCAGTAAAAAATGCCAGTCAAGCATTAAAAAGGAATTTCTCTAAAGGCCAACAACAGAGACATAGTTAGGCCATATTCAGACTGAAAATTTTGCTAAAATAATGATACAAAGAAATATTGCCATTGAAAAAGAGTGTGTGTTTGATGTCAATCCAGTTCCCATCTACATAGCTTTCAGCTCTTTGGCATCTGCTATTTATTTATCTCACTACTGTGAATCATCCTGTCTTGCTCTCGTTCACCCACCCAGAGTTCCTAGAGCTCTGACTTTCTCTTCTTCCCATCTGTCCCCCTAGCTGCTTGCTCAAGTGTTTGGTCTTATCTAACAGTTTATTGATTTCTCTCCAAATTTTCACTTATCAATTCTCTAGCCTATATTCTGCTTGATAAACATTAAACAATGATGCATGCTGCCTATGGTGTCAGGGCATTTTCCATATACCCATATCATTTTCCTTTTTTCTATCCACTGTGTGTTTGTACACAAAACCACATATTCCTCTATTACATATTCACTTAATGCATGTGTATTTACCTCTGTGTGTGTGTGTGTGTGTGATGTGGATAGCTAGAGCACTCTTTTACATCCACAAATTCATTTGTTGAGTTAGTATTAAATTCCAAAGAAGTATTCACAGTTAGATCTAAAAGAGGAAAAAAAAAAAAAAAACACAATCAGAGATGATGTATCTACGTGGAAGTTCACATACTTCATGGCACAGTTTGTACAAGGCAATCCCCCATTAAATCATCCAAGTTGGCACAGTATGTTTAACCCACTAGTAATGGTAAAACACTGGATTAAAAATGCCAGTTAGAGGTTTGGTCCTTCATTTCTGAGTGATGACATTGATCTGTTGCTCTGTTTCCCATTCAGATTAGAGAAATCAAAGTGCTCATACAGTAGCTCCCAAATACCCGGGGTAAATGTCACTAGGGATGTTCAAGTAAAATGAGAAAGGGATGTTTCAGGTAAAATAGGAAATGTTAGTCAAAACTGGCTTCTCCGGATTTTCTCAGGGATCAAGCAGAAGCTTAAGGCTTTTCTTTTTCCCTTGCTCTTTTTGACATTTCTTTGTGGATTTCCAACACAGGGAGTGCATGGCAGTTCCCTGGCAGCAATATCTGGAGCATGGAGTTGTATCTGTGTGACATACCTCAACCCTTTCCTCTCCACTGCTCTGAACACTGTGTTCATGCCTGTCTCTTGCAGAATTACCCCATGGTGAAGCCCAGCTACTAGCAGGCATGTTAAGTAGGCAGCATTCAGGCTAACTAGCTACCAGCTAATTGTTTGATGCTGTAGTTTTTGCCTGTTCTCGGAATAGGAAAGAGCTGTTTGGCTTTGTTTGTGCATTTGAGGCTGATGGAGTCGCGAAGGCTAATGATTAGTTGCTGCATGACTTTCTGCTGTGTTCGTGGGGCCAATGCATTAACTCAGGGAGCCCGAAGTAGTTAGGTAATATTTGTAACAGTGTACTGGCTAAAAAAACAGGGAATTAACCTAGCAACTATATGCTCATTCGCTAGTGTGATGACAATATTGCTGTCTTCAGATTGTGTCATGTGTGGGGTCTGGTTTGAATCACATGCTGAGGTGTAATTCAGGAGGCCCCTTACATATTTCAAGGGTATGGTCGATATATAAATATCGACTATATAAATATATAAATATTTATATATATAAATATATAGCCGATATATAAATATTCTTTCCTTCTTGGAGGTGAACTGAAAAGAATGCTTTTGCACATATATTTATCCTGAGAGTGTATTTTGAAGATAATGTTTCTGCATTTAAACATTTTAAATTGATCTTTGTCCTCTGGCAATATTTTCCTGTTATGTGTGTCAGTTTGGAGACAGATGCTGAATCCTGGGAACAGATTTGTGCTGTTCTGACTGATGAAAGTAGATGGCTTGCTATCTCTTAATTGAATGTCAGTGGGGCATGAAAATAAGGCAATCATTGGGGTGTGAAACAGTGTGGTTATTCCACTAATGAGGGGATAACTCTGCATGGCTAATTGAAGCCTCGGAAAAATTGCCTTGCAGCAGTGATAAAATAGACATTCTCTGTCATCTCCACAGCTCTCAGATTTTCAGCAACCTGAATGTGCTACAGGGCATGTTCATAGTCTTGTTCAGCATGTTAAAGGCTGATCTTTTTCCCTTCCATCCTTTTGTACGTCATTAAAGAAAGACCCCTCAAATTATTGTTGGCTTTTAGTTATGGATCTCTTTCTCTCTCTCTCTCTCTCTCTCTTTTTTTTTTTTCCCCTTTTCTCTTTTTTTTTTTTCTTTTTTTAATGCTGCATGTATCCAGATGGACAACTGCTGCAAGCTTCTTTTCTTGGACAGGAAAAGATTTAGCATGTTTCTTCTGTGGCTGACTTCTCAGTTTGAATTTGGCTATATTTGCAATATTTGGCATGCATTCCACTTCTGATTGCTATCAGTAGCAATAACTGACCTACTGTGGTGAAGTTAAAAAGCATGTTTAAGAGACTTAGGGTTCCAATCCTAGCCGATGTAAATAAGTAAGTTCCTTGGAGCTAGCAGAAGTGTACTGATTTACATCAACTGAGGATGTGCCCATATCTCTGCTGAAAGCCAGTGTCAGTGGCCTGCAAGAATGGTTGTTGCTCTGGATCTGCTGGTTAGTTGGTTCTGTGAGAACCACATGCTTGGTGTTGGTGATGCTGCCTTTGCTTATGACTTGGATTCAGTCTCCAAAATAAGAATTACCTGTATGTTTTATTTGTTCTTAGAGATCTTTAATGCAAAGCACAGGAACTGTTTTATAGCAGATGATAGACATCACTTGGTATCTTTTGGAATTCATGATTAGGAAATTTTAACTTGTGATTTACCTCTGTCTAGCACACCTAGTCACAACACCTGGAGAATCAAACAATGAAACATCATTTAATCCTACTGGTCCTGCACCTACTGAGCTAAGTTATTTAACAAACCCCAGCCCTGATTCTCGTGCTCTGCTTTCGGTGCCCACTGACCTTCCCATCTCAGAAGCCACTGATGCTCTTCATGACCTTAATGTCACACACAAGACTTTCACTAGTTTCACGCTGTCTTGGGCAGCACAAGATGAGGTATTTGATCAGTTCTTTATCACTCTGAAAGAACTGTCCAGTTTAAACAGAACATGGGAAATCTTTTTGCCGGAAAACCGTCGAGAAACAGAAATTACCAATCTCACAGCTGGCACACAGTACCAGATTAACCTCCATGGAAGCATTCAAGGTCAGCTCTCTTGGTCCCTGGAAGCCCTAGCTGCTACAGGTATTTCCTCTGGATTCATTAGCCATATATTGTTTTCCTGCTTTGAAATGCAGAGCTTCGTTTTCATACTACTGTGCCACTGCGGAAATGCTAGGATTTGGGAGTGGTGCCTTTCTCATGATATATTTTTTTTAGTGCATGGAATGCACGGAATAAATCATTGACTGCTGTGGAATGAGGGCCTTGAGTTGTACAGCATGGACAGTGCCCCATGCATCTTTTAAGGAATTGTAGCATCAATTCTCTCTTTTCAAACTGCATGCAAAGAGAGGCAGTGATGCATTTGCTATTTCCAAGGCACATGAAAATAGCAAGATGTACAGATCTCGATTGTAGTTAAAGCACAGTAGAGATTGCAGTGAGGTTTAGCTGGCAGCATTGGCATGGAAGTGGTGATGTCCAAGAAAAAAAAAAAAAGACTGTAACACATTGAGAGTATGCTCTTCTTAAAACTTCCACCAAATATATGATTTTCACAAGAAAACAGGCTTATAGCCACAGAACTCAGTTCAATAATGACCAAAGTACTAATGTTTAAGTTCATGACTGGAGAACCTAGCCTGAGATGAGTGACCATAGCAGTCCATCACTCAAAACTAAATTGTGTGTGTGAGATAAAGTGAGATAAAGTATTTATGTAGAAACATACAGATTATTTCACACTTAGTACATGGTTAAAGCAGTCTTCTCTCTCAATGATTTGTTCTCTCTTTTTTTAGTTAAGAAACATCATTGTGTTGTTTGCTATATATTGTCATTGTTTTGGCATTTATGCTGGATACTTCATGGATGAGGCTTTTTGAGCTCTACAGATGCCAAGTTGGTGCATGTTTTTGTATGAGAAGCTCTTGGTCTCTGCAGAGCATGATGAGGCTGTGTGTACTTTCATTTCAGACATGCATGACATAAATGTAAGGAAAAGGGACTCTGCATCTTGAAGGAGAATGAAATTGAGCACTCTTAAGAGAAAACTAACTTTCTTTTAAAATGTGATGATTCCTGCATTGTACGCATTAAAAGCATATAACCGTGCTTTTACTTGAAAAAAAAATGCTTTTGGAAGATTGGTTTAGTTTTGGTTTAGTTGAATTTTCATTTAAAGGAAATGTCTGTGTTTCTGTTGCCACTGAAAGAGCATTGATTTCTGATACAGACTGTTCCTTTTCTGTCCTGCCTTTTCCTTTGCAGGTAAATGGTGTTATTTTGACAGGAGTTATATGTTGCCTCAAGGAGTGTCTCATTCCTGCTCCTGATGAAACAACACAGCTCTGGATTCATGCATTTTCTTCATTAAACATCACAATGTTATTCTGTAAACAATTTTTTCCTTTCTAACAGGGTGACAAGAGCTGATCAAGACTTCCATGTACCTGAGTGGTAGCAAACTACAGTGTGTAGATGCAGTGCCTGCATATGTGCAGATCACACCAAAGAAAATTGACTGTGATCCATGAGTGCCAGCCCCCACCTATTTATATTGTGCCACACAACAGTCACACAATCTTCCTCCAGGAAGATTTGGGAACGGAATCATTTAGCATAATGGAGACAAATCTATTGAACTGAGATCATGCAGACAGAGAGGAAAATTTTCTTATTTTATCGTCTTGGAGTAGATATTGCTAAAAAGTAATATCTTTCATGTGGACACAGTTAAAAGCATAAACATCTAGGCAAGATGGTACTACAAGCTCACAGTACCTTCCTACTCTTAAAAAAGATACTTTTATAGTATTCACAGTCACTTCATAATGACAAACACTGAGTTGTTAATAGCTGCAGTAAAGTGCTTATAGTAATACTTACTTGTCTCATAGGGAGTTGTAATTAGTGTTGGCAAAACACTTGCAGCTGTAAGACAGTCTATAAACTGTCTTCTATGAGCTATGCTTTAGCATTAATATGATTATTGTTATGCTTCTTTTCTTACTGTTTTGTATTACCAAGTCTCTGAAGAAACTTTATGAGTTTTCTGGGGCAGCCGAGAATGGAAATGTGCAGGGGTGTACATCTCCATGCCACCGATTGCAAATGAAATTCATTAATGTGAAAAGTCGTTAGGTAATACCTCATCTCCAGTGGTCTGTAATCTGAATAACTGATTGACTCTCTGTCCTTATTCAGAGGAGGAACCTGAGCTTGGGAAGTTATCAGTGTCAGAAGTTAATTGGGATGGTCTCCAAATCACCTGGACAGCAACTGACAGGACCTATGAAAACTTTATCATTCAAGTGCAGGAGTCTGGCAAACCAGAAGAACCCAGGACTATCACAGTCCCAGGTGGACTGCGTTTTATGAATGTTACAGGCCTCAAGGCCAACACACCTTATAACATCACACTTCAAGGTGTAATTCAAGGCTACAGGACCAAACCCCTTTCTGTTGAAACCACGACAGGTATCTTTACTAGTCATTCACCCAGCCTTACTCCTCCCTTATTTTGCAGATGGGGATATGAGCCAGACGTATTTCAGCTGCTGGTGAAAGCTTGCTCGCTTGGGCTGTTTTGGATGGGGTGCCCTGAACTCATTAAAGCTTGGCTGAACATCTTTGGCATGGAAATGTCTCATGATCAGACTTTCCAATAAGAGTCTCAGTGCCCTCATGGAGCCATTTGCTTTTAGGAATGCTCTTTTTTTTTCCTCTCGGAATTGTTTGTTTTCTTCCCTTTTATTCACTTCTCTGCTGGCTGACACTACATGGTCAGGAAATCCCAGACTGTCTTGTTAAAATTATGAATACCTCTTCTTTATAGCCCACATAATCAAAGCCAGGAATGTTCTGGGTTTTATCCTTCAGAAGTTATATCTGAATCAATTCAGCACCTTCTGAATAAGTACAGTCTCAGGAGTGTGACATATGTAGCTGACTAAAGGTCAACAACAACCACCTTGCATATGCTCTTCCATGGGAAAGCAGTGGATATCTACCACTCTGAGCTATACAAAGTTGTTAAACAGTCTGATTGCCCTGAAAAGATATAATGCAAGAAGATCCAAATCCTCAGAATTGCATTTGTTTAAAACTGACCTGAAAAAAGAAAGTTAAGCCTTAACTCATCAGAAGGTTGCATGACACTAACCAAGAGTCATGAAAATATTTTTCTGACTGACCTTGTGAAAAACTGCAGTTTAGATAAGTGAGACCTTTCGTGACTCCTTCTGTGAGACGTAGAAAATAAATACACTTATGTCTTTTCCATATGATTCGCTGCCCCTTCCAGGTACTATGATCACTGGTTATGAACAGGATATGAATAGATTGGCAATACAGGGGTTCATCCTTGAGATGATTTCTTGTAGATCTGCCAGCTCCAG
Organism: Tinamus guttatus; assembly: GCF_059628265.1. Lineage (NCBI taxonomy): Eukaryota > Metazoa > Chordata > Aves > Tinamiformes > Tinamidae > Tinamus > Tinamus guttatus. Next base: position 2,561,907 of record NW_028288831.1, read on the forward strand.
GCTTCCTTTTAGCCCTTTGCAACCTACTGCAATTGTGGAGGGGCTGGAGCATGCTTTCCCTGAGTACATGTTTCCCAGCATGGAAGGGGATAAAAGTAGACATGAGAACTAAACAGAGTTTAACAAGTGGACACAATTCAGCTGGTTTGTTGCAATAACACTTTAAGCAGCTTGGCTTAGGCAGAAATGTGTGTAACACAAGGCGCTTGCCTTTGTCTATATCCTTCTGCAGGCTGGCAGTCCTGCACTTTGAGAGTCCTGAATGAGAGCTGGTAGCAGATTGTCCATTGAAAATAGACAAATGCAACTAGACAAAGTAGACTGTGGGGGCACAAAGAGGAAAACCAACTTCATGGGTGTCCTGCCTAAATTCACAATGTGTTCTCTTTTTATTAACTTAACAAAAACAGAAGAAGATGCCCTGCTGAGGTTTTCCTTTCCATTTCTGGATCACACACAGCACCCGCCTTTTAAAAATTTTTTCTTATGAGAACTTCCAATTGTCAGAATTTTCTGAGTCTTCCTGTAGAGTGTCAGGGATGTCTACAGAGCTAAGGCATCTGTCGCTGTTGTGCGTTTTGGCTCCAGCTCCTAAAGCAGATGCCAGTTTCCATAGTCTTGAGATGAAAGGGAAAGCAGAAGAGCTAAAACAAATCACAACCTTTCCCTCTGGATAGAATAATGGCTTCTAGTTTAGCTTCCACTCAAAGCAAAAGTTGACTTTCCAAGCCATTGGATTTGGAAATGTCCTTTGCGTCTGCTGTCACGCTCAGACCTCAAAGATGCATGGCCATTCTGAAAAGCCATAACTTTAGAACTTTTTTTTTCTTTTCCTTCTTTTGTTTCCCCCTTTATACATAATTCTGAAGCATCTTCTTTTGATTTCTTTCCCTTAGTGCCTCTGTGGCTGTAGTGAACTTTTACTCAGACTGTTTTCTCCAAGGGCAGCTTATAGAGAGCTGTCGTCATGAGTAAAGCTCAGCTTTTCTGAGCAGAAGGAAGTACGAGGCCATCGCATTCTGACCAATGTTATTTTCCTCTTCAGGAGAGCACCCAGAAGTTGGTGAGCTAACCGTTTCCGACATTACTCCTGAAAGCTTCAACCTTTCTTGGACAACCACCAGTGGGGACTTCGACGTCTTTACTATTGAAATTATTGATTCTAACAGGTTGCTGGAGCCCATGGAATTCAACATCTCAGGCAACTCAAGAACTGCTCATATCTCAGGGCTTTCTCCCAGCACTGATTTCATTGTCTACCTCTATGGGATCACTCATGATTTCCGCACTCAGGCGATAAGTACTGCAGCTACCACAGGTATATAAACCTACCTCAATGCTAACTCTCCTTTCTTCTAACTCTTCCTTACAGGTTGTACCCCTTTCTCTGCCCTCTGCTACCCCATCGATCTACCCATTGCCAAATCCTCTACCTCATTCCTTGACAACTCCCAAGGAAGACCTGCTGGAGACATTTGGACCTGTGAATGTTAATCTACCATCCCATCCAGCAGTCAGTCAATCACAATATGATGCAACTTCATTCACATAGCAATGCATTTTCTCTTTACTCAAAACATCAGGATAGGAGTAACCTGTCACACAAATGAGAAACATAGTAAATATCCCAAAAATGAAGCAGGAGATGATGTATTACATTAGGCTTGCAGCATCTGTTACTCTGCATAAAGGAAGCCCTGTTTGTCTTCAATAAGCAGATCTCTAGATACCATTTTAAGCCTGCTTTATAGGTTTCAGGCACATTTTAGTCTGTAACAGTAGATGCCTACAAGGCCAATGCATTGCTTTAATTTGACTGCAGAGTTCAGTTTAAATTGGATGAGAGATTGAAAGAGTGCATTTAACTTGATGAGGGTAAGTGAAATAAGTAGGTATGTAACTGTTGGCACGTTGCACATCCCAAGGTTTTATGACTGGCAGTTTTTTTCCAGGGCAGGCTCTTGAAGAAAGGGAAGTCAAATGTCAGATGTGTGCTGGCTTATTATAGGGTAAGTGGAAGGAGAGGACTAGTTTACAGAAGCAGAACCACATTTTCAAAGCAGGCAGACACTAGCTCGTGTCATGATAATTTAATATCTCTACCGAATTTTGCCTATTGACAAGATCTTAGGAAAAGCTGCCATAGCAATTTATCTTAGTAATAGATTAGCCTGACAATAGATTGTACAGTTAATACGAATTCTAACTTTTTAAGGATTACAAGGAATATATCTAGTTTTACTAAAGTAAGCTTAAAAAAGGAAGAACTATGACCCACAATTGCTCTTGAACTTTCTAACATCAGAGATATTAAGCATAATATCATATATCAGTGATCAGTTCAGTAATACAGGGTTACTTTTCTTGTGTCAGTAGGTTGTGAATATCCTCACTGAATTACAGGTAACACGGGCAGGGTGACTATAGGGATCCTGACATGAAAAACATTGAGAAATACAAGGCTAGATATTCTTTATGACCTGTGCTTCATGTAAAATTCAAACTTTTATTTTATTGCTTTGGGCTTTAATAATCGCAGCACATTTCCATTTGTTTTTCTTCCCATAGTAGAGGAACCTCTTCTTAGCAAACTCACTGTATCAAATGCTACCTCAGACAGCATGTCGCTCACGTGGGAAGCACAGGACAATGCCTTTGATCATTTTATTCTAGAAGTCAGAAACTCTGACTTCCCTTTGGACTCCCTGGTTCACACAGTGCCGGGGGCCTCCCGAAGCTATGTAATCACCAACCTCAGAGGTGCCACTAATTACACTGTTCAACTCCATGGTTTAATTGATGGGCAAGGTGGTCAGACCTTGACAGCATTGGCAACCACAGGTATTTCGCTTTTCACCTTCAAGGTTTGATTTTTTTTCTCTTATTTCCTTTCTGTCCACCGAACTGCTCTAAAACGTGTCTCCAACTCATCATTCCTTTGGTAAATAATCGGAAGGTTGCTGTGAGGGAAGACTGAAATAAGCTGAGTCTTAGAAGAAGCGGAAAAAGAGAGATGTGAGACAATGGAAAAGGCTGAAAAAGTGACCCCAGCATTAAGGCAGCCAGTGGTAAACCATGATTGGTTTCCTTTATATATGCACTTATCTGCAAGTTCTGTGTATATATAATCGGCTTGCTCCAGTTGGTTGTTTTTTACAGATTACCTTTGCATTTGATCTAGAATAATCTTCTTGTTCATCCCATCCTCACTTGCTCTTTTCCTGGTGGGAGAGCTTTCATGTCTTTGTCAGATCAGACTGGCATCTGCATGTCATTTTGTTTCTTTGTTTGGAAAGGTAAAATGTCTTCCAAAACATTTGACTCCCTTATTGGAGTTTCAGGCAGCATGTTACATGTCCAACCAAAACTGCATGGAGTGGTCCAGCCACCTTGTGTTGTTCCAACATCCTTCTCTGCCTGGCTTTTTTTTTTTTTTTTTTGCATTTCCATCAAAGAGCTGGGCTCAAAAAAGAAGTCCACCCTTTCTTCATGTCTAGCCCACTGCTCTGTCACTTGCATTGAGACTTTTGAGTACTAAAGGATAATGGTGGTTTTACTGGATGCCAGAGCTTTTCCCATGTTGATAGTGTTCTGGGATAATAGGAGCTCACTGTGACTTGCCTGAAGAGATGATTTCAACTTCTGTTGCATGTGGGATTCTCTGGAATGCAGATATCATGATGTGAACCTGCTTGACTGGATGCAAGCGGCATGTAAAGGAATGTGGCCATTGCTGATGTGGCCATCTGGGTTAGATTGGAAAATATCCATTTGTTCTCTTTGACCTGCATGCCGGGCTGATGGATCCATGCTCAGTTTCACTGGGTTCTTCCCCCATGCTTGTTTGCATTGTGAGTATTTTCTGACCTCCTACCCTGTCTTCAGAAGTATCGTTCCTAAATGATGTTATCTTCCCTGTCTGCCATGGTGGCTTTGCTGGTCACCAGTTGACAGCAGGACAGCAGATCTTGCATGTGTCCTTAACTGGGGCCACTTGGAAGCGCTTGTTCCTCGATTTTTATGGAGAAAAAGGTGAAATATTTCTTAAAAGTCTTGCGATGAGGGATGGGGAGCAAAAGTTGGAACATTTTGCAGCAGTTATGAAGAGGTTTTCATTCTTTCATTGCTCTCTTCATCAATGAGATATATCTTGCTTACTTTTCTTCCAGCATGAATCACATATGTAATTACTTTCCTGTATTTTGCTGGCTGCATTTCCACAGATGTTCTGGTTTATATCCAGTTGGCAAGAGAAAAAATAGAGAATCAACCCTGGGGGCAGACACAGGGCTCTGTGACCACCTGATGACAGGGTCACGCTCCTGCTGTCTCTCTGCTCTAGTGAATCTCTAACAATTTTATACTAAATGAAATGACTTTCAACCAGGAAGGATGAAGAGCTCTCCACCTGCTACAGCTGGAAAGTCAGGCTTTCCTCCTGACAGTGGAGAGATGTGGTTTTATATTTCCTCTAGAAGAATAGGAAAGCCTTTGCTTCCTGAAGGAGAGTCCTGACCATTGAATTGCCAGAGAGAAGGAGACCAGCAGCCATCTCCTTTTGCTCAGAAAGGAAAACTACTGTGTTGAGTTTTTTGCTCTGTCCTCTAGATATTGTCTATTGGTGCCTAATCAGAGGACCTGCGTGCGCAGGGGGGTTGGACTAGATGATCTCTAGAGGTCCCTTCCAACCTTAACAATTCCATGATTCTATGAGGAATAGCTTATTCACAGAGCCCAGGGAGGTTTTGGCCCAACATTGGTGCTGATGTAATCAGTGCTAGGGCTGAAACCTCGAATAAACTGCAGGATCCAAAAATATGAGTATCCACAGCTATAAGCAACAGATTTTAAGGGTGTACATTTTTGATATCTTGCCTGAATCATGCTTTATCTTACTTGCTGTGGATGTGAGTATCCCTGTCAGCTTTTCAATGCTGAGTAACTACAGTTTCCATTATTTTACCCTGGGGCTGTATGCTGTTAGTGCTTCTGTAAATCAGGTCTACATTTTGTTAGGAAAAGTGAGTTTACCTAGGAAAATTGAATGAGAAAAATAAATCAAAAGTCAGCACTGATTTCGCTAGCTTCTTTCTAAAACCTTGCAAATAGCGGTTGCAATGTTCCATTCTTTCCCTGCAAAGCAAGGCTAAAATGCGTATACAAACATAGCTTAAGCAGCTCTAATTCCTCACTGCTCATTCACCCTGCAGCCCCTGAGTAATGCTGTCTTTTCACCTGTGTTCCTCTCTCCTTCAGAGGCTGAGCCACAGCTGGGCACGCTCACACTCACAAACGTTACTCCCGACAGCTTCAACCTCTCGTGGACCACAAGAGATGGGCCTTTTGCCAAGTTTGTTATACATGTTAGAGATTCCTATGCAGCACACGAACCCCAGGAGCTTACAGTGTCGGGAGGTGCTCGCAGCGCTCACATCTCAGGCCTGCTAGATTACACTGGCTATGACATTAACATTAAGGGCACCACCGATGCAGGTGTTCACACAGAGCCCCTCACTGCTTTTGTCATGACAGGTACCTGCTTACAGGTTTGCATTCTGTTTATTGGTTTACAAAAATATATATTCCAGCATGGATGAGAGTCTTTCTATAACACTGAATATCTTTTCCAGCAATAGTGTTTTCATTTACCACCTTCCTCTGAGGATGGATCAGATAGTCATGTTGACCCTTAAAGAACTGTCCAGGATGAGCACTAATTTCAAATAACTTAAGAGACCTCCTGAGTCTTTTTCCCACATGTAATAATCTTTTTTTAACTCCTATTTACCTTAAAGAAATGATTGCATTTTGCACTTGCTTCTCTGATGACTTGTAGTTAGAAGTGACATAGTGTTTTCTTTGAACTCCCGTTCTTTTGCTCCATCAGAGCGTTGGTGCTTCCTTTTGAAAACTGCAACATGGAAATTGGTGTTTTAAAAGAAAGCTTCTCACTGTTAGGGAAACATGTGGCACAGCAATAAGATCTGCAGTAGTTCCTATAAACTCTCTGGGTTTAGAGTGTTGGTGTCACTCAACACCTATCTTATAAAGTAGTTTCAGTATTTGGGACTCATTATTTGTTTAGCCATCCACACAGATACCAGACTGAAACATGGATGTTTGGAAATGCTTCATTAGAAGCAAGTAAGCAAGTTGCATAAATAGATCCAAATTAATAAAATTCTAAAAACATCCTCAATGTGTATACCACAAAATGTAAAGACTTGTAAAACTTCAGGACAGATATTTTTACACCAAATTGTAGCAAAACATTAATTTGAGCAACTATGAAACATCAAAACCAAACTCAAAACCTTTTCCCAGCTGAAGTACTCGATTTAACCAACTGGTACTTTCTTAAGTGAGTGGAATTTGAGTAATTGCCAGATGTGGGACTAGAAGGCCAGACTTGTCAAAAGATTAGAGAAATACTGGCAGTGGCTGGGGCCCAAGGCTTAGGAGAGCCTGTTGATTTCCATATTTGTCCTATCAGATTTTGAAAGAACATAAACGCTGAGAAAAATATCTTCTGAAATTGGGCCTCGTTTTCAGGGCTATGGTGAGAAAGTTTTGTGAGGCTACTCCTCAGCCTCTAAACTTTGACACATATCAGATTTATGTGAAAAAAAATACTTCCCTGGAATTTCTTTAAGTTGTCAACATGTCACATCAGCAGCTGTCTATGAAGCTTTTGGGGCAGATGATTCCGCTCTCCTTCAATCATTAGCCCCTGTCGTTAGCTGGTGCAAACTCTTGCTTCTCTCCAATCTCCTTAAATCAATGTTGAAAATATTTAGCACTTGCACTGGTTATGACCCTGCATGATTAATACCCTGCTTCTGGCTCTCCTACTGGCATCAATGACCCTCCACCACTGGAAGGAAATGCTGGAGATACTCATGTGAAGTAGAGAGATAAAGAATGCAAAATACAAGAATTGTGAATGCCAAAGTTGAGGCTTGTCCCTTAAGCACCAATGGCGGAGACAAGTGGAAGGAAATTACTGCTTCATGCATTACATCTCTAAAAGGGCTTCTATTACAACTTCTATTACAACTTATGTGCATATACATATATATGCATATATATATATATAGCTTATTTATAGTGCATGTGTAACAGAAGAAATGTGCTTATATGGTGAGGTTTCAAGGAGTTTCAAAGGAGCCTGTGAGATGAGGTGCTGAGACAGCCTTGATGAATACGAAGAATTAAGCAGCTAACTTCTGGAGGCTCCATTGAAAACCCTTGTCTTCTAGACCTGGCTAAGCATTTGCATAAAATCTGTATTTTTGGGGAAAAAATGTGATTGATGTTTGTTGGAATCTGTGATACTTTCTAATTTGCAATGTTTTTCACATCTTTTTTTGTGTATTTTTGCACCTTCCCTTCCTTTAGAGGCCATGCCCCCACTGGAAAACCTAACTGTCTCTGATATTAACCCTTACGGGTTCACAGTGTCGTGGATGGCATCGGAGAATGCCTTTGACAACTTTCTAGTAGTCGTGGTGGATTCTGGCAAGCTGCTGGACCCACAGGAGTTCCTCCTCACAGGAGCCCAGCGGCAACTGAAGCTTAAAGGCCTTATTACTGGCATTGGCTATGAGGTTATGCTTTATGGTTTTGCCAAGGGGCACCAAACAAAGCCCCTAAGCACTATCGCTCTTACAGGTATTTTAATGCAAACAAATTGTTCTCCTCCACCCTTTTTCTCTTGCTTTTCCTCTCACTTCTTGGAAGATGTTTCATGCAACCCATTTGCAAAACAAACGTTGGCTTTTGCATCCTTTTTTGCATCGTGGCTACACATAACTCCTAGTGACTGATAGATTCACCAATGAAATTCCATTCCTTTTTACTTGGCATTTCACTTTTGGCTCTAAGAAGGAGCTGGTAGGGAAGCATGTCAGGTGGACTGAGTGGTGAAAGTTTTTGCTCTGGTCATGCAGATAATTCTAACTGGAGTCTTTAACCAAAAAATGGCTGCAAGCAGGAGCTTATCTTGTTAGAAGTTGTTGAGCACCTCAGTAATCTCCAACTTGCCAAGCATCTGAATCATTCAAGAGGAAAGTCACACTGGCTTTCCTCCTCTCTTTCATTCTCTGTGTGGATTCCACCTCCAGACTATCAGTTGTGATCATTGTCGCCCATAAGGTTGGCATCTCTCTCCGTAAAACCTCAGCTCACGTTCTCAAACTCATCATAGCTGTTGTTTTCCAGCTGCATTTGAGCTTTCTTGGAAAATCATTGCAGACGGATTCCATAGCCCATACACATCCAGGCTCATCTGCATGTTGCTGTCTATGCACTGGTAAAGCTAAGGCTTACCTGGTTGGAGATTGGTGAGAAAGTAAATGGGAATGTCTTCCCGTAGAAGAAAAAAGTGCACTGAAGATACAAAAAAAAAAAAAAAACACTCCAGTAACACATCTGTAGGTATGATGCTTGACCATACTGAGTTAAAGATATTTCAGAGTTCCTTAGTATGTTAGAACTCCTGGGATCCTCAAGTGGCTTCTTTCACTTTGTATTTAAGTGTGCAGTTTAAGGGATATGGATTTTCATTACACCTTGTTGTTGCTTCAGTATTTATTTATTATAGAAGTGAAGGATTTGTCTGATCAGAAACATTACAGAGGCAAGAACTGCATGGAAAAGGGGTTTTGCATGAAGGAAAGGACTCTTTCCAGTGGCTTCTGTGTTATACTCCTAACAGAGGGAAATCTGACAAAATTATAGGCATGGCTGCAGATCTGTAACAAGAGCTCGTTCTTATTATATGTGAAGGTTTCACACATGCTGGGTAGCTCAGTGAAAGCAAGGGACAAATGCACATCAAACTTACTATGAGCATGTTTAATTTTGCATGGCAGAGGCAAATGGTGTATGTCTATATACTGGATTTGCTATGAAATAATGAATTTTGAGCGGGCCCACACACACTCTCATATTTCTTCTTCATAATGAGTGTAATGCTAATATACTTTTTTTTTTTTTTAATAGCAGGCAGATTCTTTCCCTTTATTTGAACTGTGGTTGGATTCTTGCAGTGTGATCTATCCAGACCTCAGGACAGTCAATAATGAACTGGTTAAAAAAGTCATCTTTTTTTTTTTTTTCCTCCTGCTATCTTCTTTTTTAGAAGCAGAACCGGAAGTCGACAACCTTCTGGTTTCAGATGCTACCCCAGAGAGCTTCCGTCTGTCGTGGACTGCTGATGATGGGGTTTTCGACAGTTTTGTTCTAAAAATCAGGGATACCAAAAGGAGATCTGATCCACTGGAAGTAATAGTACCAGGCCATGAGCGCACCCATGATATATCGGGGCTGAAAGAGGGTACTGAGTATGAAATAGAGCTCCATGGAGTTAGCAGTGGACGACGTTCCCAACCCATAAATGCAATTGCAACCACAGGTATTGTCTTCACAGTAACAAAAGCAGAACATGTTCATCCCTGTTTCTTTTAACATTTTTGTTTTTTTCTAGATGGTTTGAGCTGTTACTGTCGTGTTCAGACTGTTTTCTCCATGGCCTTCATCCAAGTTTCTGTTCTGTGCAGTGTCCAGATTTATAATCAACCATCTCTGATTTCTTACCTTCATCATTACCTATTTAATATGGCTTATTTATTTACTCCCATGATCTGCAAGTAGGCAGCACAATCTAGAAACTAAAGCATTGAATTTAGGAGCCAAGAAATATCTTGTGTCTGTATTAGATTTTATCAGTGGTTTCCTGGGGCTAATTACATATCCCCACTTCACATCAATTTACTTCCCTGGAAAAGAGGGATAATGAAATGAATTTACAAGAGGTATTGGCAGGTTTGATGAGCCGTAGGACTGAGCATCATTAACTCAGATTGATTTTACTAGGAGTAACAGCTGCTCAATAATTCAAGTGAACTTGAATCTCTTGCAAAATTAAATATTTGGTGCCAAAGTGCTTTGAAAACCTCCAGAAGTCACTATATTTATCTGTTCATTTATGTCAAGTATCCTGAAGTGAATTAGCTTAGTGAATTATCCAGATAAAATCTCTAGAAGAGAAGAAGCAGATACAAGTAGCAGTTACTGCTGTTTTTTTAAAGATACCGAAGCCTTGATCCTCAGTTACAGTATACTGATTCCACAAGCTGGAGCTCTTGCCTTTTGTCTCACACTGACAAAGAAAACTTCTAAATGGAAATGCAAAGGTCTGGGGTTTGAACTTAGCCTAAAATTTCATGTGTTTCTGAAAAGTCTCCACCACGACAAAGCCTCATTTTCATAGTCTCAGTGAGAAGGAGAAATTGGTTTGCTGGTTGTAGCTGGATGTATGTTCTTTCTTATATTATTTTCCTATGAACTTATCAAGTAAAAAAATTCTTGAGTCCCAAGTTGAATTCCTCAGATTAATCAAAAGAAAAAAAGAAAATGATTCACAATTTGAAGCATTTCAGTTTGGCATTTTTGAATGAATCTTTTCCATTTTTTTCATAGTTGCATTTTGAAACTTATTTAAATCCTTTAAAGCGATTATTTTTAAAGCATCTGTGGAAAAAAAAAAACATATAAAGCAAATGAACCTATGTGCTTTGACCCACTGTCTCTAAATTTTGAGCTTGCTGTTGATATAAAGCCTAACAATTTGAAGTCAACCTAAGTTAGGGAGGAGGGAGAAGAGCAGAAGAAGCCCAAGTTCAGTGTATGAGGGCCTCGGGTCTCCTCAGGGTTTATGGTGCCAGTTGTAAGCATGAAGAGACACATCTCTGACTGCCATTACCTCCCCTGAATAAACAGGGAGGAAATATATACTCTCACCAAGACTTTTACATGAACCAGAACATGTATCTGTCACAAGCCACCTTTCTCCACGCTCGTGAGGGTCGACTCATGATGGAAAGGGATGTTTGAAGTCAGCTGCACTTGTTAGCAGTGTGTACCCAGTTTATCTACTCCCAGATTATTTATCGTAAACGTTTTCCTCATGACTACATTTTTGTTTAGCTCTTTCAGAGAGATTCAGGAGCATGTCAGATGCTGAAGGCTGTAGCCTAAAGGATGTTTGTCAGCTGTAAGCAAGCTATGAATAGGAGAGCTGGATTCACAAAACACAGCTATTTCACTAAGACCACAGATTGCTACATATAGCTGGGGCCACCAAGACATCTAACTAGACCCTGATTCAGTAGATATTAGACAAATATATGCATTTATATACATATATGTCTGGCACCTCCAGTTTGATTGCAAAGAAACATCAACTGAAGTGGGTGACTCCCTGCTCTCTGCAGTTTGTCCTTTTGGCCCCAAAAAATCTGCTGCGAGAGAAAACATGATCCATAAAATCACGGTGGTTAGAGGTAGCCCTGTGCAGAGCTGCAGTGCTCCAGCAAGGAACCTGCTGCTCTCGGGGGAACATTTGACACCTCCTGGAAATTTGTTTCTGTAATGTTTGCCAAGATGCAGTTCAGCCCTGAGCAGAAGACCACAGCTTGGCTGTGTGCTGCTTTATATCCTAGGGAAGAAAGATGCTGCTACTGTTTTCTTCTAAATGTGTTTTGCTGTGCTCTGCTGGTATTTTTCGTCTGAGAGAATCCCAAAACACTTCACATGCTATTCGTATACGATAAATGGAGCCTGTTGTTTCTCTTTGCTCAGGGGAAAAGAGCCAGTGCAAGTCTTGCAGTTTGTTAGTGATGAAAAACAATGTTTGAGCCCAAAAGAGTAATAGCAGCTCCCCAGGTACCATGGATGTTTTAACAAACTCACAGCTTAGGGAGATCTTCCATTGCTCAAACAGCTTATTGGGCATAATGCTGGAGAATAATGCAAATCATCTTTATCTGCCCACCAGCTGCATGTAATTTCTTTTCCTTTTTTTATTTTTTTTTATTTTTAATGAATGACAAGATGGAAAAACTTTGCCTGTTTTTTATGCCTGCTGAATCTTGGCTTTCAGGTAGCTGAAGAAGATTGTTGCAGTTGCTCCTTTTTTGTTTTCCTGTGCTCAAGGGAACAGCTCTGTTACATCTCCATCACTTTTCCTTGTGTGTCCTTGTGCTGTTTGCTCTCTGAAATGCAGCCACGGTTGGGATAGCTGGGGCTGTGGGACTTGCTCTTACCTGGCTCTGTTTGCCAGCTCACCTCGAGGCTCCCGTGACCATAGTCTGCTTCTCAGCAGTGCTCCTGCAGCAGAACACAAGCCCAAAGCGTGTGCCCGCAGACCTGGCCATCACAGAATCCAAGCAGGGGGACTGGGAACTTTGGTTTCTGTGCAAGGCAGAAAGGGTCGTGTCCAGGAAAGCCCTGAGTGAGCTACCCACAGCCTTTTTTGCTAAGGACACCTATGTTGTAATAGGAAATCAGTGCACTTTTCATTCCTCTTTCTTGCCTGGTATTCTGTATTCTCTCCTGTTTCCCCCAGACCTTTGCTGACTCAGTAGCAGCTCTTGAGGGCTGTGTAGTTTTACTAATCTCACCTTGTTTTCTTCCTTCTCTTTAATTTTTTTTTTCTTTCTTTCTTTGGCTTTTCCCTATAAGCAAATCCCACAGAGCCAGCATATCTAGCAAGCTCCAGAGAAGTAATTTATGTTTCTCTTGAGAGCTTGGTTATTTTTCTTTCCTTGCCTTCCAGCCATTTTAGTGCATTGCTGCTGGAGCTTTGGGGGGCACATGGAACAAACAGCCCTCTTAAGCTCCTTCCTCACAGACACGTTCTTTCCAAGCTATTTCAAGCACAGTCATTTATTTTCTCCTCTTGCCCCCCTTCTCCTGCCCACTGCCTGTTCCACCTCTTTTAATGTGGCTAATGTTTAATATCTGTCACCATTGTGCTAATGGCCTTCTCTCTGTGGGCTGTTTATTTTGTTTTTAACATGTCAGGGTTGTTTTGCTTACAGTCAAAAAGGCAGATTGGAAGTGAGATGCTAAATATAAACTTCCAAGTAGCAGGTCTCCTTACCATGTCCTTCCAGAAGCCCTTTCCATGCTCATTTTTATGTTGCTTAATTAGGTCTTTGACTGAAAAGTTATTCAGACTGTAGTAGATGTTGGTTTGTGTCTTCAGTTTAGGTTGTTTTGACAAGCAGGCCTCTCTTTTCTATGCAGGTGTCCAAGGCAGTTGTTGAAGGGGAGATATATCTGGTTCTAATCAGTGCAGCTGCAGCACCCTACCTGTGTTGGAAGAGTTGAGGTGTTTGGGGCAGTATGTGTGCCTATGTGTTTTTTTTTAAATCCAGTATCCTAAGCTCCTTTGTAAGTCATCATAAATCACACCAGTAGTGTAGAAAGGACTGCATTCTCTGCCCGTTCTAGCAGCATCATGTTGCTCTGAAATCAGCAGGAAATCCAGCTAAACTGGACTTAGACAGCAAGGCAAAACAACAGGATCATAACTGTGCATTTTTCCCTGCATCATTGCATTGGACAGAATATTGACAGCACCAGCTCTTGGCACAGAAGACTAAGACAAATCACTCTTTCAGCAAGAAGAATTGATAAATTATTTACCTTTTTCTTTCTATGTGTTGTCTTTGTCCTCTTTTCTTCACTGGCAGTTGTTGGATCTCCCAAGGGAATTTCTTTCACGGACATCACAGAAAACTCAGCTACAATCAGTTGGACACCACCACGTTCCCGTGTGGATAATTTCCGGATTTCCTACGTCCCTGTGTCAGGAGGTGAGTAAGCACAGCAAAGGAGAGGATGAAGATGGGTGGAGGGGACCAGCAGAAAAGATAAGCCCTGCTCATGTCAGTGCATAGCAGTCTTCTGTAGATCATCTCTCATGTGTTCCAACTGTTAGCCAGGAATACTGGTGAGCATACATGGTCCCCATGGCCAACCTCTGTGTAAATGTAATGTCCCATATCCCACGGAAAACATTTGCAAGATTGCTTAGAGCTAAATGCTTCTATCGCTGTATGCTTAATCGTGGCCACGTTTACAAAAAACTCAGTTCCCACTGAGTCTCCTCAGTAAGGGTACATTTCCAAAATGCCTCATTCTTTTATAGGAACTTTATGAGCTAAGCGTATTTGAGAAGATGGCCCGTGGAAATAGTAATCATGATCTATGGTTATGAAAGTTTTCCAAGGCAGTGGTTTTCCTTTGTGCTCCCCAGTGTTTCATTCCATGCATTGTATCTCTGCTTTAGTGTTCAACTTAAAAAATCTTCCTATAGCAAGTTTTTGACATAATTTATGGACATATCTGAATGCAAACACCTAAAATCACATAAACAACAAGTACTGAAAACATCAGGAGCACAGAAGTGTTTTTTAATAAGACTGGTCAAGATAAGGGCCTCTACACAACACAGAATGTAAGCACACAAGCAACTTTAAGCACATTAGTAGTCACAAAATTCTAAAGAAAGGAATTTGCTTAAATGCATTCCAGAATAAACTCAGAATTCAAAATAAATATATGTCCTCATCCACACATTAAGGACCTCTTGGAATACTCTTATCTACACTTAAGATGAGATGGATAAGAGAGAAACTCCTCATACTTAGCTTATCTTTCTCCAGCCTCTGTAAGAAACAAGGCAGATTTAAAGTAGCTTGTCCTTTTAGGTGTGTGAATTTTCTTATGGAGAGACCTGTGTTTTCAACTGTCTCATTTGTGAACTTCCAGTATTTTTGTGAACACAAATGTTCATTTATTTCTTACTTTGGACATTGATACCACCAGGAAAAAAATGCAAATCGATATCTTGGATTTAGGCTTCATGGCAGCAGTATGTTTTCCTGAGGTTGTCCCTCAACATTAGTGATTGTAATTAGGAAAAATCCAGCCACTTTTGCACAAGTTCATCCATGGTGGTCACAATAGGTTTCAGATGAAACACATCCTTAAAGCATTTACTGGAACATTATGTTATTAATCCCTTGGCATTCGGCTTCATCTTAGGTACTCCCAGCATTGTTACAGTTGATGGAAGCAAGACAAGGACCAAGCTGGTGAAATTAATCCCGGGTGTAGACTACACTGTTAGTATCATCTCTGTGAAAGGCTTTGAAGAAAGCGAACCCATCTCTGGAACACTGAAAACAGGTAATACATACAGTAGAAACAGTGATTTTCAAATGCACTGTTTGTGCCATATAAATGACTCAGGAACTGGAGATGAAGACCCAGTGAGATATCACTTTGGCTATCACTACAAACTGTAAGATTCTTTTTTGCCCACTTTCCCTTTCTGTGTTTGTCCCTCCTATCCCTTTCTGTCCCATTTTGAGGACCGGCTCAGTTTAGTTCGTTCCACTTTCTGGAGTGGACTCAAACCCCAGATCTCTCAGGTCCCAGACCAGTATCCTCAAGCACAAAAACATCCTCTCTCTCATACTTTCTTCAATATAGCTTTCAATATCCCAAAAGGAAATGGGTTCCACTCTACAGCTGTTAATCTTACCCTCTAATTTAACTGTTCTTTCTTGGGGACCAGCAAGTGTTTGGAGATGCAAGGAAGAAGACGAGTATTGGATAATAAGGTGAATTTTATAGCCCATTCTAGCTGTACTGGAGGCAGACATATATCCCAATTTAGGGAAAGCATAAAACGAAGTGCAACATAGACTGCCACAAGAAAGAAAGGCAGAGCATGTGGGGATTTTGGATGGTTACCTGGATGCTCAGTTGGTTTATTTTAAAACTTTCTAGGCAAGCTGTAGGTCAGAGTGGCTATTGGTTGCCATCAAATAAGTTCTTTTTCTCAAGCTCTGTCTCCTGAGTTCACTTCAAAGAGCAGTCCTGACTTGAGAGAGTTGAGGGAAATATGTCAGCTCTGGCAGAGCCCTTAAGAGTGAAGATATCAAGAGCAGATCTGAGGACAGAACTAGCTATATCTGTTCTCAGCATTTAATCTTTTCACGCACTGACCCCCCTTTTCAGCTGAGACAGCTGATGTTTTATGGGCTCTGACGTCTTTTCTGGAGAACTCCACTGTTCCAAAGGGGGATCATAAAAGCTGCATTAAGCAAAAATGTTTGCACATTTTGTATCATATCATTAAAGTAAAGCAGCAGAAACTGTTTGTCTAACTCCTTCAATCTGGTATTCTCTCTTTTTTTTTTTTTTCCAGCTCTGGACAGTCCATCAGGCCTTGTAGTGATGAACATCACAGACTCTGAGGCATTGGCGACCTGGCAGCCAGCAATTGCCGCCGTGGATAATTACGTTGTCTCCTATGTTTCTGAGGATGGTAAGGAGAGTTAGTGATGGGTCAGGGAGCTGTCAACATTGCAGCTTTTAAGAGGGATCCTCAGGAATGAGTTTAGCAGGGTGATTCCAGGAGGATGAGGTGGGAGTGAGGGGACAGCTGTTATTTGAAGGAGATTTTTTGTTGGAAGTATTTTGAAATATCATTGTTTTCTTTACAAGTTCATAATTCATACCTGATATTCGGGAAAAGAAAGGACAGTGTTATAATTCATATGAACACTAGAGAGTGCTAATACTTTTAGATAGAAGACTGCTGTTAATTCACATTCAGTGTAGGTGTAAACAAAGAAATTAGGTCTGTGCTTTCACTGCTATTTCATGCTTGCTCCCACCTGGTATAGAAATGATCACTGAGAATGGAGCTGAGCACAGTGACATGTCTGTCCTCCTGAACAGCAGCCGGGATTTGTCCTTTTCTTGTGTGTTTGCTTCTTAGAGCCAGAAGTTAATCAGATGGTGTCAGGAAACACTGTGGAGTATGATCTGAACGGGCTTCGACCTGCAACTGAGTATACACTGAAGGTCCATGCACTGAAGGACACACAGAGGAGTGAAACCCTTTCTACCAAGTTCACTACAGGTGCTGTTTCACACCTCACTCGGTGGCAAGGTGTCATCTTTTGTAGTCCCACCGGGTTTACGTTTTTCCAATACCATCAAGCTATCCAGCACATTGCACATTTTTAGCCCAAATTTGAGTTTTGCTAATCTTTGCACCATATTTTCCCCTGATAGAAGGCCATCTGTCTGGCCCAGAAAGCAGTATTTTGTCAACAGTTCTACAGCATTTCTCACATGAAGCAAGAGCAGGAGCATTTGTTTGGTAGCTGTTCCATCCTGACAGCTTCTTCTAAATATCAGTGAAATGATGCACTATTCTCATTTTTCTGAGCATACACTGCTCATTTATGGACTGTCCTTGCCTCATTCAGGAACATTTACCAAAGAGTTAAGAACAGAACCAGGCAAATTCATTGCTATAGTTGTGATAGTGAATAGACACTGTAGCCAGAAAAAGTATATTATATGAAATTTTTTCCTGTTCATAAGAGGATTCTTTGGAAACAAAAAATATCAGTTTCCTAAAAATATGATATGTCTTCTTGTGTGAAATAGTAAAAGGCACAGCTTTGTTTCAAAAGACATTTCAAAGCAACTGCTTATAAATTGAAGTGCCTAAAACAGGCTGATATTTTAAGTTACATAAATACATGCAGTTTAAAATCTCCAGTAATAAGATTATTTTTAAAACACAAAATGAATATAATGAATAAATTAGTGATTTTGGTTTTAGTCTCAAATCTCTGTAGAGCAAAAGTTTGCTTTCCTGGCTTGTTTTGTTATTTTAATAGTCTCTGTACTTCATGTTGAAGTGATTGTAACTGTTTTTTTTTTTTTCTCCTTCAGGACTGGATGCTCCAAGAGATTTAAGTGCCACTGAGGTTCAGTCAGAAACAGCTGTGATAACCTGGAGGCCTCCGCGTGCTCCTGTCACTGACTATCTCCTCATCTATGAGTCCGTTGATGGCAAAGTTAAGGTATGGAGCTTGTATCCAAACCGGAGAGGCTGTGCCTCAAAACCGAGCAGTAGGGTTGCTTAGTACCCTCTGGCCATGGGACATAAACACACTCCTGAAACTGAACGTGGTAAAATACAAAGCACCTGTCTAGGTGCTGCCTTGAACATGAATGAATTTCAAACCTGCTTTATGCTTTCCCAAATCATATTCTGAAATAGAAGCCTAGTTGCAGCCTGAACTTTGAGAGTCCTCTCCCTCGATACAGAAAACCTGTATGTTCAAGGCATGTGAACACTTATGCTAAGTTGTCTTTAAGCGACATATCGTAAGTGTTATTACATTAAATATTCATTCCCAGATAGCTTTTCTCATAGTTCTTATGAAACTGAACATTATAAAAATCTTCAGGGAATAAAAGTGTTTTGTTAATAATTTAAATGGTAAAATACCATAAATGATATACAGAAAATTAATCTGCAAATGTAAAAATATGTAGCAGTTCCAGTTTTTATGATTTCACCGCTGAGATTTCTCTGTGTTATTTATTCCCCCTATAGGAAGTCATCCTAGGCCCTGAGACAACTTCCTACAGTCTGACAGAGCTGAGCCCATCTACTCAATACACGGTGAAACTTCAGGCGCTGAACAGATCCTTGAAGAGCAAAGTGATCCACACTATTTTCACTACAAGTAAGGACCTTAAAGTGTGTGAGCAGCTGAAATAATGTTTAAGTTACTTCCCTCAGGATGTCTCTGAGCTCTGCAATAAGCAGATGGAGATTTCACAGAAATTTTTTAAAATAATTGTCAGTAAGCACTTCATTCACTGGTAGTGTCAGTGCAGAAGTCTTCGAGCTCTCTGAGCTGTAGTTCCATCTGCTTCTCCCAGACTGACAGAATGAAATTTGTTTCTTCCTATCCATCTGTGTTCACCACCATAGTCATCCTCCTGCTGAAACATTATGCCTTTCCCATGCAAAATGTTGAAGGAACACTACTTTTTAAAATTCAGACAGACATTTCAATTTGTTTATGTGTTGATGCATAGCAAGCTGTTAAAACAAATCAATATTTTAACTTGAAAGGAAGCAAACCACGTGTACAAAAAAAAAAAAAAAAATCAGTTCAACAGTCCTCAGAGCAGAATTGAAGAATTTCTACTTTTTTTTTCTCCTCTTTGAGATCAGTTTTCACACTGCCACGCTGGCATGTTCATTCCAGCTCTAGCAGGAAAGACTTTCCAGCAAGCTGAATGCAATAATAATTTGGGTTCACTGAAGGTCACCTTACAGTTGACATAGCTGGCAGTCACTGATCTCACTGACACATTTTTGAAATGAAGGAAAGGAAAATAAAATGTTGCTTAATATTAACTGTGAAATGTTGCCTGTCGTTTGTCTCCCTTTTGACTGTTTCCAGTCTTTCAGACCCAGCAAGGCCTTCAAATTCATGCATACTTCCTCCAAGCACTTGCACTAACTTCAGCTCTAGGATTCTCAGAAATGCTAATCAAAGTCAGAAAACCCTAGGTCTGCTCACAGTTAGTTTTTGTTGTATAATACAGAGTGAACTTCAGCAACAGGAGATGAGCGTCAACCAGCAATAAAAGTTGAATCTGGGTATATTAAAGAAACATTCACTAAATTGGACATAAGCAGGAACTGAACTTGATAACTTTGCCCATGCAAACACAGTTTCAATCTCTGATTCAGACAAATGCTTAAGCCTTTTTTATGGTTAGAAATTGTACTAACTATGATGATGCTATTACCTGCTTATCAGAAAGAAATACAAAGCAACATTTCCATGTAGTTTCAACTGTCATTTACAATTTTTTTTAAAAAAAAACTAGTTTTATAACATATTTAGTATTATACGTCCAAGTACTTTGTATGAAAGGTCACAACTGTGACTTGAGCTTCTAGGCTCTGTACCTGGCTGTGTCATTGACCCAATATAGATTTTTATGTGACTCACCTAATTTCCACATGTTCTTTGCAATTGCTGATTTCTTAAGAACTGCTCCTTGTTTTCTTTTGTTGCAGGTGGTCTTCTCTATCCTTATCCTAAAGATTGCTCCCAGGCTCTTCTGAATGGAGAAACTGCCTCTGGGCTCTACACAATCTACCTGAACGGGGACAAGGCACAGCCTCTGCAAGTCTTCTGCGACATGGGCGAGGATGGGGGCGGATGGATTGTGAGTAATGGGTAGAGCGCCTGAATCAAGCCTTGCTGTCAACCGGCTGTACTGTGAAAAGTGGTCACAGAACAGGTCTTGGTCTCCTACAGCATCTTTCATAATACTCCACCAGCGTAGGGCTGCTTTGTCTATAAATTTGGGAAATTTTGTCTTTTGTAGGACGCTTCTGTGCCTAGAAGCTAGGTTGCCAGCTCTTTTGGTAGTCAGAGGAAGGGAAGGTATCTCCAGAGCATGGATCATGTCAATGCTCTCAGCACTTAGGAAAACACAATTTGCTACCAAATAGCATGGATCTCTCTCTATTGGCTATAGAGGGACCTGAAATCATCTTAGATTAGATACACAGCTTCTAAACTAGCAAGTAAAGTGAAATGGAGGTGATCTGAACATACTCTGCTTGTAGGTGTTCCTGAGGCGCCAAAATGGAAAGGAAGATTTCTACAAGAACTGGAGGAATTATGTGGCTGGTTTTGGAGATCTTAAGGATGAATTCTGGATAGGTGAGCGGCAAGATTTTTTTTTTTTTTTTTAAGAACAACCAAAAATAAAACCCCCAAAATACTAGGAGCCATTTAGCAGCCTTTATTTAGACTTAGTTGGCAAAAGTAATTTTTAAAACTTCTTGTGGCAAGAAGATTGGACTAAGAAGACTAGGAAAAGCATGCTATGAGGAATATATTGATTATTGGATCCAATCCAGTCCCCTCTAGTTGTAGCTCATAAATATTATCTCTTCTTGGGTCAGTGAATGTACCAAGTCAGTGTTCGCTGGTATTCAGTAAGAAAACACAGGATTACTTAAGAATCAAATGCAAACCTTACTAGTGTACTCCTAGGACACCCCCAAAAACATAAGCAAATGGCCCCAGAAAATGAAGTGAGGAAAACCTGCAAAAAGCAAATTTTCAAACCTTGCTCAACATTTCTTTCATGATCATGCATTGCACCTTTGATTATTTTTCCCAAAAGCTTAGATGATGCTGTGATTAGAAAGGTTGAGAATGTCTATGTGAATCTTTTAAAGTCTCTGCCAGCCCATTTTTGTATTTACATTACCCTACAGCTCAAAAAGCTCATTTACCTCAGCAAGGCTTATGCCGTGTTGTATCTATGCAGGCTGGTTATAGCCCTTTCATGGCATAACATAATAGAAGATAAACCTGGGGAGATAAATGGATCATTCATATATTTCTACAGGTCTGGAGAACCTCCACAGAATCACCGCTCAGGGCCAGTATGAGCTGCGTGTGGATCTGCGGGACAGAGGTGAGACAGCCTACGCTGTCTATGACAGGTTCAGCGTTGGAGATGCTAAGAGCCGCTACCGCCTAAGAGTAGATGGATACAGCGGCACAGCAGGTGAGCTGATATTCTTTTTTTTCTTCTGATTTACAGTTTCCTCCCATTTGTCTCAGAGTCACAATGTGTAAATGGGGCAGAGCTACCCACAGCAGGTACCTCTTTTGTGTCAGGCATTTGAAAATATGAACATATCAGTATCTTTTATGATCCCATTCTAAATCCTCCATTCGTTTAGGTGCCACTTTTTATGGCATGCTTATGACAGAATATAAAGCAGTGTATTAAACAGAGACATATCACATTTGGGCAAGGCTTGACTGTCATTTATGCAGCTAATAATAGCCTAGTGCACCCTCATCTCTGTCCGTGGGATATGCTATATCCCTACTATAACAAGATTTGTGATTTTGCTGAATAAATCATCTGCCTATTGTAATTATCCTGGGGCAGACCCTGCAGCTCTTATTGAGTCCTCTTTGGTGCTTCCGAGGAGTAGGACATAAATCCAGCTCCAGAGGACATCTTAAAGGGAAATACTTTCATACTGCAAGGTGTATGAAAGAGAGCCCAGAAAGAGGCATTTCTGGAGTGTCCCCTCTCACCATCACACAAACTTTCTGTACAGCTAATAGGGGTGCAGACAGTTTTTTTCTAGAAAGTTCTAGGATGTATATCTGTTATAGGATTTAACCTGGGGACTGCTACTGCTAGTAAGATCTCACCTGACTACTTCGTAGGTGCTCAGGGCTAAGTAAAAGGAGATGCTAAGCTATCAAATATGAGCTCAGCACAAGCTTCCCCATTACTCAAACTATAAATGGGCACCCAGTCATTGGGCTTGGGAAGTCAACAGTAGGAAGACATCTGTACTCTGTGTTAGTGGCTAATGAAGACAAGTAGCTTAACTGCATGGACCAACTAAGTGTGGAGATTCCTGTGGCCTCAACTCGCTCTTCGTGGAGGTCCCTTTGATGCTGCCATGTATACACTACCTTCTGTATGGAAGGCCAAAGTCCAGTTTTCAATAAAAACTGCAGAAATAGAGCTGCATGAGTGACCTTTTAATAACTTTGGGATTACAGACGACCTGGAAGAATGTTTTGAGTGTCTTCCAATGACAAAGACTGTGCACTTCCTTCTAAAGTAAAACAAGTCAATTTTTTTAAAATCTTAGGTGCACAACCAGACTTCACTGTTGGTGCATGCCACAGTCCAAATATTTTGTGCAGAATGGTTCCCTCCATATAATCTAAACCATGCAAACCATGACCTTGCCCTTTCTTTTGTCCCCCCAAACAGGTGACTCCATGACCTACCATAATGGAAGGTCCTTCTCCACCTTCGACAAAGACAATGATTCCGCCATCACCAACTGTGCTTTGTCATACAAGGGTGCATTCTGGTACAAGAATTGTCACCGAGTCAATCTAATGGGCAGATATGGTGACAACAGCCATAGTCAGGTGAGCTTGGTGTTTAAAGTCTTCCATAATACAATAGAAGAGTGTGAACTGCAATAATGAATCTATTGTTCATTCATTCATTCAGGTGGTTCAGGTAATCAGACATCAGAGCACCAATAAAACTCACTGTATTAGGCCAAAGGATAATATGGAAAATCATGGGCAGTTTCTCACTAAATGATAATTTCATGTCAGCTGAGCAAATATTGATGACTTTTTCCATATGTTTTAGCATGGCAATACCCCAAGTGCGCAGGGAAGAACTATCAACCATCCAGCCATATGTTCCCACATGTGAAACAAAACGCTCTTTCTGCCATGTAGGCCAGACAAAGTGTTGCAGCTCTGGGGGACAGCATTGATCTGTCCCATATAGGCTGTGTGACCTAGACCTGTGCTGTGTGAGCTGTGCTTCCCAAAGGCCCTTTACTTTGCTGTGCTTCTGTTCCCTGTGGTAGAAAACTGAACCTGCAACCTGAAATGAGAGCAGTAAAGGCTGAAAACTGAGGGCGGGGGGTTGGACTAGATGATCTCTAGAGGTCCCTTCCAACCTTAACCATTCTGGGAGTCTGGGCAGGGGAATAGACAACCTCTCATGCTTCATCTTTGCCTTTGCAGGGCGTTAACTGGTTCCACTGGAAGGGCCATGAGTACTCCATCCAGTTTGCAGAGATGAAGCTGAGACCCTCCAGCTTCCGAAATCTGGAAGGAAGACGAAAGCGAGCGTAAAGGCGCGGAGTGACAGAAGGGCTACAGGCAGGGCATGGGGGGGAGGGAGAGAGCAGGGGTGAGGGGGAATCCTCTGGTATCACAGGGTGGTGGGGTGTGAGGAGCTGGTGACCTTACCAAAGCATCGACGACCCTTGACTTGGCCCGACAGAGGCTTCTGCAGTCCCATCAACGAGCCTTAAGCAGCCACCGCGTTTTCGGCAGAGCAGCTCCGCCTGCCCACGGCTAACATCCTTTACACCAAAGACAATGATCTCAAGGGTTGTATGTTGTTTTATTAATTTTTATTTTCTCAGAATGCCTCTGGGATGAAGTTCTTGCACAGTCTGACTATCTCTTGGGTGGCCCGGGGTAGGGGAGGGAGAACAGCTTGTACATTGGTAGTTTGTTTTAGAACCAGCCATACTTTATACACAGAAATGTGTATGATTAATTATCATTATTATTATTATTAGTTATAATTGAAATCCTTTGGTCATTGGAAAGCCTTTTATATATATATATCAAGTACCACAGAGAAGGATGGGGAGGGAAGGGGAAAGCAGTATGTTTTTAAACTTAAGCATAAAATTAATATTATTAATATAATGACAAAGTAATAATAATAATGATAATAATAATAAGCTAAGTTTTTGTCATTTTTAAGAGAACCATGCTTTCCAAAACACAGCAGGACAGTGTCTGATTGTAAGGTTTTTTTAAATAAAAGCACAATTACTTTTAAATAAATTTCTACCTTTTTATTCATGTTGAGTTTGTGCATGTCCAGGGTATATTCACGTACAAGGGAAGTTAATGAAAGGTTGAGAATGATCAGGCTGCTAAACACATACAGAAAACAGTTCCTTTTATCAGAGGTCAGTTGTGAGTATTCTGGAGGGTTTAACAATGAAAGGCCCATAGGATTTGATTTCCTTTAGAACATATTTCTTTTACTTTCTGCCCAAAAGCTTCTTACATGTAATTTTTAAGTGTTACTGATCAACACTTGCTCCATCTAGGTGGAAATAACTAACACAGCAAACAAGGAATATGCAATCCGACATTGGGTATCAACCAACATATTGGCTCTGAATATGTGTGTAAATAAAGGGCTCTCTTTTTTTTATATAAATGAAATCTATGTGTAGTTCCTCTGTATTATATTTCAACTGAAGATAAATAAAAGTTTTTTTTTGTTTTAATCTGAGTCTCTCTACCCTACTTCAAGGTTGCACTTTGCAAACAGAGCAAATGTTTCTGCTCCCTCCTTGACCATCACTGCATTCTGGTTTGACAAGGAGAGGCTTTAGGGAGGATGCGACCAGCTCTGTGAATAAGACGTAAGTGGTAGCTGTTAGGTAAGGTTGGATATTGTTGATTTACAGTGAGTGGCTGTAAGGCACCAAAAAAAGTCAGTCTCAGCAACAGACTGGCAATAAAGTCAGTCTTGGTAAGTCCGTTCAGAAACGCTCAGCATGGTGGTCATGGGTTTACAGATGGACTGGATGATCTTAAAGGTCTTTTCCAACCATAATGATTCTATGATTACCTGAAGTGGGATTCTAGTGCAGGTGCCTGTAACGTGTCTCTCTGAATTTTGTCTTCTGCGATTCAAAGACACGTCTGTGGCTCCATGGCCAGCAGATGGCACATGGAGTCTGCCCAGGACAGCAGCCAGGCTCTGCTTGGCAGCTCCTGGGTACCATACAAGTACGGGGCATCAGTCCAGTCACTGCTGTCATTCCCTGACGTCTCCCCGTTCGGTGGCGCTCAGAGCTTTGTGGCTGTCCCTGCTGTCTCTGCAGCGTGGCCTTCCTTAGGAGAGCTCATTGCGTAAAGTAAAGCCCTGTGGTCACAGATAGCAGTTTTGCCCAATGTGGTAAAAGGCTTTTTCTCATCGTGATAAAAGACTCCTGGCTTGCAGAAGCGGAAGCTACGTCACAGCAAAAAATGCTCGACAAAGAGGAAGTCCTGTTTACTTTCTCTGTGAATGCTATTTCACAGACTTTTAATTTCTTCATTCTTTTAATCCAAATGGAAGTTAGATTAGTGAATATTGTTTGTTTTGCCCAGAGAACACAAGTGAACACAAGTGTCTTTTACCCCTCAGACCCTGGCAGAGGTCTGAGCTGCAGCACTACAATTAAACTCATGCTCTGTAATTAACAGTCCTCCTTTGGTGGTCATCAGAGCAAATGCAGCAGTGAAGAATCATGACACCTTCTTAAGATATTTTTCAAGGTATTAGGAAATAAGACTAAATAGTTCTGTATAACAGGAGGCCTGAACGCCCTTGCTGTTTGTTTGCAAGTATTCAGAGAAAGCAGTGACATTTATAAAACAATTTCCTCATTGCTAGTAACATCACAAAGGTGCCTGCGTCTGGCTGTGATATCTGACAGATCCAAACACAGGTGCTGGAGATGAGCTCAGACCTACCCTCGAAATGATGCTATCAGGCAGCACAGAAGAAAGAGATTGCTTCCTGCAATGACCCACAGGCAGCTGCCCTGCCTCTCTTACTACTGAGAACAAAAGTGGCAAATTGTTATAGTAATACATGCCAGAAGTACCCGTCAGACCTGATACGAGCTTGACTTGGTACCAAGCATCAACACCATAGACTATTTTAAGTGGTATTTTTTCTCTCACCTCTTTTCCCTGATTGTAACGTGTGAAAATAGCTTAAACACACACTCAGGCTTGAAATTCATCCCAAAGCTGCCCAGGTTGTGCTGAGTTGCTGTCTGGCTGGTTTGCAAACTCAGAAAGCATAAACCACCTTAGTGTTGCAGTTAATACTTTCAAATCATGACATTAAGCAGTTTAGGAGCCTCCAGAAGTGGAAGGGTTTGAAAAACACATAGGCAGAAAAGCCCAGGCTCTCGAACGCATTGAAAGGAATATCATGGGAAGTGATTGGGATCTGTGTGGTGGGACTGCATCCGTATGGGAATGGAGTATTTCTGAGACATGTAAATCGCCAATCTATTCCAGCGCAGCTGCACCTATCCTTCTTGATAGAGCCAATGTGCCTGCCAGACACCTGTGCCCTTCATTGCACTTCAGCCCTAGTAAGATCTCAAACGAGGTTTTTTTCATTCGCATGGGGCCCTCAAACCATGCAAAAGACATCTGGAAAGGTCAGTGTTGGGACTGACACTCCCATTCATGGCAACTGTTAATATATTAAACTTTTAGGGTTTTAGTGGGACTTGGGCTTCTAAATTCTGCTTTTTGTGTATCTAAGCATGAGTGTGCAGCTGTAATAACCTAGTGGCTAGAATGCTCCCGTGGATGTGAAAGATGCTTTTAATTCCTCCATCTGCCTGACTCCAGATGAACACCCTCTTAGGCTACCCCGCCTCTGGATGCAGCTGTCTTCTATACTGATCTATACAAAACTCTGCTTCCAAGGGGCCAGGACAAGGTGACATGAGCCCCAGAGCAGAGGCAGGAAGGCCCAGACAGATGGTGGCTGTTTGTTCCTGATTCCCTTCAGTTGGTCAGCAGCTACAGATGGACTGGAAGCCAAGAGCAGATTTGGAAAACAATCATATAATGCACTACCCATGCACTATCACAATACCACTGAATTAAGTGAAGAAAAATCATAAAAGGTATTTTATGGGAAGTGGGGGGGAAAAAAGTACCCTTCAGCAGCTTTACATCTTCAGGTAGGGATATCCCCTGTTCAGGACTTCCTTAGTATTTTCTTTGAAAAAAGTCTGCTCAGAAAACCTCCTAACTCTTGACTTTGTGTGCCTTGTTCTTGGGTATTTCCCTATCAGCCTCATCAGGTAAAGGCGTCTCAGGCTCAGGCACCGTAGCAGCAGTTTTGTGTGGGCACAACATATGTTTGGCCTGATAAGGTGGGTGGCTGCAAGGAAGTATCAGCTAGAAGTGTGCATGTAAGTGTTGTTCTTGGAAGGTTGTTAGCCTCACTGTAAAACAAAATCACAATCAGAACATCCATCTAGAGAACAACATGACCTCTCTGCGGTAAAGCAGCAGCAGCTGATTTAGGTGAGAGGTAAGGCAAGTTTTCAGAAAAACAAAACAAGATTTAACATTAGGAGAGCTTTGGCATTCTGGCTTGTTGTCAGTGCTTGCAGCCTGCCCTGCTCCTTGAGCAAGCCAAGAGCAGCAGCCCTGATAGTTGCAAGGTGCAGAGGTTTTTCCCTTGCTTAGCCCTAGAGGGAACGTCCCTGCAGTTGAGGGGGGGTTCTCCAGCTGGAGTTGTATCAGCTCATGTTCCTTTGGCAACAGGAATCAGACCTATTCTACTTTGCAATGAAAATGTCATCCGTGGTGGAGGCTGGAGTAGGAAGACCTAATCACTTGAAAGCATTGTAACAGGTCTAGCAAAAGTATGGCTTTGTGGAGGCAGTGGGAGTTGGAGAAGAAAGCCAGAAAGGAGAGGTTATCACACTTAGTTAAGCAAAGAAGCTGATATTCTACCGAAGTCTGCAATCTCTGTTTTTCTTTATCTTTTATCCCTTCCACTCCTACATTTAGATACATGTGCACTCAAAAACCCACCTCAGTTTTAGTCACTATCAAATTGTGGGAAACTCATGATAGCTGAGATGCTATCTGAAGAGTTAGTCACTTGTGCCCTATTAGGTGGCACTTTGGATAAAGTTGTTTTTCTTTAGGGTAAAAGTCCCTCTTCAGCACTTCCAAAATTGCAGTGCTTGGGGCGGAGGGTTTCAAAGTGGCCTTGTAACTTAGGCCGCTCAGGCCACGTTGTTTACGGACGAGGTTTGGGTCCCCTCATTCAGCTTCTAGGAGGGCAGTTGAGGGGTCTGGGTCAAAACAGAAGCTACAGCTGCAGCTTGGAGCAGTGCAGGGAAAAGTGTCACCTCGTGTCCCTGCCGCTTGCTGTTTTGTCACCACCAAGGGCTCCATGACATCGTGTCTTGGCCTGACATTGGGCAGATATAGGAGGAGGAATGAAGTCAGCCAGACTGCTGAACTTACCAATACCACTGGCTCACCTCTCCATGAGGTACTTTCCTTGAATTAAATCGTTCAGCTTCCTGTGTTTTTACTGTAAATTATATGCTGCAAAGAGGAAAATAAGAAAGCGAGCAAAACTGACAGATAGATCAGGGAAAGCAAATGCACGAGGATGGTTTTGGTGCAGCCGATGCTTCCCTTCCACGGCACCTGTGTGACTCTGCTTGCCCAAGGCATCACCTTCCTTTCCAGCTGTTAAGAAGGGGTTAAAAAAACAGCAGCCAAGCGGCAGCTCTGGCTGCTGCTTAAAATGAAACTACTTTCAAGACTGAAAGTGCTGGTTTCCTCCCCACCCTTCCCCTGCCACTTTCCTTTATCTTTACCTACTGCTTTGCCCTCTGCTTCTGCACCCAGCAAGGAGAGGGGAATGAGGTGAAAAGGGCTGGTTCTTGCCCAAGGTGAAGAGATCAGCCTGGCCGTGTCTTGCAGGGTGGAGCTGAGATTTCTTTTTTAAAAAAATATATTAATTATTTTTGCTACCTCCAAAAAAATAATTAAGAAAGGTACTTAGCTAAAAAAAAAGTTATTTCCCCTGATCTGAGCTATTTCTAGTCCAATAGAGCCAAGAAGAGTAACTGACTAAAATAAACCCGGGTGGGGGAGAAATAATCCACTTGAGTTTTCCCAAGGAAATAATTTTAAAATATGAACTCAGATTCTCGAGCACTCAGTTTTAAGATATGCTTCAAGCATGACCTGTTCTGCCTCACAAAAACCAGACTAGCTAAGAACCAGGCACCCACCTGCAGTGTTGGCACAGCAACATCAGACTGAGTTGCTGAGGCTTTTCCTTTTCTTTTTTTAACAGAAAGTTGATCAGAACAAATGACAAAAGAGAAAGGTCTGGGCGAGGGGAGGCTCCAGGCAGCCCAGAAGCCAGTAGTCTGGCCCTTGTGTGTGAATATTGCATTGGACATGCTAGATATATATGTGTGTGACGGGGTTTGTGTATAAAGATATATATATATATGCACATATATACACACATGCATATAAAAAGTTTTAAATATATTTGTATTTATGCATGTATATGTGTGTATGTGTATATATATATATGTATGCAATGTGTGTATATATATATAAAAATATATACATATGTATAAGTATACATATAAAGTAAGGTTTTACTGAAGGAGTACCCTGATTTCACATTTATGGTTGCACCTGGGCAACTTGAACCTTTTGCTTTCCAAAGGCTTTCCAAGAGGTCACAGCACCAACCAGTGCTGCGGCCTCATCTCACTGAAACGGGTCCCAGATTGCGGGTGCCTCCGAACAAAATCTTATTTCTAAGCTCTACATCTTTCCAAAAAGATCCCTATGGCTGTGCAGCTGAGCAGTGACTTTTTAATGTGGCCCTGCATCCAGACTAAGGAGAGTCTGACGGAGAGAGGTGTTGGGGTTGCTGCATGCAGAGACTGCAACACGCACGTGTATGAGTGAACCTTGGGTGTGTGTGCACACTCACTCCTGTTAGTCTTATAACTACCATCACACCGTCACACTGCTGCAGCAAGGAGGATGGGAAACTCCCGTGGTAAAACCCCCAGTGCTGGAGATTGCAACAGTCACCTTAGGTGACATATCTCTGGTCACTGCAGAGTCCCCGTGCTGGTGGTGTGGGCACCTTAACCTCGTTTTCTTTCCTGTCTGATACTCACTCACTCGTGTGGACTGTTATCAGGTCCATGGGCAGTGCCTTGCCTGGGGACAGTTGCCCCTTGCTCACTTCCCAGGCCGGGGAATGTCCTGCCAGACTGAGTGTATGCAGAAATTATCCATGACTGTGTTTGCATTTGTCCAAAATCTATACCAGGATCTATACCAGGAACTACTTGTTCTACAAGCAGGTGTGCACATGACTCTGTGTGTTTGGCAGCATTGCAGTGCTGGGAGGCATTTAGCTGAGCATCACTGGTAGAAAGACCACAGAGTGTTGCCATCTTAGCAAAAAATCTCAGAATATTTGTCTTGCAGAAACCACTGAGCTCCGATGCCCTGATACTGCAGCTCAGCACCAGTCCTAGCGAGCTGCTGGCGGCTGCTTGTGCCGGTCGAGTCTCAGCCCTCACAACTGCAAGAAGAAATTCCCAGGGTTTTCAAACAGTTGTTTTTTGACAGATCCTCCCTTGTGCTCCTCTGTTAGAGCTAGGTAAGAGCACATGGTTATCATGTCATAGCTTTTACTCTTGCTATATTGCATTTATGAGCATGGCTTCTCTAGCAATTAGTTCACTCATACTAATGTATATGGTTTAAAGTACATAAGAGGAAAAGAAGGTGGAAACTAAACAGGTATCTCTGTCTCTGATGGATTTGTCTGAAACCAGAGCTTGCTTTCAATGCCTCATATCTGAGCACATGAGAAACATGAATCAAAGAAAAGAACCAATCATGTACTTACTGTACTTTAATATTCCTAGCTGGAAAGTTTTGCTTCTCCCAGGAAAGGATATCACAGCCCATGCCTTTAGAGATGTCTCCTTGCTATTATTTGGCAATTCTTATGAGCCTTTCCATGAAGCACTTATTTGGGAGCTTTGCAACACATTCAGTTCTAGAGAAGACTCTTTTTCTTTTCCATGCTGGTGAACCGCTGAATAAACATGACCTGCTAATGTTCCATAGATGGACACCCAGGGATTTTTATAGTATTGGAAGCATTGAGACGCTTGGTGTATCTGAGGAAAGAGACGTTTTCGTTTTGGTGAGAGGATTTAAAAGCAAGGACCTCCCAGCAGCTGCAGCTCAAAGGCAACAAAGTCAAAGGCTGATCCAGTAAATGGCCTGTCCAGCATGAGCATGTAGCAAGAAATCAAAATGTGGGTATGTTCAACTCCCTGCTGTTCTCTGCTGACCAGTTAGTGCCCAAATTCAAAATGAATAATTTGATTTTACTTCCCTGTACACTTTATTACACTGTGGAGTTAGAGAAAAACAGAAAGGTTAAGCACAGCTGGCAAGCAACTTTGATTCTTACTGAGGACCAAACTGGTGGGATTTAGGCTTTCCTCAACCATGCCCTGTTGTCCGAAGAAACTGTCCATGGCAGCCATATGCTCACCAAGGAAGTCCGAACCTGTAGTGAGGACTTCCACACCCACCTCAACCATGAGATTTCCCAAGTGCTGGAGGCACAACACAATCTGGGCATCTGCTGAACACTTAAAATTTCTGGAAACAAAAGCACTTTGTTAAGTGACCATCTAGAGATTTAAAAATTTTCATTGAGAGTTTCATTTAATGTCAGTTTTAGTCCTGAGGGTAATATGTATGTTCAAACAGATGAGGAATGAGATTAAGCATGTTTATAAAGGGTATGTTCTATAATAGTCTGTGTGATTACTGCTTGGAAACTTTTATTTCAGACAACTGGTCATATAATGATTGTTCTTAAATCTTAACTTTTATTGGTGATCTGCATTTGGCTATAGATATATAGACATATCTATCACAGAAAGATACCATCTCCCGCAAACAACACAGCAAGAAATATCCCATCAGCACTAACGATCTTCAGTGCATTCTGAGTTCACAGGAGTGTCTAAAAGCAAGACTCTCGTTTGGTTTTATATTTCAGCGCAAACACTTCATAGCAGGCTTCTGCTGTTATTAATGCTGTTATTAGCCATGCACTATGTCCTAGGAGTTCCCTCAGATGATGGACTCAAGGGGATGCGCTGAACAAGCACGTAACGTCCTGGCTGGGCATTAGCCCTCTTCTCAGCACAGAACTTGCTGCAAGGGCCTTATCCGGAGTACACCAGCCTTTAGCATTTAGATGCTTGTCCGATGATAAATCAGCTGAACATCCAGGTTGTTGTGGCACTACCACGTGTCTTTGAAAAACTGCGTCTCCTTTCTGGGGAGGCAACAGCTCTTTTGGGTCAGACCTGCTGAACAGGCCACAGGGATGAGCTCTGGCTTGAGGGTGTTCACAGGAGGAGGAGAGGGAGGTATCCGCTCTTGTCCTCCAGCTCAGCCCAGGACAAATCAGCACAGGAGCTGGTACCTTGCCTTATGTAATGGA
Organism: Tinamus guttatus; assembly: GCF_059628265.1. Classification (NCBI taxonomy): domain Eukaryota; kingdom Metazoa; phylum Chordata; class Aves; order Tinamiformes; family Tinamidae; genus Tinamus; species Tinamus guttatus. Next base: position 2,594,364 of record NW_028288831.1, read on the forward strand.
CAAGGCGAGAAAATAATAAAGGCAGGCAGGCTGTCAAAGAGGATTTTAGCAACCCATACTCACATAAATCTTCTGACCTAGTTTTTGAAAAGGCCTATATAAGGAAGAATATTCTCCACTGAGCAAGCAGCTAATAAGCAGTGCCAGCATTTAAGATTTTGGAGCGCATCAGTTCTGAGATTCAGCTATCTCTTCCTGGAAAAAAAAAAAAGCACAGAAAGCAAACACTCTTCAAAGTAAATTCCCCCCAGCTCTAACACAAGTGCCACGTCTCTGGCATCGTGGCCCCAGAGTCATTACTCTCTCTTCTTCCCCATGGGTGAGATGCCAGGTGGACTATCCTGGGAAGAATTCCTGGCCGAAAGGTACCAAAACTCTCCAACATATTTTTCTGGAGTCACTACAGACATCCCTTGAACTATGTGTTTTTGCAGACATCCATGACTGCAGAGTCTTGGCATTGCCCTCTTTAATTTCCCTGTTGGAGTTTGCAGCTAGATGTGAAAGTGTTGACATACTTTAGCCTACAGAGAGAAAAAAAAAAGAAAAACCTTGTATGTTTGACAATGTGACCACAGTGTGAAGTTCCCTGCACCCTTAGGGCCTCCATTCCTGGGTGGCCAATGGGATAGGTTCAGCGATTTCCTTCCTTTAGAGACATATAGCTGCAGCTTAAGCCCTTGTAGTCCCAGTAGCATTGGAGGTATTCAGCACCTAAGAGCAAAGTTGATCAAGACAGACTTTGAAAAACAAGAAACCTAGAGATATTGTCCAGATCTCATCATTCTGGCCAGTTTTCATGTCTGACAGATCTTGTTTTACTGCTCATATTGGTTCTACCTGGGCATACAGCAATAAACGCCATTGGTACTCTTTCTAATTTATCGAGTTGAAGGATAAAGAGTCCCAGTAAGAGCCACAGAATTATTTTTCATGTCTTTCTCCTTTCAAGAGCTGCTTCATATGTTCTAAGAAAAGATGTCATAGTCTTTTAATGCTTCTTAGGCATGAATCAAAAAAAGATATATATCCAAAATTACATGGAAGTGCCTTCCTCTATAAGAAGCCCATCTTACCTTTGTAGACTGCTGTATACAAATCTCAGATTAAAAGTCTGCTCCTCAAGTGATGATGTTTTCAAGGCCATTGGAGAAAGTGAAAATTGGGAGGAGAGAGATGGCTTGGTTCATAAATAATCTAACATTATTGATTCACAAACTTCTTGCTTTCTCCTTAGAGGATCATTTATGGAAGAAGACTTCATGTATTTTTGCTTGAATACCTAAAAAAAAAAAAAAGGCAGATATTGGCATTGTTGAGGGGCAGCCTGGTAGCTTGTATTTTATGTGGCATGGGGGTCACTATGAGGTAAAGGCTACTTACTACCATTCCTTTCTTCTTATATTAGATTTTTCTTCTGATACAGTATTTGCATGGAAAACACTTGCTATAGGAACCTCTAAAACACATCAAGTAGCCCTATATCAAACCTCCCAACTCCCTGGGGATTTCCACTTTATCTGGGTCAAAACGCAAGCACAGAGACAGTAAACATCTGGTTCAAGGGCATAGAGCAGAGCTGCAAGCATCACCTTTCTCTCTCGACCGCTATCACCACCGATTTGGCCGCGCAAACGTCTCCCGTTGATCTCTGCTCCGCCTGCTCAAGGGCCGGGGATGAGGATGAGCGCAGCACTGGGGTGGAGGCTGCCTGGCACTGCCGTAGGATGCCATGATAGTAGTTCCCACTGCATATTCTCCCCTCTGTGAATAGAAAAAAAGAAAAAGAAAAAGAAAAAGAAAAAGAAAAAGAAAAAGAAAAAGAAAAAGAAAAAGAAAAAGAAAAAGAAAAAGAAAAAGAAAAAGAAATGTAAAGCCTTTTTAAAACTAAAATAGTCAGCCCCAGGGAACATATGATGCAATCTCCCTCCTCCTTTTCTTTCAGACGTCTTATACAACATACATACGCTGCCTTGTGGGAGGACCTTTGAGAGGAATCTGCCACAGGTGCTTGTAAAAGCTAACCGCATTTTTCTTGCAGCTTCTTAACCACCTGCCTCGTCGATTTGTTGAACTTGCTCGCTACAGTGTGTACTGAACAGCTACACATAACCTCAAAGCAGCTTTGCTAAGACCAGGAGACTGGTTGACGGTGGCAGTGCTATGATTTTTTGCTCCTCTCTAATCTTTTATAACACCTACCTGTTTATTAAGTCCTTATAGCACTTAAGCTTACTTGTGGCTTTCTGTAAAATTGCAAAACAACAAATGTCCCCTGATTCTCAGGAAACTATACAAAACCACACTAGAAATTTGTCAGCTATTCTGAAACGCTTCTCACTCTGCCTGCTTCGGTAGGGATGAGGAGACTAAGAGAGACCAAAAGAAAAACTGACCTGATGCTGTGCCTGAAGCTTCAATGAAAAGAAAGGTTAAAACCTGGTTCAGCTTTTTTTTATATAAAAAGGTAAATATCATTGCATTTTGTTTTTTCTCTATAAGTTTAGATACCTTGGGAATTCCTGCTCATGAATAAACCTGAAAGTGAAGATCTGAGACGAAAGAGAGACCAGCTTAGCTCCCTGTGCTGGGCAGTAGTAGGAAAAAGCCACGTTTCCCATCAGACCTTCTCGTGGGGCAGAGGACACGCACAGGTAGGCAGCAACGCCGCGCTCGGCACAGGCAGGGAGCCCTTCCTGATGCGATGCCTCCTCCTTCCAGACACCCACGGAGACAACGTCTTTTTCACGCCTCTCACTTTTACGCCTTTTGGTCCACATGGAATTCACAGCTGCCACCCCCTTTTCCCCCTTGGGCATTTTAGTGTCTGGGAGGCATCCTCTAACGAAATGTAGGCAGCATCTGAGTCAGTGGAGAGAAACAGACACTTCCAGGGAACAAATCATCTCATCCTGAAGCAGATAGATACATAAAAAAGTTAGACAAATCTTTCCTAAAAATGTCTCAGGTGGATTGTCACTGTATTCTGCCTGTTTCTTACACTTTTTTTCTGAGGTATCTTCTTCTTAATAATTATGGCTGAAGATGGCGTAATGGCCTTCATAGTCATCTGGTCTGACCCGCTGCATTGGCCAAAAACAGAGGCTGCTGAACTTGTCTGTGTTCTGTTAGATGCCTCCTGGAAGCCTGTGTCTCCTACCTCCAGAATGGTTTCATTATACGTAGGGGTCACATCCCTCTATTGCCTGTTGCTGCTGTGGGGATGAAATGAAAATTACAGCTCTCTCCTTAGCCAATTAGTATTGAATTGATTGTTGATCTACTGCAGGGTCCAGGCCATAAGAAGTGTCTGAAGTTACCTAATAGATACTTATTTAGCAAAAGTGAGTCCCAGAGAATGCATTTGAACATGCAGTTTTCAGGAAATAATTATCAGATATTGTCTCACTCTTTGGTTCTAATTATGGTATTCTATTCTGATTTGTGCCTGCTCTTTAAACACTAATTTATTGAAAGAAAAATCATGAGAATAATTTATTGGGAAAACATCGCACAATATGTGCTCTAAATCAGTCACAGAAGGAAGTTGTATTTAATACAGTCTGTGTTAGCATCCTACTCACCTAGCTACTGAATGAAGAATAGTGTCTCTATCAACAATACCTCTGTGAACCTAACTTATTTTTCTGCATTGTCTTCGAAAACCAAAACCTTTTTGATGTATCAAAGCAGTTCACTTCAGAACTACCTAAAAATGCTTAATCCTAACTTCAGTGTCTCAGCATTTCCAAAGGTTTTCAGCATTTGTGGTTTTTGTCTCCACCATTCAGCAAAATACAACCTAAATTCATGAACAGGCTTAGCCAGACTAGAAGTGCATTTTGCAATGATTCAATGACTCATTAAACCAATTTCTCCCAGCTCTAGAGCTGCAGCATCTCATGGAAGCCAGCTGTTTGCTCAATGATGACTATCAGAGGCGATTCCACAGTAGGAGTGTTTGAAAGCCTGGTTCGTGGGCTGCACAGCCATCTAGAACTATCTTCTGTGGTAAGTTGAATACTTCTGGCATTTCCCCCCCTGCCGTCTTTCATTGGAGCTATCAAATTTGCAGTATAATCTTTACCAGGGATAAACTTGTCAGACTTTGTGTTCTCTCTCTGATCGGCTTGCACTTCGATTCTTGTGGCCGTGTGTGCCCTGTTTGTCCCTCTGCTTTCAGCTTGGTTGGTTTCACGTCCTGGAGCTGTGGGTCATGCCAAAGATTTACAGTTTGACATCATTAGTCTCTTGCTTTACTTACAGATATTTCTCCCTTGCGTGGAGAAGATGCCCTAAGTGTATTCAGAAAATCGTTCCCAAACCAGTATTACCCTGGCAAGACCTTGGGCCATCACTACAGAATGGCCTGCTGTTTTGCTGCTGGCTGGTGGGAAGAGCTGTTTGCTTTCCCTTCCTCCATCTCTCCAAGGCCTGTGGCAGGAGTCTATGAGAACTTGGCCTGAACCCCTTGACCTAGAGACCTAGGGAAGGCCAACCTGTACCTGTGCTTTTGCTGGTGTCATTTTGTGCTCTAGACCACATGGGCTAGTGGGCTAGTGAGCCCATGGGCTTGATCCTTCAGTCACCCAGTCCCTCACTTATTTCTGCAGCTACTAATGTTTCTTGCAGCTCTTGCATTCCACTTGTCTGTCTGGTAGTCCTTGACCCCTCCTCCAGTGTCTAGGTGTGTTCTGTCATCCAGGTGTTCTTAAACTGAGTTGTCTCTTTGGGAAGCAAAGTGTTCGATATTCGAACTGTAAAAAAATTCAGCAAGACAAAAAGGGAATTCTTCCTGAGTTACTAAATAAAAATGCTGATAACATTTGCTATCACTGGAGACCTGCTGGTCGCTCAGATACTTCAATGGGAGGTTGCTTTTGCGTTTAGGTTATAATTCTGCAATTTAATAGTAGCATATTCTGAGAAGAAAAAAAAAAGGAAGGGAAGAAAGATAGAAAAAAAGGAAGAAAAGAGATTTATAAAGCTGTCACAATGTAAAAATCCCTTTCACCATTAGTGTAGCAAGGAGAGTTCAAAGGGGTTATTTTTGTCCCAAAATCATAGAATCATGCAAGAATCATTAAGGTTGGAAGGGACCTCTAGAGATCATCTAGTCCAACCCCCCTGCACACGCAGGGTCACCTAGAGCACGTGGGACGGGACTGCATCCAAGAGGGTTTTGAAGATCTCCAGAGAAGGAGACTCCACAACCTCTCTGGGCAGCCTGTTCCAGTGCTCTGTCGCCCTCACTGTTAAGAAATTTTTCCTTAAATTCCTGTGGAACTTCTGGTGTTTCCATTTGTGGCCATTTCCTCTAATTCTAATTTCAGACTGAATAAATACACCGAATAAATAAAACAGCATTATGTAAAATGCTACAAAACAAAACACCCAGTGGGAAAATAAATAAATAAATGTATATACATGTATAAATATATTTTTATATATATATGTTTATATATTTATATATAAATATATTTATATATATTTATATATGTATATACATGTATAAATATATTTTTATATATATTTTTTATATATATATTAATATATTTACATGTGTAAATATATTTATATTTATTTTTATTTTTATATGTATATATATATATATATTTTCCATTGCAAAGTTTCTAGCCAGTTGTACTCCCTATCAGACTGGGAGTGAGAGCACTAGAGTCCAGGTTTAAGAGGTGACACAGACCTGCAGCATGATTGCCACCAGGTCACATCCTTCAGACTGCAGCTACGCTGATATTTAGGCTTGTCTTGTAGGTCACTGGAAAGCCCATATTGCACAGATACATTCGCAGTGAGTTCCCGATTACAGCTGTTAGTAGCTGTCTTACTCACACATGGGACCACTGACTTTCTTGAGCTTGGTGACTCTACTGGCACTCACCTCCCTGCTGGCCTTGCTGGCAGTCTCAGCCACGCTTGGATCCCTCCCAGGTGTACAGCAATGAAGGTGGGTGCTCAGCAGTTCCATCTCCAGAGTCCCTGCTGCAGCTGGCCCTTCCTTACCCTTCGTCCCCAAGGCCAGGACGGTTCCTTGCAGGATGATTTGGATACCAGAGTCCCCAGCTTTGCTGTGTGCTGCCCAGTCACGCAACGGCAGTTCAGCTCCTTCAGGCAGGAAGACAGAGCACTGAATGCCAGAAAACCTGAGCTAAATTCTTTTATTTCCTATCAGACTTCATCTCTTGATGACCTGCTCAGACTACAAATGCTTTGATGAGGGACTGTGCCTTACAATATATGCGTACCACGGCTGATGCAGAGTGTTTCCATTGCCGACTCTTACCATGACATGGGAAGACTTTGCAAAGGTGGTTTCTGAAATAAGTGTACCGACAGCTCTGCTTATTGATGGTGGTAGATCTTTCTAGCTTATAAGTTCTGGATTCTTTGGGTCTGTGTCGGAATTGTCTTTTACACAACAAAAAATGCTTATGGCAATACAGGTATTTTCACGAAGCAGCAATATTCGCAGCTACAGATTAGCGGTTCTGCTGTGCCGATCTTTCCTCACACCAGATGTGCTTGAAGGGATGACCTATATTTGGTTTCTGGCTACATAGTACCTGGTACTTCACAATCCCACATGCTCCCCTCCTGTTATTCATATTGACTAATAATAATAACAACAACGAGATTTTTGCAAGTTGTTTACCACCCACACATATCTACCCCCAAAAAACCCCAGAGGAAATAACGTGAAGTAATATGCTGTTTCTATTTATAATGAGGAAAAAAAGATGATTCCCAGTAATAAAATAGATAGATGTTTATCTGTTGTGACAGAAATGTTGAGTCAATTTTTTGAAATTCCAAACATGAAGTTTCCCTTGCTCATTCAAAGCTGCTTCATCGGCTCTCACAACCTACACCACCACCTCCTCTTCTCATTATCTTCACCAAGTTCCTTCCCTCATTCCTTATGGTGCCTGGATACATGTGAAGAAGTGATCCGGGCTCACCTAGAGAGGTCAGGGGCTACCTGCTGTCCCCAGGGACTGTGTGACTTCCACAGCCTTGGCCCATGGTGCCTCCTCTGTTACCTGGCCGTGCACGTGGCTTAGGGGAAACTTCCTGTAGCTCCATGTAGGTCACCTGCCCAGTGGCTTTTGCAAAGGCATCAGAAAAACATAAGCTGCCTTTGCACTAGTAATCATTTCTCCGTCTTCTGCCTCAGTTTTCCTGGTTGTAAAACACGACAAATCAAGCAGATCTTTCTTGTAAAAGGATTTGACGATCAGGGTGGAAGAGGCTGGAGTTAAATCTACTGCAATCCAAAGGCATTGGCATCTCTTTGCGCTGAATACTGGCTTCAAATAACTCTTTTCCCAAAGAGAATAAACAGAGAAATTTAGAGTGGGCATCACTGTCTTCCCTTGTGGAGTGCTCATTCGCTCCCTTCCTATCCTAAGGGAAGACTTAGGCTTTTGTCCTAAGAAATGTAAGGCAAATCCATCAATAACATCTCTGCTAAAATTACTCTTCTGTTTCAAGGGATTCGGCCAGCTGGTGAGGCCATTCGTTTGCGTAGCTGTTACCTGCGTAAATAAACACGCTGTTTTCCTTACTGTGCAGCTGGGGAAAGTGGGCTGCAGTACTTGAGTGACAGGACTCTGGCCACACAGGAAGGCTGTGGCAGAACTCAGATGTGAAACCGGATTTCTTTTCAGTCTGAGTTGCACCCATGGGCCAATCACCTCTAGAAAATAACTAAAACAAAACAAAACAAAATACCATGTCAAGACATGTCCCGAAACTGCCTAATTACATTAACAATAGCCACTGAGATATGAGATATTTCTGCAGTTGAGTGGGTGCCTCAAACTTTCAATTATTTGGTATGCCGTTTTTTGTTCATTTGAAGCATTGTTTGAAGTTGCAGTTTGCAGTTTCCTCTCTGCATGTTCAGACAAAAATACTGTTACAGATTTTCCCTGCTAAATAGTTAGAGTAGCATGAATGAGCAAATAATGCAGGGCCTTGAGAGTGCCCTTACCAAGACAAAGTCAAGCAACTATTTAATCAAACTGAGCAACAAAGAGACAATCCTTGTTCACGCAAATTTAAGTAGGGAAAGGGAAAGGTTTGACCTGGTAGTCAGTGAAAATAAGAAGTATTGACAGAGGAGGAGAAAAATAACCATGGCTTACATCTTTTCTTTCTATCTGTCTGTTTGCTTCTCTGTCAATGCAGTAGGAAAGAGAAACAAATCCATGAAACTGAGGTTAATTAATCACTGGCACCGCTCTTTGAAAGAAGTGGCAGGTCAGTCATCACTTAGAGCTAGATGTCTTGTTGAATATCTTCTAGTCAGGTTGAGTTTACTGGTTCAGTTGTGCTCAGTAAGATTTCCAGGGAAGCCGGAAGGAGAATTCATACTAATGTATCCTGGAAGACAGATTTAGCTCAATACAGAAGACAAGCCTTTGGAATTGTATGCAGCAAAAGAAAAACAGACATTTGTTTACACATCGCACAAAAAATATTTGACTAGTATGAATTCTTGGCTGGAGGCATCTTAAGGATGCTCTACACTTGGAGGACAACACTTACATCTGTGCATGATGACAGATTTCTATTCCTCCATCTTGAGCTACCGAGTGCTTGAGGAGTTTCCTGGCTTGACAGAGATGGTCTGAGTTATTGTTTCTGCAGAAAGAAGCAGCTGTTAATCAATAAAAGAGAACACCACTAAAGCTTTAATGTTTTCTGAGTCTCTAGTCCCCAAGATGCTCTTTACAATAGAATTGCTACCTATGCCATGACTGCACCGTCTACTGTTTTCCCACAATGGCAAAGAGAATAACTGATTTGTCTCTTCCAGGCACATGTTCAAGGTTGAAATTACACTAACATGACAAATCTGAGGACTTAGATTGAGTTCAGTGTTCAGGAGCCAAGATGGACCACTCTTACTTAAAAGGTGAGTGTTTACAGATTGCAAAGAGCCATCTCTTTGCAGGCAGGTGACTCAACATTGGTCTATTCTAAAGAGATGTGTTTTCAAACATTTTATTCTAAGATGGCATAAGTGTTTATATAGATAACAATTTAAAATGCCTCAAGCTTTGTTTTAAAGAACCTTAAGCTTTGTGTTTGTTCTCTCAGACTCCATGAAGTTTTCATATTGAAACCTCCCAAAACTAGGTGATATATATGGCTTGGTCTGGAAACCATGAGCAATTCTGTGGTTTTGCTTGGGTTTGCACTGAAACTAGTCAAAACTAGGTAGCTTTTTTTCTGGCTGAATTTTACTTAGAGATTTTAAATTCATTCATACCTGAAACTGAGAGAGAAATGTAGGGGACATGAACCCATATAGTCTAAAAGAAGGAAAAAAAGGTTTGCATGAAACCGCAGCTCAGGTTTGCTAATTGAGCTTAGCACCAGGTTGAGTTGCCCTGCGTTGTTTGCTGCTGACTCACTGAACCATGGTTGCTGTTCAGTGGACCCCATGGCTCTTGGCTACTTGTGATTGCCATGTTATTGTGGGAATACGCATATACAGAGACGTTGCTGTTGTCAAAGTGGCATCTTGGAAGGCACAGGTGAGCGCTGGAGAATTCCTTCTGCTTTTCTCTAGTCAACTAGATATTCACCTGGATATCTAGTTTTCCCAAAGTGGAGAAGAAAAAAGGATAAGGAGCTCTGCTAGAAAAACACTGGTTATGTCATGCAGCAATTCATGGTGATGGTTCTTTTGACCACCTTTTGGACCTCTCAGCCCTTGTTCAGCCATTCTAAGAAGGGTAAAAAAAACTTGATTTTTCCATCAGAAGTGCTCCTGTGGTGTGCTGAATGCTGAAGGAAATACTAGAAGACATTTGTATAAAAGCATCAAAACCCCCCCCCCCCAAAAGGTGGGGAGGGGAATTTTGGGGGAAAAAGCAACCCAAGAATGCTGAGGATTAAATCTTTCAACCTAAGCTTACAAAAATTGAGCCTGACATTTTTAAGTTTCCTGGATTACATTAATTCAAGAGAAACTGAAAGAGAAATGATAGGAATATCAATGGAAGTGCATAGAACTTTTGTGCACTGTGACTTCAATCAAGGACAGAAACACTAAATTTAATCTCATAGAGGGCATACAGAACAGGATGCGTGTTGGGTATGTCCTTCTCATGGACAAGAAATACAGCTTTGGATATTTCTAGGGTAACTGCTCTCAGCAGATGCAGTATTTTGCCTGATATTTCCCTTTGCAGGGCCAAAAAAAGACTGTATCTCAAGGCTAAGTGTTTTGCTTTTTCAATCTCTCCCATAAATTTTCTCCTACTTATGTCACTGAATGGCCAGTTTTTCAGAAGCAGTCATGCCCTGACAGCCCTGGGCAGGCATGGCTGTAATGCAACATGATGATGCCTTGATTTCCCCATTCCCTTCTCCGGATGCACCTGATCGAGGTGGCACTCATTCCCTGGGTCACTGATGCAGGCTGACAGTGGGTGACATCTTTTAATCCCCAAACTTGGCATTCTCAAGAGCTTTAGCCTTGCACCTTTATTGGTGCCCAATCAGGAAGGTGGCATCTCTCCCACACCGTGGGTATGATTTTTCCACAAACTGCACTAACAAGACTTAATTCAAAAGGAGCTCAGTCATTTCCCCTTACTTTAACTATCTGAGATGCATCCGGACCAAAAAACTTCTCTAGGCTAGTTCTATAAATTCTCCATGATAGTGTCTGAAACACTTAAGCACTACCGGAGTGAGTCATTCCACCAAAGATAACTATGTTAGGCTAGGATGAGTCACTTACCAGCAGTCCCATTTCTCCCCACTATCTAGGGAGAGAGCATGGTGCTCCTCACACTGACACCTGCCCTCAAAATCGGTACCCAGAGCTGAGATGCATTTTAATGCACTTTACCCCCAGCAATCCTGGAAAATCTACCCCTTGTCAACAGCAGCACTGTAGAAAGCCAAGCTTACCTGCTGCCAAAAAAAGCAAATGGAAATTCACTGCAGAAAAATGCTCATCCAGAGCTCTGAAATAGCAGTCGCAAATTTGAATAATTGCAGTTTTACATAGGGCTGGAGACTGCTCAGCTCTATTTAGAGGTGCTGACTGCAACTAAACACTGTATTGCTCCAAGGAGGTGACTTGTTACTTTTTTATGGTGATTTTTTTGTTGTTGTTTTTACTTTTAGCTATATCCACGGAAGACCGGAGCGGAGCCATACTTGTCAGGTGGCCCAGGCTCATAGCTGCCAGTGGCTTGGATCTGACCTGTGCTAACTACTGTGAATAAAAAGTGCCAGGTGACTTTCACAATTCAAGACTGGTCGAAACATCTCTATGTGCTCGAACTACTGATTCAACTCACATCTACTGTGTAGAGGCGTTAGGGACCTTTTTGGGGAGCATCAGTTGCGGAGCTGCTCTATGTAGGGACGAACATGAGCTGGTACCATACATGTCCCCAACAAGTCCCTTTCCAGCTGGTAAGGGCCAAAGCAGAACCTTGCATCCACCTGCACACAAAAACAGTCCAGAGACTGGAGTGCACAGCAGGGATGAAGCCCTGAAGGCTGCATGGAGGCTCTTCTGGCTTCTTCACCCTTCATTTCTTGTCCTGAACAGGCAGATGGGGGAAACAGCAGTGCTGATCCACAAGTCATCTCAGATGACTTTGTGGTGACCTTTAGCTCTGGTACCTAAGGCAGCCAGCATAACACTACCGTGAAAATTTTGCAAGCTCTTTTCTTCCTTGGGTGGCAAGGATGGGAAAAACAAACAACTTCACAGCCTTCCCTAAGAAGAATGATAGATCTTTATTATTTTGAGAATAGCAAGTTATTGAAGACTTTCAGCTTGTCAGAATTAGAAGTGTACTTTTATCCTGCATTCTTTTTCTTCCTGTGAATGTGACTTTGACTTTTCCCAATAGGATTTAATATCCAAATGCCACGCTCAGCGTATTTTGCATATTTCCCTTTTTTTATAAGATAGGGTGATTTATTAACAGTCAAATATAGAATGCCATTTTTCATGTTTCATGTGGTCTTTTTTTCTAATCTGGATAGACTACACTGTCAGCTAAATTCTACTGTGATATAATTCTGCTCTTCCAGTGAATTTTAACCAGAGATTATTCAGCCCCTATGAAGGTGTAATTATTTTGCAACTGACCTCCATATCACTCAGCTCTCCTTAACCAAAAGCTTTTAATACACTTTCTGTTGGTTAGGGAAAACAAGCAACAGCATAAATCAGACCAAAAGGCCTTACATTCAGGATAACATTTCCTACAGTAGTTGATGCTGCAAGTTTTATATCCATTTCATATGCAGGGATATAGCCAATATTACAGCCTAACATTTCCAAAGCAATGCGTTTCCTAAGCTAGACCACTGTAGCCATGCCTCCAGAGAAACTTGAGCTCCTGTTTTTCACCTAAGAGGCATTTTCAAAGTTCTTGCTCTTCTGTGGCCCCAAGTCTCTACATTCCAAGGACTCAACAGTGGTGGGAGGACAGCATGCAAATGCTCAAAGCTACCCAAGCCTGATAAAAAAGGGTTAAGCCCCAAATGAGAATGCAAGCTGCTTGTCCATGATCCCTTGATCACAGTGCTGTCCTTATCTGCCACTTCTGAGTGTATACAGATGTAGCTGAGTTCAGGGCCCAATTCCCTTATATTGCACATGGTCGAATCATGCTCTTTGTAGACTTTAACTTAAGTCCAGCATAATCAAATAGAGCAGTTCGCTTCCTTGTGTTTTAGTGCTTATGAGTATTTTTCTCACCACCCAAATCCATTAGTTAGAACTTCATACTGCTGTAGCGAAACTGTCTCCTTGATTTTCAGAGGCCAAGATTGTCAGATGTATCCAGAGAACGAGCAGACTAGCAAGTATGGACATCCTCTTTCTCTCTCTTAATGCACCACAAAGTGAGTCACAAATAGAGTTGAATATAGTTCTGAATGACCCAAGCTTAGATTATGCTGCTTGAATCACACAGAAATGGCCTGATTTTCAAGCAGGGATGAGCAGGGATGACTAGAAATAATCATCCTTCCAGCATTCTGGAATGTCAGGTACCTGAAATTTCCAACACCATTGAAAATCTCATTCTAAATAATTCTGCATTTTTAATTTAAGCGATAATTGTAAACATATCATTTCTTCCAGCTTCCTGCATTATCCTCTTCATCCCACTCCTGAGTCATTAATGAGAATACAAATAGTTCTAATGCTCAGAAAAGAACGTTTTCATTTTAATTGAATATTATGAGCAAGTGCTGGTAAAAGATACCGAAGATCTTCCAGCAAGGTAGACATTTCTCCTTGACAGAGTGGAGATTAGAAGGGAAAAACAATTACTGGTTAGGCAGGCAGTAACTCCTGATGAGGGAAGGCCCTTTCTGACAAATCCGTGGAAGTTATTACGCTTTTATAACTGCTCCATTTGTATCACTTTATAATTGCATTTTATTGTCTATCTAAATGCCTCTGGTTTCCACCTGCACTTCAGGAAAGATGGATGTATGGAACGATTCACGTACAATATAAAAGGGTGTTTTTCCCCTAGAGCCAATGTTCAGTTAATTTGACGTACATGCTTTTCTATTGCCTTACAAGACTGAAATAATTCATTTGAATAAAGAAGACGGTTTCATAGCAGGAATAAACACTCTGTGGCTTCCCAGGGAGATAATACTTCACATTGGTAATGCTAGCCTTTCTCTTTTTCTCTTATATTGTTCCTGTTTGATGTCTATTTTTATTTGGTTATTTTATTTGAGAAACAAAATGGCGAAAGAACATTTCTATTCTTGGATGCCTTCCAGTACATTATGACAGCAGAAGGCTTGGACGACAGATACACAGCATCTCCCTCAAAAGCCTGTTTTATCACAGTGGCCAAAAATATCCTCACAAAGATGTTTTAAGGATAGGATCCTAGAGTGCCATTTGCTTTGTTCTGTGACCAAGCTTGGATCGGGAGCGCAATAGGCCCAGGTTCTAACAACTGCCTGTTTTTCTTTTTCTTTTCTTTAACTTTGTTCAAGGCTAAATTCCTGACTTTCAATAGGAATTAGGCTACACTACGTTTTTGAAAAACCTATCTGTGGTGCTTTATGCCTGCAGAAGTGGGAGGTTCTCCATGCTTCCAATTAATGTAAGAATACTTCTAGCTCAGAAATTGCCCAGCTCCATCTCCTCCTCTGATGGACAATATAGGGATTGGTCTTCAAGAAATCAAAAAAAAAAAAAAAGGTGAGCTAAACCTCTTCTAATTCCCAAGTGAGGATTCACCTGTTCCTCCCATAGGATCAAACATTGCAGCAGTTTTCAGGAGTGAGGCTGCAGTCTGTGCTAAGCAACAAGATCTGGGCGCAAGCACCCATGTCCCTCCGCCCAGGCTGAGACATGGGGAACAACCACATGCCAAAGCACAATGCAAGGGAGTGAGTCATTGCAAAAAGCTTAGGAACCTGTGATTCATATCTCGACTACTAATGGCATTTTACTGTAACCTCAGTTGACTGATTTTGCATTTCCATTTTAAGTGATTTGCAGGTGCCTGAACATATTTGTGTGTGTTAATGCATGTACATATATGTGTGGGGGGCACCCACGAACACTTCAGTTAAAATGGCACTGTCTTTAAGGGAAGAGGAAACAGCAGGGCTCTCTCTTTGACAATAAGAGCCTAATAGCATTATTTTTGCTGTGTAAGACAATTACCATCACTGCTATCCTAGGAATCTGTTTAGGTAATCAAAGATACATCATGGTGCATTTTCTCTGAGCTAGGGTAGATCTTTAAAATCTAAGGACCAGATTCAAGCAGCGAACTACATGTGTAAACACAAATGATGATTCTGATGAGAGATGAACCCAATTCAAGTGCAAGATGAAACAGAGAGTCCTAAAAGTACCTATGCCCTCAGTGCCCTGCGATTTCAGCAGCAGTTGGTTCCTAAATAGCTCTGAAGAACTGGCCAGTAGTGTCTCTCAGGAAGATTTTCAGTTCTCACAGATTTCAAAAGAGGGTAAATTTCCATTGACTATATGGATAGGTTTTCAGTTCTCAGCAAGTTTGGTTTCTTTCTGCTGAAAAGTAGTTAAACAAGTATTAAGAAGGGGCTGGGATACTTTGTATTTTTCTGCTAAACAGAGTCACTTGTAAACTCTACCAAGAAATAATTAGAACTTCTGGTTTTGTGGTTCACTTGTTTTCTCCCTCTTTGTCCTTTTATGCAAAGATCATTGCTGCCAAGGCCACAGCATGAGCTTCATATTAAAGAGCCAGTACAAATACAGGGCAAACAGCTGCTGTTCAGCATCTTGAACCAGAGCAGGGAGAGTGGTCAGCAGGCATGTGAGCTGTGCCCTGGAAATGAGACCGACGTAACCGGGCAGAGGACGGAACAGAGTTTGCAGAGGACATTAGCAGGGCATACAGGGCAATGGAGCATTGCACTAAAACTATCTCTGAAAGTGCCTCGCCATCTACAAGCCAGGGGAGGCAGGTTACAACACTTCGAGCTCGTCTATCTAATGAGAATGGGAGATGGTTTATTTACTGCCTAAGAAAAAATTATAGAAGCATTCATCTATCCTGCAATGTTCCTCCCTTAAAAGCTACTATTGGCCTAACAGAATGCTTCCCTTAGCAACATTTCAAGCTATTTCCCCCAACACAAAAGGAGAATTGTTCATTAATCCTGCTCTTACATCAGGCACTTACCTTCGCTATTTTTGAATTCTCTGTTGCATAGTATTATTGCAGGACTGGATGCTCTGTGCTCCCGTACATTAATATGTTATGCAATCTTACCAAAAGATTTCAGCATTGCTGGCTCAGGGCTGTGATGGGCTTTGACAATTGCCAGAGAGATTCTGCTTTTGAACCACACCTGTAAACAGAAGAGATCACTCCAAACATTGCAGTTTTACAAGTGCAAGTTTACTGTCTGATTTTAGCTTAGAAAGTAATAGGCCATATTTAATCTAACTTGCACCTCTTCACATGGGGGCTGGATTTGTCCCTTTTTTTCCTCACTTGTCTTCCTTAATTCCTCTTTATTTAACAGACTTCACCAGCATAGTATTTGGCTTCCTACTAATAAGGGCATTTAGCTCAAACACATTGGATTTTAGAGTGCTAACTGGGCAAATTGCTGTGCAGTTACAGAAGCCCACGAGCCCCCAGAAAGCAGCATCCTCTTGGTGCTGCAGAGGACAAGGTGACATAAATCCTGATTCAACACACAGTTTGTCCCAGCCCACTGGAAATAAGTCCAGCTTCACAATCAGAAAACTGCCTTAAAACTACTCTGTCGCTATTCCTCTTTAGTAAGGCATCATCCTTGCTGAGGTGTATACCTGCAAGCTGAACTGTCAGCTGTCAGCTATACCAGCTCAACTGTCTTTTCATGTATAGGAGAAGCTAGTGGGTCACTTTAAGATCTTTTTAGCTTGGATTCTCTCTCCTGCTTTTGAGAGCTGCCACACGGTCAGAGAGGGCTGGGGAGCAATGACTGTACTGGGGAGGTACAGGATGTGCTTCCAAAAGTGTGGGTTTGCTGCTGTATGGGACTGACTGCCTTAAGGCTTCTAATATGCCTTTGCCAGCAAAAGTGTGTAAACCTTTCCCTTGCAGCTCAAGATTAATTTGCAGTGCAAACCAGGACAAGTAAGAGCCACATCTGCTAGAACCTGCACAGAAGTTCTGTACCCAACAGACAGGCCTCTGTGGGTGAAAAATTACATCATCCACTCTTGAGTGGCAGATTTATTGAAAAACCTTAAGCAAGGGTGTTATACAATCATCTCATCTATACAGAGAGAAGGATGCTTCCCCTTTTCCCTGATTAAAATGGATTGTGCCTGTTTCCATGATGATAGAGGGATGCTTTTTCTCTGAATGATATAATTTTGGAAATCTATAAAGGCTTTTGTAGTGTGGTTCATTCAAGAAATGAATTTATCTGCTTTTCCTGTTCTGATTAAGTCTTCCTACGGCATCTCTCAGTGTTGAAGGCAAAATATTGATGTAAATAGACCTTTAGTAAGACCTTGTTTGGCCATTCTTATGTCCTTTCATAACTGAACTGTGAGCAACCAATGCGTCTAGCCACTTTGATCATGTTCCATGAGTTAAGTGGCTTGCACAGAGATGAATCAGAAGAAGACATGTACCTAAAAGCAAGCATTTTCAAAAACACTGAAGACCCTTTAGAAGCAAGGAGTCATCTCTTATAAAAAAAATGCTGGGTTTGTACTTACTGTTCAAGTCACATTGAAATGGAAGAGAATTTTTTCCAATCAAAGAAATCTCATTCAGGTTCTGAGGCAATCCCCCATGTCTGGGAGCTTGCCCGAGTCTAGAGCATCTGAGAGTGTCATGGGTAAAATAGAAACCAGGATTAATTTATGAACTGCAAAT
Organism: Tinamus guttatus; assembly: GCF_059628265.1. Taxonomy (NCBI): domain Eukaryota; kingdom Metazoa; phylum Chordata; class Aves; order Tinamiformes; family Tinamidae; genus Tinamus; species Tinamus guttatus. The sequence goes on from NW_028288831.1 coordinate 2,611,787, forward strand.
AATTAGGACACAACAGTAAATACAGACACCCTGCTCTGTGGGCACATCCTACCTTCAGCTATTTTGATGTGACTGATTTCTTTCTATGGTTTTCCCTGAACTCTCATCCTGCATCTAAGGCACCATCCTGACACAGTTCTATGAAATGCTTCACTGAGAACTCCTCAACCATCTTCAGATCTTTGCAGGTAGGAGCAACAGTCGCCAAACCCAAAGCATATGTCATATCTGAACCCAAACCTCTGGAGATTGCAGCACTAGGATAATACTAAGAATAAGAAGAGATTACTCTGTATAACAGGAAGGCAGTATTCATGGGTGATTTACTGTACTGAACTGCAAGTGCGCTGAGTATAAAGTGAAACAGAATTTGCATAGCACTCCATTTCACAGAAAGCCCGTGGCAGGGCGGGGGGACTGAGCTGGGTAACTGTTCACCTTCTGACATCAGAAACCTCCAATGCTGCATACAAGACTGCCGTCGCAAAATCCCTGATCAAGAACATGAAGCTCCTTCCCCTCTTCACAGCTGCGTCCTGCTTCACGCCCCCAGGTCCCTCTTTCTTTGTACCACAAATGATGAAGTTTTTTTTCCAGATCACATGAGCCAGGATGAAGGGGGAAAATCCTGCAAGGAACAGAGATGGGCTGCAAGTTGAATCTGATCAAGGGGAGATACAGAGCAGTACCCTGAGAGCTATATAAGAATGGGCTCAGCACAAGAGCAGACTCTTTTTCAGGTGAAGGACTCTCATGAATCAGCCATGCATGTGACCGAAGACACCATTCCAAGGAGGCTCGGAGCCACTAACAAAATGTGTTTGTATTTCATCATTGCTACCCTTGTTGCTTTACTCGTCTTTGCATTAGCCACCATCATGGTCTTAGTCATTCAGATGACGGTAAGCAATTTCTAACTTTACTCTTGGCTTTCAGTCTCATTCTCTCTCTTTTTTTTTTTCTTTTTTTAAATTCCCACTTTCCAAAAATCATCCTGTGCTGGAAAATCAGTCAATGCTACCTGTTATAAGTGCACATACATGTGTTAGTGGTGAGAGGGACAAAACAGAGAGGCAGAGAAAAGAACTTGTAAGAAAATAAGTGATTTCTCTATGGGCTGCATTAATTTCTAGCACACAGTTACTTCTATATCAACGGAAGTGGAGAGCCCATAATCCAAAATTCAAGCCATCCTCTGTTCAGCCTGCTTAGGAGGAGAGGTGTAGAGAGATCACTCCCTCACCAACTGCTTTCCTGAAGGGTTTCCTGTGGCTTCTCTGGTGTATGAGATGGTCTGGTCTGACAGTGTCTACAGTTGTTCTTCTCTTCTGTTCTTCTGCTACTAATTACTTGGGTGGCAGACATGGCATCTCTAGATGTGAAATGGCATGTGGCATTGCTGGAAGCCTAAGGCCAAAACCACCAAAACAAAAAAAACAAGGATGCAGACAACAATTGCAGTAAACACTAAAAGCCATCAGTTTCTGCCAGTGAGGTCTTGGCTGGTCGAGGAGCAAAGAGATGGGGATGAGTTGAATGGATAGATGAAGCAGCGGGATGTGAGGAAGCAGAGCCCTCCTGCGCTCGGAGCAGTGGATGGGAAACAGGCAGTCCACTGTGCCCCTCTCTCTTGTCATTCCCAGGTGAGATCCTAATGCAAAAGAAGAGAGGTAGCAATGGCAGCAGAAGGGCATAAGTTGAGGCAAATTCTGACAAACGATGTCTACCTTTCCCTATGAGTGTTTCTACCTTTTTAAAATAAAGAGGACCTCTCCAAAGTGGGTTGAGGAGCGAATGGGGAACCAGCAGCCGGCTCCAGCTAGGACAGAGGCAGCACTTCCCTCTGGTGCGAGTGACTGTGGGTATAAACGGAGCATTTCTGAAGTTTGCCACAAACTTCACTGGGATAAAATGCCACATTAGAAGTTTTGTGAACTTTTAGAAATCCAAGTGCTGAAGTAACCTCTGCTGTTATTCGTAGAAGGAAAGCACCAGCTCTGGGCTACTGAAGGAAGTTTGCCATGGAAAACAATATATGACTGTTAGCACAGCATTTCCTCTTATTAAATTGATTTTGTGCACATTTATGTATCTATATATGCATATTACTCAGAAACTGAACCATTAAGGCTTGAGTGACTTTTTTAAGCTTTATCAGTGAAGAGTCGTTTACTTGAAATCATTGTTCTTCCAAAAAAGAAACAGTTTGGCATGGTTAGAATCACACATAGGTATTTTCAAATGATAAGTAGTGGGACATTAAGGGAGGTCTTTAAAATAACACTCTAGGTAATTACAGAATTGCCACAGCTATCCTATCTAATGTGCCTTTCATTTGTACTTATTATGAAAGTAAGCGTTAAACTAGTTCTCTATCAGGATAAATACATATACACTAGCGCTAAAGGAATTATATTACTGAGAGAGTCAGGGTTTTCATTTAAAATAATAATGACTTTATTGCTGCTGCTTCGGCTGAAGGAGAAAGCGGGAAGCTGAGGTGTGTTAGAAACAAGAAATTGAGCAGCAAGTTCACACTGCAAGCAGTATTTGGCAGTAAAAATGTAAATTGTTCTTGATCTCAGCTAAAAGGCCCTCAGTCTAGAGGCAGCATAGCCATTTCCCATCCATGACCGGTCTTGAATTTCCAGACCAGGAACAAATGCTGATTCCGTAAAAGGGGTACCTCAAGGAATGACACAACTTGCTCAAAACAAAAACAAACAAACAACAACAAAAAACACTTGTCTTATGATCACAGTGTCAGCACCGGGCTGGGCAGGAACTGTTTTGGTGATATAAGTTGTGGCCTGGGCTGAGCATCTTTTGGTATTGACTTCAGCAGGCGCCAAGGCAGGAGGTCTGGGGAGCTGTCATACCTCAGTGTCCATGGCTATTAAGTCCTGCAGGGACTGCTCCTGTAGGAAGCAAAATGTCATTAATTGGCTTAATTATTTTATTTGTAACTTCTCAAGAGAGGACAAACGTTTCAAGCAATTGGCCTGATTTTCCCCCCAGGATGTTGTCAGCTAAAGGACATGGGTGGCCTTTGAACAAAGACGGCCGCTTCATCCTCTTCCTGTGCTGAACTCAGATAGAAACTTCCATGTTCCTGCAGTCAGAGGAGGGCTAGGGAGTGTCAGGGCAACATGGTCCTTGAGGCATGTCTTAGGTACCACTGTACGAAGTGGAGGTTTCTGGTGGCTACACATCCTAGAGTCACCATGCCTCACTGTGGGAACATCGTAATTGGCTGCTCAGTCTCCTTCCTTTTGATGAATTTATACTTATCTGAGGGAAGAAAGGGAAAATCACACCATGTGAAAAGGCGTTCTCACCACCTAAATGTAGGTCCTCTGAGCATTCATCCAACATGAAAGACCAAACAAAATGAACAAAAAAAAAGAATATGATTCCAAAATTTCTTCTCTAAACCTAACATTATTTCTATTACATCATATTCATCCCCCTTCAGTAGAGTATTTATACTTGCTGAAGTAATTTCCAAGAGTGCTACAGTCAGATAATTAAAACCCCTAACAGGGACTGCAGGGATGGGGAGTCATTCCTGCACTACCTGGCATGTTCCTGAACTAATCGCTTGTGATGTATGTATGCTTGAAAAAAAAAAAAAAAAAAAAAAAAAGCCTGCCATAGGCTGCCACAATCCACGCTAATTGGCTCCCTCTGGTGGGCAATCTCCACAGCAGCGAGAGTAAAAAACAAAACAAAAAAATCACAACACCTGAAAATCCCCACTAAAAGCTGCTTTCCTAGTTGTGCAGGAAAAAACACTGAGGCATTTTAGGAGAAAATTGCACTATTCCTTCTGCTAAACACTACGGGAGGAACCACAAAAGTCTGTGTGCTTTTCCAGGGGTGATACTTGCCAGAGTGTCATCATAAAATCTTGGCTTCATGTTACTGCTTGCCCACCTTGTTGTTGCTACCTGTGTTTTATTGCAATTTCTGCACCCAAATCACTTGTGCCGACACCTCTGGGATAAATGGCTCCAGCCACACCATCTACTTACAGTGGCTAAATCCCAAATATGCCACTTGGGAATTGCAGGCTCCAGCTACAAGCAGACATGGAAATGACATGGAGTCATTTCCAGACAACCGAGTGAGTGAGCCCCTCGTCAGCCCAGGAATTAAAGCCCTAAAAACAGGTAGCAGTTCTGGATGGGGAATGCATCTTTCTGAGCTCATTTACCCATCACTGCTCAGGAATTCATAGAATCATAGAACCATAGAACGCTTAAGGTTGGAAGGGACCTCTGGAGGTCATCTAGTCCAACGAATTGTCAGGGAATACACCAGCACCAGCATAATAACACCCTGAAACACTCACTCTCTATGTGTGCAACCCCTCCGCAGTTGGGACCAGCCTAACTTTAGAGATTTGCTTCTAATGAGAGGGAGATTGCGAGATATACGTAGTAAGAAGGGTTTGACCACACAACAGGTGAGAGTCCAGGCTGATTTGGTTTGTAAAAACTTTCTTGGGAAAAGAAGCAAGAAATGGCTTTCACAGGCACCTCATTATCATTTTCATTAAGGGAGCAGACTCAAGTTATTCTCTTTGCTGAGTAATGACTGAAGTCCTTCATTACCAGCACTCAAAGTCACTGCAGACAGGGTGAAATTCATTGTAATGATTTTTTTTCCAGAGCTTGTGCTGTAGAATTTAATCTTTTTGAGCTTCTACTCTGTACCTCTTCATATTTTGAATTACAGCATTACGGAATATCCCTACTATTAGAAAACAGCAATACCCATAATATTTCAACCAACCTCTAAAGTTTTATTTCAATGCCTAGTCAATCGTCACTAATTAAATTGCTGCAGTATCTGATGTTTTCACCCACAGGGAGACTTCCCAGGTGAGAACACACTATATTAATACATTTTAATTTCGGTCCTGTTGCCCTGACTACAAAGCAAGCTGCGAGGCATCAGATTCTTCCCCTGCATGTTGTCTCCAAGGAAGACCTGGAGAAACATCTTGGCTCTCCTACAGCTGTCATCTATATAGCTTCTCCTCCATCTTCCATAGGTTTGTGGAGAGAAAATCAGGCATTATAGATACTCAAATCAAGCACTACCTGCGCAAATTCTGTCCACTTCTGTCCATAGTGTTTCGCTATGAGAACCAAGAAATAACGCTGCTTTGCTGAGAGCAGAAGCAGGTCTGCACTTTGCCTGCAGTTGAAAAAAAAAATGATCACGTTAGGTTAGAATCTAAACAAACTGCTTTTACACGTTTAAGACCAGAAACTTAAGTATCACAGAGAGAGACACAAGACAACTTCTCTTCCTGTCCAGATAGACTGTGCTACACATTATCCTATTTATTTCCCCAAATTAGGTGCTTTTTCCATAATGCTGTCATAAGACCCTTTGATTTCTCCTACCACCAGCTGTGTTGTCTCACCCTGGACACTTGGTCTTCCTCCTTGCTCTCAGGAGTTTTTGGTTTTCCTGTGAAAGTCAGGACTTGTTTCCTTAGTATTTTGTGCTTCAATATGCTAAACTGGGCTTGGCTACACCAGCCTGTACCATCACCTCAGGAAACCAATATCTGCATCCAAGGAGCTGGTTTAGGCTAGCCTGAAAGGCAGCAAAACAACTCCCTGATAATAACATTTCTGTGGGTCTGCCCCGGTGGTGAAGGGACATGACCCACAGTTTCTAGTGCTGAGGCACTCTCAGTTTCTTTCCTAGCCCATTGGGAGAATTCATTTGGTCCTTGGGGTGTTGCTGCGTGTCTGGGAGCTGTCATTAACCTGTGATTTAACCTGTATGGAAATAATGGTCAAACAAGCACATGCTTGAGGGTTTGACATTTGGGTGGTGGAATACCACATCACTGGTGTGATGAAACATCACAGATTGTCTACCATATTTACGCAGTCAGGCATGCTTCCTACAGCTTTCTCTGCCATCCTGACCCTTGGGTTTACATCCCAGCAAGAAGAGAGGAGATGTGAGGCAGGATGGATGTACCTCTGCTCTGGGACCTGTCCTGGGCTTTACGGCTTCTATTTCTGGCTACCCACGGGCTTTCCAGAGGTGGATGTTGTTCCCAAAGGCCACCAATCCTGTATGAGGAGTGTTACTCTACCCTATTCTTCCCAAGTTTTACAAGCCATAAAACAAGGAGTTTAGAGGTTTTTGCTTCAAAGATGATCCCAGCAAAAGCTGCACAAATTCCTACAGCACTGAGACACTGGATGGCCATGTCAGAAACAGAGATTCCTAGATCAGGAAAAAATGGAACGTCCTAGGCCACACAAACAGCTCCTTGCACTGTTTTTTGTGTGTCACAAGCTGTAACAAGGGATGCACATAGATGAAATTTGGACATCTGAAGAAAGTGATAACTGGAATGCTCCTTTACAAGTCTCCTCAGACCTATGTGTTTCTGTAGGAGCCATATGATCCCCAGTGGCTGGTGATGGCTCCTTGTGAATAAGTCTCTGATGGAAATTTTTAGGATCTACTTTTAAACCTACTTAATCACCAATCTGTCCAACTCCAGAAAACCCATCCATTCCTGTACTTCTCTTCCAGGCCACTGATCCTGCCGCAGAGGGTGTTGCAAAACCTATCAGGACAGGTAAGACACCTCAAATGTCCATCAGGGGAATTTGCCTGATCTGTATTTCCCAAGATGACAGATAAGCTAATCATGCACGTCTTAACTTTCCATGTAAAACTTTACTGTTAAAAAAAATCAGGAAAGAAAAAAAAGAAAAAAACTTTCGAATTGCTCTGTACTTCTGGAAACCATTGCATGAGGAAATAATAAGCATTTCTGAATTTACCCTGACGTGTCTTTTCAACGGAGCATTTTTGCCAGAGGATGTGAACATCAGTCTGACTATTGGGTCTTGGTTTAGGGTCTGGCTTCCGCACATGTGGCACAGGCATCTGCTCTTGCAAGATGGGTGCCCTGGCACATGTTTCAAAGCAACTGATGACTCCTGATCTCCCTTGGCCTGGAGTCATCATGTATTTCTTAATGGTTTGCGGGAAAAAAAAAAGAAGGGAGGAGGAAGTCTGGGAGGAACAAGTGGAAAACAGCAGGAAGAAATTAAAGTGGGCAGACTACAGACACAGGGAGCGCAACACAAGTGAAAACTTTCTACCAAGACTAGTAGAGATGATGTGCTAGGAGTCTGCTTCTGCTTAGCATAAATTGGGAAGAGCCCTCTTTATTTTCTTGCTGCCCAGGTTACATAGCTGTTAATACCAAGTGTTTTGGCCTGCTGTGAACAAGACTGTTTACTCAGGCCAGGTGGATAGGAGATGTTACCGCGTTCTACTCTACACAGCGGGAAACTGAGGCACAGAGCTCATCTAGAGGGGTTGGAAGGTCAGAACTGAAGGTCAAAGTCTAGAGCACCTTAATTATGTAAACAGCTTTTCTACACCTCCACAAATCATAGAATCATAGAATCATTATGGTTGGAAAAGACCTTTGGAAATGGAATCATTATGATTTGAAAAGATGTCCAAATGTAACCCTTTCAACACCATGCCTACTAAACCATGTCCCTAAGTGCATAATCTACACATTTTTTGGACACTGCCAGGGATGGTGACTCCACCACTTCCCTGGGCAGCCTGTTCCGATGCTTTACCACTCTTTCCATGTAGAAGTTCTTCCTAATGTCTAACCTGAACCTCCCCTGGCCCAGTATTTGCACAGGCAGTGAAGCCTCTGACCAGTGTATCCTCTACCTAGGAGAATTTCTGAATCCAGAGCTCCTTTGGGGGGCTTTTTCATGCCCTAAAAGGTCTTGAAGCTGTCCCCTGCATCCCTCCTACTTCAGACCCTCACATTATCCTAGCTATCTTTTTTTTTTTTAATTCATGTAAAACTGGAGGTATTTGGGCCAAGACATCCAAAGCATATCTGTGTGTCTCTCCATTATCTGAAATATCTCCTTATGTCTTGCAAAGTGTTCCTGGTGCTTTATTTAGCACCTGCAGCTATTAGGCAATAAAGTCAGATGTCGATAGGCAAGACAGAGGTGCACAGCGGCATTTGAGTGCTCGTGTCACTGTTATGCTCTGCAGATGGGCTGCTTCTCACCTGCATGGTGACAGAACAGCAGGCAGCAGGGAGGTATGGCTTGAACAGACACCCCAGTGCAGAGCGGCTGCTCTTGCAAACCCATGCAGCCTCGGGGATGTCACCAGAGCTGTGCTGGTCCCCATTGGTGACTTGCAGCACAAGGCAGTGAGAGCTGCCAGTGGAGCTCACTGATTGACAGAGGAGGCGCTTCAACCACATTAGCAGATGGTCGATATAATTTTAATGCAAAGCGTGAGTAGTGCTGGCATTACGAGGGCAGGAAGCAGAAGTCTCACTCATCTTAAAGAACTGCGTTGACTTTTTTTTTCTTTCCTCATTTTTTTCACCCAGCCAACTGGTGCCACTTGTTTTCCCTCCTCATCCATAAGGAATTTGCAAGATGTCATTTCTTTAACTGGAAACTTTTTTGACTTTGGTCAATTTCAACTAGAGGCACCCGCTCACTGGTAAATCTGAGACAATGCCACAAGGGAAAGGTAGAGGAAGGAAGGAGAGAGAAGCCCACAAGGCACAAAAGATTTCTGAAAGCTGCTTGCAGTGAGTGCAAGCACTTTATCACCTCACCATCATTGCCTATTGGGCTCTATTATAGGGCTCTGGCATCGTAATGAAACATTAAAGCAAGAGCGAGTTACAATGGCTTTTTATTTGGGGGGTAAAATGCATAAAGCAGGGTTGATTGATTAGTTTATCCTATGGGTTGGTTGGTGAAGGCCCCCTCAGCAGGAAAGTCAGTCACACTGCGCTGGGCATCGCTCGCTGCCTCCCTGCAGGGGCGGGCAGTGACCCGCTGCGGGGTCCCGGTGCGCTGGGCAGAAACGCGGAGCGGTGCCGCTGGTGGCGATGCTCAGGTGGAGGGATGCGGAGAGGTGCTGCTGGTGGTGATGCTCAGGTGGAGGGATGCGGAGCAGGGCTGCTGGTGGTGATGCTCAGGTGGAGGGATGCGGAGCAGGGCTGCTGGTGGTGATGCTCAGGCGGAGGGATGCGGAGCAGGGCTGCTGGTGGTGATGCTCAGGTGGAGGGATGCGGAGCAGGGCTGCTGGTGGTGATGCTCAGGCGGAGGGATGCGGAGCAGGGCTGCTGGTGGTGATGCTCAGGTGGAGGGATGCGGAGCGGTGCCGCTGGTGGCGATGCTCAGGTGGAGGGATGCGGAGCAGGGCTGCTGGTGGTGATGCTCAGGTGGAGGGATGCGGAGAGGTGCTGCTGGTGGCGATGCTCAGGTGGAGGGATGCGGAGCGGTGCTGCTGGTGGTGATGCTCAGGCGGAGGGATGCGGAGCAGGGCTGCTGGTGGCGATGCTCAGGTGGAGGGATGCGGAGCGGTGCTGCTGGTGGCGATGCTCAGGCGGAGGTGCTGGAGATTTAAGGTTGTAGTGGTGGCTGCCATGCAGGCAGGTGGGTAGCACGATCTGGCTGCATGCTTCACCTGCTGCTTCACACCAGTGCCATCGGAGGTGTAAGAGTGACCAAGGGTGGAAAAACTGAGCAATGAGTTGCCAGTGTTCAGCCTCACTTGAGCCCTGTGTGTATCTTGGTACCGACGGGGAGGTGCTGGCTGAGCTAGAGGGAGCTTCTTGTGTAAAATTTTTTGGAGATGCTAAGGGGAGATGCAAGAATGTGCCAGTGAGAAGGGTTTGGGTTCCCACATGGAGAGGTTGCTCTGTACAGTAAATGCACATGTGCCCAGTAAGAGCAGCTTCCCTCTGTGCATGGGGCTCCAGTAACCTGCAAACTGTGGCTGAGAGGTGTCAATTAAAACATTGTGTGAGAAACGACACCGGGCTCCTGAAAACCTCTCTGCCGTACCCTGTGCAAAGACTGAGCTCTGCGGGAAATAATTGCATTGGCAAGAAATAAATGCATATGAAATGCTCTTTCTGTGGATATATTTCTCTGTGGAAACCCATTCACTTCTCCCAGCCATTGAATCACATGCTAATAAATGCCATGGAGGCATTGCCGTTGTATTCACTTTATGGAGTGAAAACTAAGCCACAGAGAAATCTGCAGTGGCCTGCCAAGGATCAGTTCTCACAATGTCCTAGCTCTCCTCTCCAAGCCTTTTCTCCCTGTAAATGCTATATCCTTTGAGGTATAGTTTTTCCTGCTATCATTTGAATCACAAATACACAGTAACAATCTATTTTCATTTACAACAGGAAAAACGTAGAGATATCTATGAACGCGCACACCATATATATTTTCGTATGGCAGTAAGACTGGCAGACGGACAAGCAAAGAAAATTAATCATCCTGTTCGCAGGTTTGATAGAAAATGAGTTCCCAATTAAAAACCTGGCCCTGAGAATTCAAGATAGTACAGATGACACAGATCCTTGCTACACTAAGGTAAATCAGACTGGAGCTAATGAAACAAAGAGAGTCATTCCAGGTTTGCAGTGACACAACTGGCTGCATTTTGGCCTGCTCCAACTAAATGTGGTCTCCTCCAGGCTGACATTAATTCCACATTAATCCTGTGGAAATCCCTGGAGGTATCAGTCAATAATCTCAATGCAGCGCATTCTTCACAGACATCGCCCATTCGGAACATAGAGATTTCTATTCTCTCAGTTGTATGTATGTGAAACTCTGGCTACTTTTAGGGAAGTCGGGGTAGATGAGCTGTTTTCTCACTTAAAAAAAAAAAAAAAAAAAAAAAAAAAGAAATGGTAAGCATAGGTTTGCGAATGCTAGAGAGGGCACGAGCATTCTCCTAATCAAGCATCCGGAGGAAACTGCAGACACGCACATTCCAGTTAGTCATAGTGGATGACTGGCTTCTTATCTAATCAATACTGAGGTAATTGGTATTACCAAATGGTAAACAAGGGATCCTCTGCCTCTTCAATACTTAAAACACAATTTATTGAACTTAGTAGATCAATAGCTCATGAAATTCTGTGGTTTTTGCTATACCAGGGAGCAGGCTAGATGATGCACAGCAGAGCCTAGGTGAGAAACACACCTCACAGGTGGGAAAACTGAGGCAGGCAGGTGAGCAACCCATGCTGAAGAATGGAATTATCTCCTGATAGTTTCCTTAGGACAAAATAACCTAAAACAGCTTCCACTTGAGGCTCCTTTATCAGCTAGTTGCCTTAGAGCAGCCTGGTCTGGAGCACTGTCCATGTATCCTGCACCATGGGGGATGAGGGAAATCAATTTGGTCTCCTTGGTACCTAGACCACAGTGTGGCTTTGCCTTTTCTCCTTGTACTTTCAAACCCATATAATCCTATTGACTTAAATGGGATTTCTTTATGATTTACATGCTATTACTGCAAAGCCAATTAGGTGATGTGGTTGAACATATCCACTGATCAGTGCTGAAACTGGTAATTTCAGTTATGTTTCAGATAAAAGAATTAACTTCAGAAATAAACCTGGAAAATAGTTATTAGTTGTCTCAGCAAAGTGAGGACAGGAAATGTCTCTGTACAATTTTTTTTCCGTACCATGTCTTCTCAGAAACACAGCTGCTGTCATCAAATAAACGGCTTAGAAACACATCCATGTATAAACCTAGCTGACGTCAATGAATGCAAGTGCAGGTTTATAAATGTGCAATACAGTCAGATCAGCAAGAAGTTGACCTGGAGAGATGCCAAGTGAATATCCTGAGCCAGCACAGGACAGATACAGCTCCTGGGCAGGCACGGGGCTGCAAACAAAATGTGCAGGGCTGCAGCTTCCAGCATCTGCTCAGCAGAGGGGATTTTCTGTTTTAGAGACAGAATGCCCCCAAGTTTCGATAAAAGTAATCTCCCTCCCTTCAGAACATCTGCAAGGTGAGTGGGCTCAAGGCTGCTGAACACGGCTCACCAGAGACTGCTGCAGCTCTCTGACAGTGAGTGTCAGACTGGAGTAAGGGACAGAAGGATCTTCTATTTTTTTTCCCCTATTCTTTATCTCCATAACTGCACAGTATCTTCACTCACTTGAAACCAACTTTCCTGCTGTTCATCATGTCAAGGAAGAAACTACAAGTGTAAATGACTAACAGCAGGAAAGTAAGTTTTGCTCTTCCTCCGGGGATTTCCAGTGCAGATAAGGGAGTTTGGTGCACAACCTAGTCATCTGTAGAGCGTAGGGAGCACCTGCTTCCTTCCAGAGAGTTTTGGTTAATGCAACTAGGAAAAGATTGCAGTTCTTCCCAGACATCCACAGCCTGCCTCTCAGCAGCATGAGTGAGAAGATGGCAATATTAGAAAATATCAACCCATGCCACTTGCACATGTGAACAGCTCCCCCCTGATTTATCCACCCAGCTGAGTAGGAACCACTTAGAAATCAGGACAAGCAGATACTATAGATGTGTGGAGATGTGAATTGACTTTCTTATACCCTTATACTTTTAGTTGCAGGAAATTTATGTGAAGTAAGATACTTAGCTGACTCTGCACTTAGTAGACCCATCCTCCCTCCTGAGCTGCTTAGCCACATCCACATCCACAGCAGGGCCAGGAGATGGAAAGAAGAGGTCAATGCAAAGGGAAATAATTACTCATCAGTCTGGTGCAGCCACCCAGGATACATAGGGGTATATATAGTTGATGCATGTGCACTATAGCATAAAAACCACAGGACTGTACTACCTCTTCTCTACATAGACAAACAATAAATCAAGAATAATCAGTGTCAGCCACTAAAAGCCTGTAAGCAAGGACAAGGAAAATCTTGCAAAGAGCAAGTGAGGAAATGAAACATATTTGGTGAGGATGTGAAGCGCAAGGGTAAGCAGAGGGATGTGAGGTCAGGGCTGCAGGTGCTGGGGATGTAGGCCTGGGAGTGCTGGGGCAGGGATGCAGGAGCTGGGACGCCAGGCCAGGGTGCAGGTGCTTTCTGAAGCAGTAACTACAGGTTGTCAAAGTCTTGGATTACTAGAAGAGTCCCAGAAGAGTTAACACTGTTACAAAATCCACATGTGGATCAGATATTACTGAGAATGTTGTAAAATTAGCACTCAGAAATTCTGCTCTAGCTCTATCTGTTTGTCACAGGCCCTTGGAGGAGATCATTGACTCTTTGGAGCAGCTACCATAATTGCATGGACAGTTTTCCCTTAGCCTCATCTCATTAAATAAGGGAAGTCTCAAAGAACATGCACAATTCCATGTATTTAAGGGAATAAATAGGCAGGAGTCGCACAGACTGCTTTGCTAGAGGTATAAAAGCCAATGCAGTAGTGGTGATGAGATCACTTCTTCCTGCTTAGGTGCAGAGCAGTGCCTGGACCCACACCTGGGGTCTGGAACCCTGCATGGGTCTCGCATCCCACCATGCAGGTGATGGAGCAAGCACATGCTTCCTTCACCTCCAGAGGTGATGGGGCATCTGGGGACACCCGGACAGTCCCAGGTGGGGACCACTGCCATGTGGAGCTGACAGTATCTCCCACAACCCAAAATGCTCTGGAACAGTTATTTAATCTGTTGTTTCCTGCAGGGAATACCTCTGAAGAATATTTAAGTATCCTACACAGTGTCCCGTTCAACACGGCCATCGCGTACATGAGAGGTGAGTGGGGAGCCCCGCTGAGGGCAAGATTTGTCAAATGCATGTTTCAGAGACAGCTGGAGGGCAGACTATTTGTATTACTCAAAATGAATGCAGTAGCAAATAGTCTTTTGACCAACCAGGCATTCTATAAGGAAAAAAAAAACTAGTTTTCTTGAAAATGTGGGGTTTCAGCAAATCCCCCATCCGATCACATAGGCACATTTTTAAAACTTGATAAGAAAACACAAATGAGGAAATACTTTCTTCCCTGCAAGGCACATAAGTGCATATCTCCATTATTTCCATTGGATATTGCATAAAGCCATTCTCACTGCTTCTCTTTGCCTTGGGTTTCCCAAAGGGACACAAAGTCTTAACACCCTACTTTTAAGTGTGATCTCCTCAGTGGGGTCAGGGCCCTCTCTTGAAGCTTCTGGCAGGAAAACCACAGAGCAGGTATCCCCATTTACCCGGAAATACTGTTACAGTCAAAAGAAAAGCCCTAAATTTAGATCACTAGAGTTTAGTGGCTCATTTGAAATTGTGTCTGATTTTCTTTCTAGTGTCAAACCCAGTAAACAGTTCAAAACTAAGCTTGATCGAGAAGGGAATTTGTGACGACATTCAGTGCAAGCGTGAGGAGCTGGTGATAGAGAAACAAGGTCTCTATTTGATCTACTGCCACTTGAACTTTTATTTCGCCAACTGCTCCAACAATCCCACGGACTTGAAGATAGAACTGCTTGTGAATGACAAAATCAACCGGCAGATGTTATCCACATGGTGTGCATCGGACACCTGCCGAGAAAAGTCTTTTAAGACCTTATTCCTGCTCCATTTGACACAGCTAAAGACAAAGGACCGGATATCAGTAAGACTTAATCAGCCTGAATTTTTGAACGTAGTTTTCCTTCCCAATGAAAATGTTCTGGGGGTCTTGAGGTACAGTGACAAGATGTGAGCAGCTCTCTGCCTTCCCACAGCTGCCCAGACTATCTTTCTCTGAACAACAGTAGCCTGCTTTCACTAGGCAAAACCTTGTTTTACATTTCCTATCTTACTCTGTCGCTTGGGTGAAAAAGGAGCTTTGTGGCAGCGTCCCAGAATGAGACCTAAAACACCATACGACTCGCATCTGACAGATGTAGCATCGCTCTGCTTTGACACAGAGTAGGGCTGCTGTGACGCTGGGCTAGCTGGCATACACCCTGCAGCCGTGCCATGGATTCCTCAAACAGCACTGCAAACAGACCAAAACCCAACCAGATGATGGGAAGAACAGGCAGCATTGGGAATTTTTGACTAACAGACTGCTGGCAAGGTGCCTGCAGGGGTGATGCCTGCAGGAAAGATTCTCAGGAGATGGGGGATTCTCCTTACCTGAATTATATCCACTAGTGTTTTGAACCAGTCTTTCCAAAAGCTAAAGGTCAAAGCTCATAATTCTTGCTTTGTTTACAACTGGAGTGTGCAATTGCAGCTCTTGAGCAGCTTTATGGGGAGACTGTACAAAAGAAAAGACGAGGAAATCATTGACTCACAGGCTGATCCTCATGCTCTGGGGCAGGATGTAGGAGATTTGAGACTTGCAAAATACTTCTGTGCTGCACTCTGCTAGGGACTTTGTGGGATATCATTTCAATGTCTCCTTTCTTTACTATCTACACATCTTTTCTATTTAAACATTAAGCTCTCTGAAGATATTGAGTGTGCTTAGCCTCTCTACTCACCTGGGACTCCTACAGCCTTCCATAACAAATAGTAAAACAGTCATCTAGTTGTGTTGCAAAACAAGCATGTTCATGATGACATGTTTTCATGCACCCTGTCCAGCCTATTTGGCAGTAAACTGAATGACACTGAAGCACTGAGTTGTATAACACACCTCTATCTAACAACACAACCTCCTGAAAAATCCAAGGCAGGTCTGAGGCTCCAGCTTTCCCAAAGATACCTTCAAAGCTGGCCCTCAGCCAGAAGATGTGGAACTTGGACAATCCAGAGGATTTAGTTAACATTCTTTAGCTCACTAAAAAGCTTAGAAAATGACAGATAAAGCAGTAACCTCAGGCCCTCTTAATCTATGCATTTCAGTAACACAAAGATATTTATTTCAAATATGATTTTTACAGTAGGAGAGGAAAGAGAAAAAAAAATCTTCTCCCTTAGTCATCAGGGTTCTGCTAAGGCTTTTTCCACGGGCCTCTGTTTTTTCCCCTTGCGCATCTGCAGTGTCTTTCCTTCACATGACTAGAGCCGCATGAACTGTTCCCATCGAGCCATTCAGTCATGGAGTTAGTGACAAAATCTGTTTCTGGCTTCAGTACCCATTACCAGTTTTATTATTTTGGCTTATGTGGCAAATGATTTCTGTGAATGTGCTCAAGATATCCCTAACTGTAGTAATTTGCTCGTGTTCCTTGACTCCTGGTGCACACGGTGAGGTTTCTTCTCTTTGGTGGCTTGACTGGGTGGTTCAATGCACACAGAAAACTTTCACAGGGCTATGAGGCAAAAAAAAATGCTTCATTGCTACAGGTACATCAGCACAGAGATACCTATTTATGTATAATTGACAAAACTTCCTGGTTTGATAAACATTAATGCCAAAAAAAATCAACCTTTCACTGAGTAGCAGGCAAAAAAAAAAAAAAAAAGCATTCAGTTCTGTTCTGCTTTGAGTGTCTTTTATTTGGGTGTCTTTCCTTCCTTCTGAGAGGGAAGAAATATTGTAGTCACTTAGAGTGAAATTTGTTACTATGCCATAGTCCAGATCGGGGGTTGCATACTGTCTTGTGAAGATCCCACTTGGATCAACAGGGTATGAACTTTATTCTGACCTTCTACAAAGTGACTCTGCCTCTGCAGTCCTCTTGGTCACGCGAACTCCTTCAGAGGGCAAAGAGCATTCTGCACATGCCTGGGCCATTGACTTATGCTCTTAACATTGTTTTTCTTCTGATGTTTTAGATACAAAGATTACCAGTAATGCTATTTATTTTAATGAGGCCTATCTTGCAATTTAAGGAAGAAAGAGACTAAATATGCAAACAAAGACCTTGAATAAATAAGAGACCTCAGTTTTCTGGGAGGTGCCTTTCCAAAGTGGAAGTCATATAAGTGTTTTCAGGGTGATGACTGGCAGGAGTAGCACTCAGTGACCTCAAAATTCCTTCTAGCTTCTGTTTGTTTGCTTTTTGTATTTTGTTTTTCGTTTTGGCTAAAGAAGTTTCAATTGTGAGAAAACATGGTGGACTGTGAAGATACAGAGTCTTGGCAAAATGCTTTGGAAGAGCCCATTTCTGCAGCAGTGCCCATCACCCCAGAGGAGATCAGCTTAAGTGACTTAAATTTCCTGTTTCTATTTTCAAGACTATCATCTGCAGCGCCTTGAGGATTTTTTTGTGGAAGTGGGTAGGGGTCAAGGAGTGAAAGCACAACATTCTTGGAAATGCATTCTTGGAGTCTTTGGGACAGGACACTTGTGCTGGACCAGAGCCTTCACAGGCTCCCATCTCAACACAACTTCCACCTGCAAAGGCCTCCTTCATCTGCTCTAAGACAAAGATGCTGTGCACTATGAGTAAATTCGCTGATTTTTGTTGAGATGACATATCATGCAATACTGGTACACCATTTCCCTTCAGAAACATTCACAGCATATAAATTTAGGCTTCCCATTTCCTACATAACCAGCAGTGAAGCGGGAACCTCTAGGAGGTATCAGAGCACCCAAATCAACTGCCTCAATTAGATGCTGTGAACTGGTGTTCTTGGTGGGGAAGGCTTTGGTCAGTCACATCATCAGCAGGTAGGTGCAGGAAGGAGTCGCAGGCTGCTTGGACATCCCAGGCCCTCGTTCTCAGCAGCTCCATTTGCCATGAGATTTAATCTGTGGATTGTTAGCTCACAGATATTTTCTGTAGTTTCCTATAGAAAGCTGCCTGCGTCCCACACAGGTCATTATATTTATGGATGGAAAGAAAAACAACAAAAGAGGAGTAGTTCATCCTTTGATTATTTTTACTTCTACCAATCTCTTCTCACTTGGAGATGCCCAGAATCAATACAGGGAAATGAATATTTAAGAATTATCTAATAATTTAGTATTTAAGTTTTGAAGGGCATGTTTGTTCATCTAAAACCATTTAATAATATTTGACAATTCTTTTTTCTTTAGTTTTTTAATTTTAAATGTCCTTGTGTTTCTGTTATTCTACTGCTTTCCCTCTCTGCTTCTATTTTTCCTTTCCCTCATGAATATGGATGGAAAAAGCAAATAAGATAGAAAGAATGGAGAAAAAGAGAGAGAGAGAGAGAAAGAGGAAACCAAAGAAAACCAAAACATTGAAAAATAAATGTTTAACAGGTAAATGTGTTCTACTGAGGTTCTAACTCCATGGCTGTTAGTGAATATTGGCATACAGAATAATCTGAAAAAAAAAAGAAAAATAAAAAGGTATTTCTGAGCTTATGCTGAAGAGTATAAGTTTAACGCTTAAAATGAAAATAGGTATTTCTTAATATACCAAAACTTTATATTAATGTAATTCATAGGGGCTTTAATTGAATTCCTCAAGCTTGTCTGAAGTAGGAGAACAGAACTCCTGCCTTTGCCAAGCAGAACTTTATGCAGTGTACCAGAGCCTTTATATTTAAAGGGTATTTTCATCATGTAGAAACCTGACTGCATTGTGAGACAGTGCATCCAGGGCTTTAGCAATGGACATGGATATACAATGTCAAAATAACTCTATCATGTAAACTGCAATAGTTGTTTTGTTAATTATTCCAATTTATATATATTTACAAGGACAATATTACAATATTCTTTTTTCCTGAATAAACTTGTCTAATTCACAACACAGAAATAAACCTGTTTTTGATCCTCTTCAGACATATCACAGAGGATATCCAAGGTGCTGCAGTGGTGGGATGCACTTGTTCAGCAGATACAGAAACAAGAGGCTGGGCTGCTTCTGGGCTCATCTGGGTCCCTGGACCACATGGAGGTTTTAGTAGGGCCTCTCGTTTCCATGTGCACAGAGGCATCTTCGGGCCATACAGAGGCCTGTAAGGCCCCCTCTACAGAGGGGGACCCATCCGAACCCAATATGCATTCCAGAGAGAAAACCATATTCGTCTCAAAAACCCCTATATAGGGCCATATAGACCCATACAGACCTGTTTTCTGACCCCAAAACCCTATGTTCCCCTCAAAAAACCCTATATAGGGCCATAAAGACCCCTTTTCTGCCCAAAAAACACATTTTCCTCCTTAAAAAAAAATCCTCTCAAAAAACCCTATATAGAATTGCTAAGGTTGGAAATGACCTCTAGAGGTCATCTAGTCCAACCCCCCTGCACACGCAGGGTCACCTAGAGCACATGGCACAGGACTGCATCCAAGCGGGTTTTGAAGATCTCCAGAGAAGGAGACTCCACAACCTCTCTGGGCAGCCTGTTCCAGTGCTCTGGCACCCTCACTGTTAAGAAATTTTTCCTTAAGTTCCTGTGGAACTTTTGGTGTTTCAATTTGTGGCCGTTACCTCTAGTTCTGTCGGTGGCCACCACTGAAAAGAGGCCGGCCCCATCCTCCTCACTGCCTCCCTTGAGGTACTTCTAGACACTGCTCAGGTCCCCTCTCAGCCTTCTCTTCTCTAGCTGAACAGGCCCAGCTCCCTCAGCCTCTCCTCACAGGGCAGATGTTCCAGGCCCCTGATCATCCTTGTGGCCCTGCGCTGGACTCTCTCCAGCAGCTCCACATCCCTCTTGTACTGTGGAGCCCAGAACTGGACAGAATACTCCAGATGTGGCCTCACCAGGGCTGAGTAGAGGGGCAGGATCACCTCCCTCGACCTGCTGGAGATGCTCTTCTTAATGCACCCCAGGATTCCATTGGCCTTCTTGGCCACGAGGGCACACTGCTGCCTCATGGTCAACTTATCATCCACCATGACACCCAGGTCCCTCTCTGCAGAGCTGCTCTCCACAAGGTCGGTCCCCAGCCTGTACTGGTGTCTGGGGTTATTCCTCCCCAGGTGCAGGACCTTGCGCTTGGCCTTGTTGAATTTCATGAGTTTTTTCACCGCCCAGTTGTCCAGTGTGTCCAGGTCCCTCTGGATGGCAGCGCAGCCCTCTGGGGTATCGGCTACTCCTCCCAGTTTGGTATCATCAGCAAACTTGCTGAGGGAGCACTCTGTGCCTTCATCCAGGTCATTGATGAATAAATTGAACAGGACTGGACCAAGGACTGACCCCTGGGGGACCCCGCTAGCTACAGGCCTCCAACTAGACTCTGCACCGCTGATCACCACTCTCTGGGCCCTGCCATCCAGCCAGTTCCTAATCCACCTCACTGTCCACTCATCTATCCCACACTTTCGGAGCTTGACCAGGAGGATGCTGTGAGGGACGGTGTCAAAAGCCTTGCTGAAATCCAGATATATGACATTCAGCACTTTCCCCTCATCTACCCAGCTGGTCATTCCATCATAGAAGGCTATCAGGTTAGTCAAGCATGATTTCCCCTTGGTGAACCCATGCTGACTACTCATCCTCCACATGTTTGGAGACAACAGCCAGATTGAGCTGCTTCATGACTTTTCCAGGGATGGAGGTGAGGCTCACTGGCCTGTAGTTGCCTGGGTCCTCTTTCTTGCCTTTTTTGAAGACTGGAGTGACATTGGCTTTCTTCCAGTCCCCAGTCTCCAGGACCTTTTGAAGGTGATGGAGAGCGGCTTAACAATAACATCCAACAGCTCCCGCAGCACTCTCGGGTGCATCCCATCAGGGCCCATGCATTTGTGGATGTCAAGTTTCCCTAAGAACTCCCTGACTCAATCTTCATCTATCTATTCTATTTTCCCTTATCAGGACTGGAAAATTTCTCAGCCTATACTACAGCATCCCCTTCTGGCCACGCTGCTATATTGGTGAGTTGGTGTGCACTTGTGTTTGGTATAGGTATATTGGTGCACCGTGGTGTGCACTTGTGTTTGCTGATTTGTACCACTGTGTACTGCTGTGCACTGATATGTACTGGAGTACAGTGCGGTGTACGGCTGGGTGCTTGTGTACTGCTTTGTATTGCTGTGTCCTGGTCTATAGTGGTGTTTTCTGGTGTTCACTGGTGTGTACTGTTTTGTATTGGGGTGTTCTGGTGTGTGCTAGTGTGTAGTTCTGGTGTTAGCTAGTGTGTGCTGCTGTGTGCTGGTACGTAGTGGCATGTCCACTTGTCTATTGGTGTGTACAGGTTGTGCTCTGATGTGTACTGGGGAGGACTGGTGTGTACGGGGTTGTGCTGGTGCACACTGGTGTGTTATGGTGTGTACAGCGGTGTGTCCATGTGCATAGGTGTGTACCGGTGTGTCCTACTGTGTGGTGGTGTGCGCTGGTGTGCAGTGTGTTTTTTATTGGTGTGTGTTGGAGGGGTGTGTTGTGAAGGGGTGTGTGCTGCTGGGCACTGGTTTGCATGCACATGTGCTGTTTTGTAGTGATGTCTTCTCGAGTGCACTAAAGTTTTCTGGTATGTACTGGTGTTTACTGATTTGTAATACTCTGTACTTGTACATACTCTGTACTGGTATGCGCTGTGGTGTTCTGGTGTGTAGTGGGCTGCATGGTTGTATGCTGGTTTGTGCTGACATGCTGTTTTGTGGTGGTTTGTTCTGGCTGGTACAGGTGTGTGCTGGTGTGCCTTGATGTGTAGTACTCTATCCTGGTGTATCCGCTTGTGTGTTGTGGTGTCCTGTGTGGTGGTGTGTCCTAATATTCCCTAGTGTGGTGGGGTGTGCAGTTGTGCAGGAATGTGTACTGCTGTGTGCTATTGAGCACAGGTGTGTTTGGCAAGTGCTGCTCTGCAGTAGTGTGTAATGGTGTGTACTGGAGTGCACTAGAGTGTACGGGGGTGTGCTGGTGTATGTCGGTGTGTATTGATGTGGGCTGTTTTGTAGTGCTGGTGTATAATGGTGTGCCTTCTGTGCCACGTGCATGTAAGCGTGCACCAGGAAATGGGGTGTTCCAGAACTGGGTTTTCAGCTCCACACCCTGAGGCCAGGACAGGCCATTGAGTGTCCTCGGGCCAGGGCTGCAGCCACAGGCGACCTGAGCAGAGGCCGCTGGGGAGCCAGGTCACACCACACAGCGGGGACTAAGCTGCATTTTGCAGAGCACCTCCCCACGGCCAAGGCCCTTGTTCTGGGCCCTTCCCTCAGCTCCCACCATCAGCAACTCCCTTACCTGGGACGAACAACATTAAAATACTTTTGATTCAGGAGCAAAAGAACAAGAATTTCTCTCTTTATTGCCTTTTAGAACATTTATTTCTATAATAGTTATTTCTCTAATAGAACAGCAAACAAGTCAGCTGTGCAGCCCCGATGCCCTCCTACTGTCTCTGAGATGCAGCCCGGCCCCTACATCTGCCAGTGCGTGTGCACCACAACGAGCCCCACGCCAAGAGTGGACGCCACGAAGGCCACGGCTGCAGCGCGCACGGAGGGGTTTTGCCTCTGCACCAAGTGCAGCAGCTCCCATGGGATGGTGTTGGCGAGCTCCAGCGCGTAGCCCAGGCTCCAGGCGACGTCCGTGCTCCCGGGCTGCCAAAGGAGAGAGGGGCATCGTGAGGGCAGCTCTAGCACAGAGATGCCCCTAGCAGCACTGGGGCCCTGCATGCCAGGCCTGGCACAGGCACAGCGCGTGTCCCCAAGCAGGAGGTCTCCACGAGCCTTGGCCACAGGGCTGAGCTGCACAGCTGCGTGTTAGCTGGGCACGGTGCTGCTGGACACCTGCCTCGAGGGCATTGCCATGCTGGGCTCAGGTTGCTGCTTACCTTCCTCTGGATGATGTTGCGGTTCCAGCTGGTCTCATTAAACTCAAGGAGGGTGAGGACATAGTTGGCGTTGGTGCAATAGCTCCGCAGGCGCCACGGATTCTCTTCAGGGTAGCTAGAAGACAGCTGGGGGCAGGTGTGAGAAGGAAGGGAAGTTATTTGAGCTCCTAGCAAGGAGCTGGCAGCAGGCAATTGCCTTGCAGGTGCAATGCCCTGCTGGGTACTGACTGCTGCATGAAGAGGGATGGCTCTGTAAGGCCCTTCATGCAGAGAAAGACAATTGCTTGAGGGTTGGGCAGGTGTCATAAGGGCAGCTCTGCCCAGGGGCATTTGTTGTTATTCCTTTCCAGCTTCCCCAGAGCCTCCCAAGACCCATGGTGGGAAACATACGTCTTGCCAGCTCCTGGTGCAGAAATTCCAGATGGTCTTGCTCACAGTAGGCAAGGAGCGCTCCTTGGTCACATTGAGGAATGTCAAGTCATAGTAAAACTCAGAGAAAGCCTGAAAGGCAGAAGGAGAAATGGTAGTGAGCAAGAGAGGGGAAAGTGCCGCGGGGCAGCTGCTCTGGTCTCCCTTGGGTCAGCAAGGGCTGTCCGCAAGGAGAGCTCTCACCCTGCACACTGCTGCAAGCAGCCCTTCTTCTGCCCCTTGTGCACAGCTCTGCAAAGGGCTGGCAAGAGGCCTCCTAATGGGACACCAAAGGTGCCCCTGAGCAGAACTGTGGCTTCTAAAGACAGCGAGGGAAGGGAAAGGTGAGCGTTTTCCTTACAAAGAGCTGCCCGCTGACAGCGAGCTCGTAGGCACTGTTGAAGGTGCTGTCCTGGCTCTGGCTGCACGTGGAGACATTCAACAGCTTCCGGATGACAGCCCGGCACCATTGGGCATCTCCATTGCCCTCGAGGGTCACTCTTCTGTCAGCCAGAGCTGCGTGGAAGTCATTCTGCATGATGCGGGGGGTGGTGTGCAGGGAAGACAGCCAGATGGTTTCCCTGTAGTTTTTTGGGTAGCAAGGGTGTCCCACTTGCGTTCTGGAAGCCGACTCCTGGCAATAGGAAAAAAAGGTTGGCAAGAGTACAGGTTTGAAGGAAGCCATGGGCTTCTCTAGCTTTCCCTGTGTCAGCCCTCAGCTTAAAGCATGACCAGATTAAGCAACGTCTTGCCCGGCTCACTTTGGAATATCTCCAAGGATGCAGACTCCACAGCCTTTTGAAGCTCTATTCTGCTATTTAAGCACCATTCTTGTGAAACTCTTTTCTCTATGTCTGTCCACAATCTCTCCTTTCCCAGCCTGTGCCAGTTGTCTCTTGCTCTGCTATTCTGCACTTTTGGAAAGAGTCTGCCTCTGTCTTTTCTCTACCCACCCCTGAGGGAGATGATCCTATCTGACGTCCTCATCTCTTTTGTGGTTGCTAGCACGACGCTAGATTCAGATTAGCCGCCACTTTCCCTCTCACCTCAATTAAAGTCTGTGCCACGTGCTTCAGCACCGCGTCCTGTCCATAGCAGAGGTTGTTCTGGCTGAAAATGCTGTCCTTGTACCAGCTAAATGCAAACTTGGAGACTTCATTCGACTTCATAAGTGAACTCTTTGGCGTCCAATCAATTGCTCCTCCCACAGGATGCAGAGCTCCAGAAGTTTTGGCCATTTCTGGAGGGAGCCGCGGGTCCCCTTTGGAAGAGTTCTGCTAAGACAAGACAGGACAGCAGGAGCATTTTGGCATGGCTGGAGAAGACTCACAGCTATGGCCTGCAAGACTCGTCCTAGCGAGCCCCGCTCACTCCAAAGCCCTAACATGAGCTCTTCTCTCAGGGAGCATCTGTGCCACGTGTCTGCTCTGCAGTGGTGCTCACCAATGGTGGCAAACTGACCTTGAACAAGACGAGTTGCAGGGCAATGAGTGACTCCAGGAGCAGTACTCCCAGAACAGCAGAGATCAGGTAGCTCTTTTTAATGGCCATCCTGGCAAAAGAGCCTGCAAAGGTCAACACAGAAAGAGGGAAATTGCTTGGATGTGACGCGCTGGGGAGAACGTTGATGAGTTAAAGCTGCAAGGAGGCCGTTCCCCAAAGGGGCCTCCAGGCTGGCCCTCTCCTCAAGGAAGCTGCGGGTATCTCGAGGTCAATGGGCTCCTCTCACCTGCCTGCACTCTCACGCCTGCGCACTGCCCAGCACGCACACACGAGCAGCTAGGGTTGAATCCAAGATTGCTCACAGGCAACAGTGAAGACGGAGAAAACCAGCTATCTGGTCCTCTTCGTCCCGTCAGTCGCTCGTGGATACCTGACTGTCAACAGAACTCAGGCAAAGTTCTGGAATTTGGAGCTTCTCTAGGTTACCTCACGTGGCCATTGAGCAGTCGCGCGTTGTCGTGATGACACCACACGTGCCACTCTTCATATTGCCCTTACGAATCTGTCACCTCTTAAAGAGCCAACTTGGCCGTATCCCCTGCCCTGAAATCACCCGCAGAGCAGCCGGGGTCTTGAGAGCAGCTTTGATTCCAAGCAGAAGCAGGATGCCGTTGGAAAAGGAGGGATGGCCGTGCAAGGAGGGTGCCGGGGCCCTGAGCAGAGGCAGCCCCTGCTGCGTCCATCTCCTGGCAGCAGCCAGAGCTGTCTCTGAGCTGCTCCTGGCCCTTTTCAGCTCCACACCCTGAGGCCAGGACAGGCCATTGAGTGTCCCCGGGCCAGGGCTGCAGCCACAGGCGACCTGAGCAGAGGCCGCTGGGGAGCCAGGTCACACCACACAGCGGGGACTAAGCTGCATTTTGCAGAGCACCTCCCCACGGCCAAGGCCCTTGTTCTGGGCCCTCGCTTCAGCTCCCACCATCCGCACCACCCCTTACCTGGGACGAACAACATTAAAATACTTTTGATTCAGGAGCAAAAGAACAAGAATTTCTCTCTTTATTGCCTTTTAGAACATTTATTTCTATAATAGTTATTTCTCTAATAGAACAGCAAACAAGTCAGCTGTGCAGCCCCGATGCCCTCCTACTGTCTCTGAGATGCAGCCCGGCCCCTACATCTGCCAGTGCGTGTGCACCACAACGAGCCCCACGCCAAGAGTGGACGCCACGAAGGCCACGGCTGCAGCGCGCACGGAGGGGTTTTGCCTCTGCACCAAGTGCAGCAGCTCCCATGGGATGGTGTTGGCGAGCTCCAGCGCATAGCCCAGGCTCCAGGCGACGTCCGTGCTCCCGGGCTGCCAAAGGAGAGAGGGGCATCGTGAGGGCAGCTCTAGCACAGAGATGCCCCTAGCAGCACTGGGGCTCTGCGTGCCAGGCCTGGCACAGGCACAGCGCGTGTCCCCAAGCAGGAGGTCTCCACGAGCCTTGGCCACAGGGCTGAGCTGCACAGCTGCGTGTTAGCTGGGCACGGTGCTGCTGGACACCTGCCTCGAGGGCATTGCCATGCTGGGCTCAGGTTGCTGCTTACCTTCCTCTGGATGATGTTGCGGTTCCAGCTGGTCTCATTAAACTCAAGGAGGGTGAGGACATAGTTGGCGTTGGTGCAATAGCTCCGCAGGCGCCACGGATTCTCTTCAGGGTAGCTAGAAGACAGCTGGGGGCAGGTGTGAGAAGGAAGGGAAGTTATTTGAGCTCCTAGCAAGGAGCTGGCAGCAGGCAATTGCCTTGCAGGTGCAATGCCCTGCTGGGTACTGACTGCTGCATGAAGAGGGATGGCTCTGTAAGGCCCTTCATGCAGAGAAAGACAATTGCTTGAGGGTTGGGCAGGTGTCATAAGGGCAGCTCTGGCCAGGGGCATTTGTTATTCCTTTCCAGCTTCCCCAGAGCCTCCCAAGACCCATGGTGGGAAACATACGTCTTGCCAGCTCCTGCTGCAGAAATTCCAGATGGTCTTGCTCACAGTAGGCAAGGAGCGCTCCTTGGTCACATTGAGGAATCTCAAGTCATAGTAAAACTCAGAGAAAGCCTGAAAGGCAGAAGGAGAAATGGTAGTGAGCAAGAGAGGGGAAAGTGCCGCGGGGCAGCTGCTCTGGTCTCCCTTGGGTCAGCAAGGGCTGTCCGCAAGGAGAGCTCTCACCCTGCACACTGCTGCAAGCAGCCCTTCTTCTGCCCCTTGTGCACAGCTCTGCAAAGGGCTGGCAAGAGGCCTCCTAATGGGACACCAAAGGTGCCCCTGAGCAGAACTGTGGCTTCTAAAGACAGCGAGGGAAGGGAAAGGTGAGCGTTTTCCTTACAAAGAGCTGCCCGCTGACAGCGAGCTCGTAGGCACCGTTGAAGGTGCTGTCCTGGCTCTGGCTGCACGTGGAGACGTTCAACAGCTTCCGGATGACAGCCCGGCACCATTGGGCATCTCCATTGCCCTCCAGGGTCACTCTTCTGTCAGCCAGAGCTGCGTGGGAGTCATTCTGCATGATGCGGGGGGTGGTGTGCAGGGAAGACAGCCAGATGGTTTCGCTGTAGTTTTTTGGGTAGCAAGGGTGTCCCACTTGCGTTCTGGAAGCCGACTCCTGGCAATAGGAAAAAAAGGTTGGCAAGAGTACAGGTTTGAAGGAAGCCATGGGCTTCTCTAGCTTTCCCTGTGTCAGCCCTCAGCTTAAAGCATGACCAGATTAAGCAACGTCTTGCCCGGCTCACTTTGGAATATCTCCAAGGATGCAGACTCCACAGCCTTTTGAAGCTCTGTTCTGCTATTTAAGCACCATTCTTGTGAAACTCTTTTCTCTATGTCTGTCCACAATCTCTCCTTTCCCAGCCTGTGCCAGTTGTCTCTTGCTCTGCTATTCTGCACTTTTGGAAAGAGTCTGCCTCTGTCTTTTCTCTACCCACCCCTGAGGGAGATGTTCCTATCTGACCTCCTCATCTCTTTTGTGGTTGCTAGCACGACGCTAGATTCAGATTAGCCGCCACTTTCCCTCTCACCTCAATTAAAGTCTGTGCCACGTGCTTCAGCACCGCGTCCTGTCCATAGCAGAGGTTGTTCTGGCTGAAAATGCTGTCCTTGTACCAGCTAAATGCAAACTTGGAGACTTCATTCGACTTCATAAGTGAACTCTTTGGCGTCCAATCAATTGCTTCTCCCACAGGATGCAGAGCTGCAGAAGTTTTGGCCATTTCTGGAGGGAGCCGCGGGTCCCCTTTGGAAGAGTTCTGCTAAGACAAGACAGGACAGCAGGAGCATTTTGGCATGGCTGGAGAAGACTCACAGCTATGGCCTGCAAGACTCGTCCTAGCGAGCCCCACTCACTCCAAAGCCCTAACATGAGCTCTTGTCTCAGGGAGCATCTGTGCCACGTGTCTGTTCTGCAGTGGTGCTCACCAATGGTGGCAAACTGACCTTGAACAAGACGAGTTGCAGGGCAATGAGTGACTCCAGGAGCAGTACTCCCAGAACAGCAGAGATCAGGTAGCTCTTTTTAATGGCCATCCTGGCAAAAGAGCCTGCAAAGGTCAACACAGAAAGAGGGAAATTGCTTGGATATGACGCTCTGGGGAGAGCGTTGATGAGTTAAAGCTGCAAGGAGGCCGTTCCCCAAAGCAGCCTCCAGGCTGGCCCTCTCCTCAAGGAAGCTGCGGGTATCTCGAGGTCAATGGGCTCCTCTCACCTGCCTGCACTCTCACGCCTGCGCACTGCCCAGCACGCACACACGGGCAGCTAGGGTTGAATCCAAGATTGCTCACGGGCAACAGTGAAGACGGAGAAAACCAGCTATCTGGTCCTCTTCGTCCCGTCAGTCGCTCGTGGATACCTGACTGTCAACAGAACTCAGGCAAAGTTCTGGAATTTGGAGCTTCTCTAGGTTACCTCACGTGGGCATTGAGCAGTCGCGCGTTGTCGTGATGACACCACACGTGCCACTCTTCATATTGCCCTTACGAATCTGTCACCTCTTAAAGAGCCAACTTGGCCGTATCCCCTGCCCTGAAATCACCCGCAGAGCAGCCGGGGTCTTGAGAGCAGCTTTGATTCCAAGCAGAAGCAGGATGCCGTTGGAAAAGGAGGGATGGCCGTGCAAGGAGGGTGCCGGGGCCCTGAGCAGAGGCAGCCCCTGCTGCGTCCATCTCCTGGCAGCAGCCAGAGCTGTCTCTGAGCTGCTCCTGGCCCTTTTCAGCTCCACACCCTGAGGCCAGGACAGGCCATTGAGTGTCCTCGGACCAGGGCTGCAGCCACAGGCGACCTGAGCAGAGGCCGCTGGGGAGCCAGGTCACACCACACAGCGGGGACTAAGCTGCATTTTGCAGAGCACCTCCCCACGGCCAAGGCCCTTGTTCTGGGCCCTCGCTTCAGCTCCCACCATCCGCACCACCCCTTACCTGGGACGAACAACATTAAAATACTTTTGATTCAGGAGCAAAAGAACAAGAATTTCTCTCTTTATTGCCTTTTAGAACATTTATTTCTATAATAGTTATTTCTCTAATAGAACAGCAAACAAGTCAGCTGTGCAGCCCCGATGCCCTCCTACTGTCTCTGAGATGCAGCCCGGCCCCTACATCTGCCAGTGCGTGTGCACCACAACGAGCCCCACGCCAAGAGTGGACACCATGAAGGCCACGGCTGCAGCGCGCACGGAGGGGTTTTGCCTCTGCACCAAGTGCAGCAGCTCCCATGGGATGGTGTTGGCGAGCTCCAGCGCGTAGCCCAGGCTCCAGGCAACGTCCGTGCTCCCGGCCTGCCAAAGGAGAGAGGGGCATCGTGAGGGCAGCTCTAGCACAGAGATGCCCCTTGCAGCACTGGGGCCCTGCGTGCCAGGCCTGGCACAGGCACAGCGCGTGTCCCCAAGCACAAGGTCTCCACGAGCCATGGCCACGGGGCAGAGCTGCACAGCTGCGTGTTAGCTGGGCACGGTGCTGCTGGACACCTGCCTCGAGGGCATTGCCATGCTGGGCTCAGGTTGCTGCTTACCTTCCTCTGGATGATGTTGCGGTTCCAGCTGGTCTCATTAAACTCAAGGAGGGTGAGGACATAGTTGGCGTTGGTGCAATAGCTCCGCAGGCGCCACGGATTCTCTTCAGGGTAGCTAGAAGACAGCTGGGGGCAGGTGTGAGAAGGAAGGGAAGTTATTTGAGCTCCTAGCAAGGAGCTGGCAGCAGGCAATTGCCTTGCAGGTGCAATGCCCTGCTGGGTACTGACTGCTGCATGAAGAGGGATGGCTCTGTAAGGCCCTTCATGCAGAGAAAGACAATTGCTTGAGGGTTGGGCAGGTGTCATAAGGGCAGCTCTGGCCAGGGGCATTTGTTATTCCTTTCCAGCTTCCCCAGAGCCTCCCAAGACCCATGGTGGGAAACATACGTCTTGCCAGCTCCTGGTGCAGAAATTCCAGATGGTCTTGCTCACAGTAGGCAAGGAGCGCTCCTTGGTCACATTGAGGAATCTCAAGTCATAGTAAAACTCAGAGAAAGCCTGAAAGGCAGAAGGAGAAATGGTAGTGAGCAAGAGAGGGGAAAGTGCCGCGGGGCAGCTGCTCTGGTCTCCCTTGGGTCAGCAAGGGCTGTCCGCAAGGAGAGCTCTCACCCTGCACACTGCTGCAAGCAGCCCTTCTTCTGCCCCTTGTGCACAGCTCTGCAAAGGGCTGGCAAGAGGCCTCCTAATGGGACACCAAAGGTGCCCCTGAGCAGAACTGTGGCTTCTAAAGACAGCGAGGGAAGGGAAAGGTGAGCGTTTTCCTTACAAAGAGCTGCCCGCTGACAGCGAGCTCGTAGGCACTGTTGAAGGTGCTGTCCTGGCTCTGGCTGCACGTGGAGACGTTCAACAGCTTCCGGATGACAGCCCGGCACCATTGGGCATCTCCATTGCCCTCCAGGGTCACTCTTCTGTCAGCCAGAGCTGCGTGGGAGTCATTCTGCATGATGCGGGGGGTGGTGTGCAGGGAAGACAGCCAGATGGTTTCGCTGTAGTTTTTTGGGTAGCAAGGGTGTCCCACTTGCGTTCTGGAAGCCGACTCCTGGCAATAGGAAAAAAAGGTTGGCAAGAGTACAGGTTTGAAGGAAGCCATGGGCTTCTCTAGCTTTCCCTGTGTCAGCCCTCAGCTTAAAGCATGACCAGATTAAGCAACGTCTTGCCCGGCTCACTTTGGAATATCTCCAAGGATGCAGACTCCACAGCCTTTTGAAGCTCTGTTCTGCTATTTAAGCACCATTCTTGTGAAACTCTTTTCTCTATGTCTGTCCACAATCTCTCCTTTCCCAGCCTGTGCCAGTTGTCTCTTGCTCTGCTATTCTGCACTTTTGGAAAGAGTCTGCCTCTGTCTTTTCTCTACCCACCCCTGAGGGAGATGTTCCTATCTGACCTCCTCATCTCTTTTGTGGTTGCTAGCACGACGCTAGATTCAGATTAGCCGCCACTTTCCCTCTCACCTCAATTAAAGTCTGTGCCACGTGCTTCAGCACCGCGTCCTGTCCATAGCAGAGGTTGTTCTGGCTGAAAATGCTGTCCTTGTACCAGCTAAATGCAAACTTGGAGACTTCATTCGACTTCATAAGTGAACTCTTTGGCGTCCAATCAATTGCTTCTCCCACAGGATGCAGAGCTCCAGAAGTTTTGGCCATTTCTGGAGGGAGCCGCGGGTCCCCTTTGGAAGAGTTCTGCTAAGACAAGACAGGACAGCAGGAGCATTTTGGCATGGCTGGAGAAGACTCACAGCTATGGCCTGCAAGACTCGTCCTAGCGAGCCCCGCTCACTCCAAAGCCCTAACATGAGCTCTTGTCTCAGGGAGCATCTGTGCCACGTGTCTGCTCTGCAGTGGTGCTCACCAATGGTGGCAAACTGACCTTGAACAAGACGAGTTGCAGGGCAATGAGTGACTCCAGGAGCAGTACTCCCAGAACAGCAGAGATCAGGTAGCTCTTTTTAATGGCCATCCTGGCAAAAGAGCCTGCAAAGGTCAACACAGAAAGAGGGAAATTGCTTGGATGTGACGCACTGGGGAGAGCGTTGATGAGTTAAAGCTGCAAGGAGGCCGTTCCCCAAAGCGGCCTCCACGTTGGCCCTCTCCTCAAGGAAGCTGCGGGTATCTCGAGGTCAATGGGCTCCTCTCACCTGCCTGCACTCTCACGCCTGCGCACTGCCCAGCACGCACACACGAGCAGCTAGGGTTGAATCCAAGATTGCTCACGGGCAACAGTGAAGACGGAGAAAACCAGCTATCTGGTCCTCTTCGTCCCGTCAGTCGCTCGTGGATACCTGACTGTCAACAGAACTCAGGCAAAGTTCTGGAATTTGGAGCTTCTCTAGGTTACCTCACGTGGCCATTGAGCAGTCGCGCGTTGTCGTGATGACACCACACGTGCCACTCTTCATATTGCCCTTACGAATCTGTCACCTCTTAAAGAGCCAACTTGGCCGTATCCCCTGCCCTGAAATCACCCGCAGAGCAGCCGCGGTCTTGAGAGCAGCTTTGATTCCAAGCAGAAGCAGGATGCCGTTGGAAAAGGAGGGATGGCCGTGCAAGGAGGGTGCCGGGGCCCTGAGCAGAGGCAGCCCCCGCTGCGTCCATCTCCTGGCAGCAGCCAGAGCTGTCTCTGAGTTGCTCCTGGCCCTTTTCAGCTGCACGCCCTGAGGCCAGGACAGGCCATTGAGTGTCCTCGGACCAGGGCTGCAGCCACAGGCGACCTGAGCAGAGGCCGCTGGGGAGCCAGGTCACACCACACAGCGAGGACTAAGCTGCATTTTGCAGAGCACCTCCCCACGGCCAAGGCCCTTGTTCCGGGCCCTCGCTTCAGCTCCCACCATCCCCACCACCCCTTACCTGGAACGAACAACATTAAAATCCTTTTCATTCAGGAGCAAAAGAACAAGATTTTCTCTCTTTATTGCCTTTTAGAACATTTATTTCTATAATAGTTATTTCTCTAATAGAACAGCAAACAAGTCAGCTGTGCAGCCCCGATGCCCTCCTACTGTCTCTGAGATGCAGCCCGGCCCCTACATCTGCCAGTGCGTGTGCACCACAACGAGCCCCACGCCAAGAGTGGACACCATGGAGGCCACGGCTGCAGCGCGCACGGAGGGGTTTTGCCTCTGCACCAAGTGCAGCAGCTCCCATGGGATGGTGTTGGCGAGCTCCAGCGCGTAGCCCAGGCTCCAGGCGACGTCCGTGCTCCCGGGCTGCCAAAGGAGAGAGGGGCATCGTGAGGGCAGCTCTAGCACAGAGATGCCCCTAGCAGCACTGGGGCCCTGCGTGCCAGGCCTGGCACAGGCACAGCGCGTGTCCCCAAGCAGGAGGTCTCCACGAGCCTTGGCCACGGGGCTGAGCTGCACAGCTGCGTGTTAGCTGGGCACGGTGCTGCTGGACACCTGCCTCGAGGGCATTGCCATGCTGGGCTCAGGTTGCTGCTTACCTTCCTCTGGATGATGTTGCGGTTCCAGCTGGTCTCATTAAACTCAAGGAGGGTGAGGACATAGTTGGCGTTGGTGCAATAGCTCCGCAGGCGCCACGGATTCTCTTCAGGGTAGCTAGAAGACAGCTGGGGGCAGGTGTGAGAAGGAAGGGAAGTTATGTGAGCTCCTAGCAAGGAGCTGGCAGCAGGCAATTGCCTTGCAGGTGCAATGCCCTGCTGGGTGCTGACTGCTGCATGAAGAGGCATGGCTCTGTAAGGCCCTTCATGCAGAGAAAGACAATTGCTTGAGGGTTGGGCAGGTGTCATAAGGGCAGCTCTGCCCAGGGGCATTTGTTATTCCTATCCAGCTTCCCCAGAGCCTCCCAAGACCCATGGTGGGAAACATACGTCTTGCCAGCTCCTGGTGCAGAAATTCCAGATGGTCTTGCTCACAGTAGGCAAGGAGCGCTCCTTGGTCACATTGAGGAATCTCAAGTCATAGTAAAACTCAGAGAAAGCCTGAAAGGCAGAAGGAGAAATGGTAGTGAGCAAGAGAGGCAGCTGCTCTGGTCTCCCTTGGGTCAGCAAGGGCTGTCCACAAGGAGAGCTCTCACCCTGCACACTGCTGCAAGCAGCCCTTCTTCTGCCCCTTGTGCACAGCTCTGCAAAGGGCTGGCAAGAGGCCTCCTAATGGGACACCAAAGGTGCCTCTGAGCAGAACTGTGGCTTCTAAAGACAGCGAGGGAAGGGAAAGGTGAGCGTTTTCCTTACAAAGAGCTGCCCGCTGACAGCGAGCTCGTAGGCACTGTTGAAGGTGCTGTCCTGGCTCTGGCTGCACGTGGAGACGTTCAACAGCTTCCGGATGACAGCCCGGCACCATTGGGCATCTCCATTGCCCTCCAGGGTCACTCTTCTGTCAGCCAGAGCTGCGTGGGAGTCATTCTGCATGATGCGGGGGGTGGTGTGCAGGGAAGACAGCCAGATGGTTTCTCTGTAGTTTTTTGGGTAGCAAGGGTGTCCCACTTGCGTTCTGGAAGCCGACTCCTGGCAATAGGAAAAAAAGGTTGGCAAGAGTACAGGTTTGAAGGAAGCCATGGGCTTCTCTAGCTTTCCCTGTGTCAGCCCTGAGCTTAAAGCATGACCAGATTAAGCAACGTCTTGCCCGGGTCACTTTGGAATATCTCCAAGGATGCAGACTCCACAGCCTTTTGAAGCTCTATTCTGCTATTTAAGCACCATTCTTGTGAAACACTTTTCTCAAAGTCTGTCCACAATCTCTCCTTTTGCAGCCTGTGCCAGTTGTCTCTTGCTCTGCTATTCTGCACTTTTGGAAAGAGTCTGCCTCTGTCTTTTCTCTACCCACCCCTGAGGGAGATGTTCCTATCTGACGTCCTCATCTCTTTTGTGGTTGCTAGCACGACGCTAGATTCAGATTAGCCGCCACTTTCCCTCTCACCTCAATTAAAGTCTGTGCCACGTGCTTCAGCACCGCGTCCTGTCCATAGCAGAGGTTTTTCTGGCTGAAAATGCTGTCCTTGTACCAGCTAAATGCAAACTTGGAGACTTCATTCGACTTCATAAGTGAACTGTTTGGCGTCCAATCAATTGCTTCTCCCACAGGATGCAGAGCTCCAGAAGTTTTGGCCATTTCTGGAGGGAGCCGCGGGTCCCCTTTGGAAGAGTTCTGCTAAGACAAGACAGGACAGCAGGAGCATTTTGGCATGGCTGGAGAAGACTCACAGCTATGGCCTGCAAGACTCGTCCTAGCGAGCCCCACTCACTCCAAAGCCCTAACATGAGCTCTTCTCTCAGGGAGCATCTGTGCCACGTGTCTGCTCTGCAGTGGTGCTCACCAATGGTGGCAAACTGACCTTGAACAAGATGAGTTGCAGGGCAATGAGTGACTCCAGGAGCAGTACTCCCAGAACAGCAGAGATCAGGTAGCTCTTTTTAATGGCCATCCTGGCAAAAGAGCCTGCAAAGGTCAACACAGAAAGAGGGAAATTGCTTGGATGTGACGCACTGGAGAGAGCGTTGATGAGTTAAAGCTGCAAGGAGGCCGTTCCCCAAAGCGGCCTCCACATTGGCCCTCTCCTCAAGGAAGCTGCGGGTATCTCGAGGTCAATGGGCTCCTCTCACGCCTGCACTCTCACGCCTGCGCACTGCCCAGCACGCACACACGGGCAGCTAGGGTTGAGTCCAAGATTGCTCACGGGCAACAGTGAAGACGGAGAAAACCAGCTATCTGGTCCTCTTGGTCCCGTCAGTCGCTCGTGGATACCTGACTGTCAACAGAACTCAGGCAAAGTTCTGGAATTTGGAGCTTCTCTAGGTTACCTCACGCGGCCATTGAGCAGTCGCACCTTGTCATGATGACACCACACGTGCCACTCTTCATATTGCCCTTACGAATCTGTCACCTCTTAAAGAGCCAACTTGGCCGTATCCCCTGCCCTGAAATTGCCCGCAGAGCAACCGGGGTCTTGAGAGCAGCTTTGATTCCAAGCAGAAGCAGGATGCCGTTGGAAAAGGAGGGATGGCCGTGCAAGGAGGGTGCCGGGGCCCTGAGCAGAGGCAGCCCCCGCTGCGTCCATCTCCTGGCAGCAGCCAGAGCTGTCTCTGAGCTGCTCCTGGCCCTTTTCAGCTCCACGCCCTGAGGCCAGGAGAGGCCATTGAGTGTCCCCGGGCCAGGGCTGCAGCCACAGGCGACCTGAGCAGAGTCCGCTGGGGAGCCAGGTCACACCACACACCGGGGACTAAGCTGCATTTTGCAGAGCACCTCCCCACGGCCAAGGCCCTTGTTCTGGGCCCTCGCCTCAGCTCCCACCATCCGCACCACCCCTTACCTGGGACGAACAACATTAAAATACTTTTGATTCAGGAGCAAAAGAACAAGAATTTCTCTCTTTATTGCCTTTTAGAACATTTATTTCTATAATAGTTATTTCTCTAATAGAACAGTAAACAAAACTGGGAACAACATCTGCAGAGACAGTAAGGCTGTGCAGCATCGATGCCCTCCTACTGTCTCTGAGATGCTGCCCGGCCCCTACATCTGCCAGTGCGTGTGCACCACAACGAGCCCCACGCCAAGAGTGGACGCCACGAAGGCCACGGCTGCAGCGCGCACGGAGGGGTTTTGCCTCTGCACCAAGTGCAGCAGCTCCCATGGGATGGTGTTGGCGAGCTCCAGCGCGTAGCCCAGGCTCCAGGCGACGTCCGTGCTCCCAGCCTGTCAAAGGAGAGAGGGGCATCGTGAGGGCAGCTCTAGCACAGAGATGCCCCTTGCAGCACTGGGGCCCTGCGTGCCAGGCCTGGCACAGGCACAGCGCGTGTCCCCAAGCAGGAGGTCTCCACGAGCCTTGGCCACAGGGCTGAGCTGCACAGCTGCGTGTTAGCTGGGCACGGTGCTGCTGGACACCTGCCTCGAGGGCATTGCCATGCTGGGCTCAGGTTGCTGCTTACCTTCCTCTGGATGATGTTGCGGTTCCAGCTGGTCTCATTAAACTCAAGGAGGGTGAGGACATAGTTGGCGTTGGTGCAATAGCTCCGCAGGCGCCACGGATTCTCTTCAGGGTAGCTAGAAGACAGCTGGGGGCAGGTGTGAGAAGGAAGGGAAGTTATGTGAGCTCCTAGCAAGGAGCTGGCAGCAGGCAATTGCCTTGCAGGTGCAATGCCCTGCTGGGTACTGACTGCTGCATGAAGAGGCATGGCTCTGTAAGGCCCTTCATGCAGAGAAAGACAATTGCTTGAGGGTTGGGCAGGTGTCATAAGGGCAGCTCTGCCCAGGGGCATTTGTTATTCCTTTCCAGCTTCCTCAGAGCCTCCCAAGACCCATGGTGGGAAACATACGTCTTGCCAGCTCCTGGTGCAGAAATTCCAGATGGTCTTGCTCACAGTAGGCAAGGAGCGCTCCTTGGTCACATTGAGGAATGTCAAGTCATAGTAAAACTCAGAGAAAGCCTGAAAGGCAGAAGGAGAAATGGTAGTGAGCAAGAGAGGGGAAAGTGCCGCGGGGCAGCTGCTCTGGTCTCCCTTGGGTCAGCAAGGGCTGTCCGCAAGGAGAGCTCTCACCCTGCACACTGCTGCAGGCAGCCCTTCTTCTGCCCCTTGTGCACAGCTCTGCAAAGGGCTGGCAAGAGGCCTCCTAATGGGACACCAAAGGTGCCCCTGAGCAGAACTGTGGCTTCTAAAGACAGCGAGGGAAGGGAAAGGTGAGCGTTTTCCTTACAAAGAGCTGCCCGCTGACAGCGAGCTCATAGGCACTGTTGAAGGTGCTGTCCTGGCTCTGGCTGCACGTGGAGACGTTCAACAGCTTCCGGATGACAGCCCGGCACCATTGGGCATCTCCATTGCCCTCGAGGGTCACTCTTCTGTCAGCCAGAGCTGCGTGGGAGTCATTCTGCATGATGCGGGGGGTGGTGTGCAGGGAAGACAGCCAGATGGTTTCGCTGTAGTTTTTTGGGTAGCAAGGGTGTCCCACTTGCGTTCTGGAAGCCGACTCCTGGCAATAGGAAAAAAAGGTTGGGAAGAGTACAGGTTTGAAGGAAGCCATGGGCTTCTCTAGCTTTCCCTGTGTCAGCCCTCAGCTTAAAGCATGACCAGATTAAGCAACGTCTTGCCTGGGTCACTTTGGAATATCTCCAAGGATGCAGACTCCACAGCCTTTTGAAGCTCTATTCTGCTATTTAAGCACCATTCTTGTGAAACTCTTTTCTCTATGTCTGTCCACAATCTCTCCTTTTGCAGCCTGTGCCAGTTGTCTCTTGCTCTGCTATTCTGCACTTTTGGAAAGAGTCTGCCTCTGTCTTTTCTCTACCCACCCCTGAGGGAGATGTTCCTATCTGACCTCCTCATCTCTTTTGTGGTTGCTAGCACGACGCTAGATTCAGATTAGCCGCCACTTTCCCTCTCACCTCAATTAAAGTCTGTGCCACGTGCTTCAGCACCGCGTCCTGTCCATAGCAGAGGTTGTTCTGGCTGAAAATGCTGTCCTTGTACCAGCTAAATGCAAACTTGGAGACTTCATTCGACTTCATAAGTGAACTCTTTGGCGTCCAATCAATTGCTCCTCCCACAGGATGCAGAGCTCCAGAAGTTTTGGCCATTTCTGGAGGGAGCCGCGGGTCCCCTTTGGAAGAGTTCTGCTAAGACAAGACAGGACAGCAGGAGCATTTTGGCATGGCTGGAGAAGACTCACAGCTATGGCCTGCAAGACTCGTCCTAGCGAGCCCCACTCACTCCAAAGCCCTAACATGAGCTCTTGTCTCAGGGAGCATCTGTGCCACGTGTCTGCTCTGCAGTGGTGCTCACCAATGGTGGCAAACTGACCTTGAACAAGACGAGTTGCAGGGCAATGAGTGACTCCAGGAGCAGTACTCCCAGAACAGCAGAGATCAGGTAGCTCTTTTTAATGGCCATCCTGGCAAAAGAGCCTGCAAGGGTCAACACAGAAAGAGAGAAATTGCTTGGATGTGACGCTCTGGGGAGAGCGTTGATGAGTTAAAGCTGCAAGGAGGCCGTTCCCCAAAGCGGCCTCCACGTTGGCCCTCTCCTCAAGGAAGCTGCGGGTATCTCGAGGTCAATGGGCTCCTCTCACCTGCCTGCACTCTCACGCCTGCGCACTGCCCAGCACGCACACACGAGCAGCTAGGGTTGAATCCAAGATTGCTCACGGGTAACAGTGAAGATGGAGAAAACCAGCTATCTGGTCCTCTTCGTCCCGTCAGTCGCTCGTGGATACCTGACTGTCAACAGAACTCAGGCAAAGTTCTGGAATTTGGAGCTTCTCTAGGTTACCTCACGTGGGCATTGAGCAGTCGCGCGTTGTCATGATGACACCACACGTGCCACTCTTCATATTGCCCTTACGAATCTGTCACCTCTTAAAGAGCCAACTTGGCCGTATC
This sequence comes from Tinamus guttatus, assembly GCF_059628265.1. Taxonomy (NCBI): domain Eukaryota; kingdom Metazoa; phylum Chordata; class Aves; order Tinamiformes; family Tinamidae; genus Tinamus; species Tinamus guttatus. Next base: position 2,650,422 of record NW_028288831.1, read on the forward strand.
CCCTGCCCTGAAATCACCCGCAGAGCAGCCGCGGTTTTGAGAGCAGCTTTGATTCCAAGCAGAAGCAGGATGCCGTTGGAAAAGGAGGGATGGCCGTGCAAGGAGGGTGCCGGGGCCCTGAGCAGAGGCAGCCCCCGCTGCGTCCATCTCCTGGCAGCAGCCAGAGCTGTCTCTGAGCTGCTCCTGGCCCTTTTCAGCTCCACACCCTGAGGCCAGGACAGGCCATTGAGTGTCCCCGGGTCAGGGCTGCAGCCACAGGCGACCTGAGGAGAGTCCGCTGGGGAGCCAGGTCACACCACACAGCGGGGACTAAGCTGCATTTTGCAGAGCACCTCCCCACGGCCAAGGCCCTTGTTCTGGGCCCTCGCTTCAGCTCCCACCATCCGCACCACCCCTTACCTGGAACGAACAACATTAAAATACTTTTGATTCAGGAGCAAAAGAACAAGAATTTCTCTCTTTATTGCCTTTTAGAACATTTATTTCTATAATAGTTATTTCTCTAATAGAACAGCAAACAAGTCAGCTGTGCAGCCCCGATGCCCTCCTACTGTCTTTGAGATGCAGCCCGGCCCCTACATCTGCCAGTGCGTGTGCACCACAACGAGCCCCACGCCAAGAGTGGACGCCACGAAGGCCACGGCTGCAGCGCGCACGGAGGGGTTTTGCCTCTGCACCAAGTGCAGCAGCTCCCATGGGATGGTGTTGGCGAGCTCCAGCGCATAGCCCAGGCTCCAGGCGACGTCCGTGCTCCCGGGCTGCCAAAGGAGAGAGGGGCATCGTGAGGGCAGCTCTAGCACAGAGATGCCCCTTGCAGCACTGGGGCCCTGCGTGCCAGGCCTGGCACAGGCACAGCGCGTGTCCCCAAGCACAAGGTCTCCACGAGCCTTGGCCACAGGGCTGAGCTGCACAGCTGCGTGTTAGCTGGGCACGGTGCTGCTGGACACCTGCCTCGAGGGCATTGCCATGCTGGGCTCAGGTTGCTGCTTACCTTCCTCTGGATGATGTTGCGGTTCCAGCTGGTCTCATTAAACTCAAGGAGGGTGAGGACATAGTTGGCGTTGGTGCAATAGCTCCGCAGGCGCCACGGATTCTCTTCAGGGTAGCTAGAAGACAGCTGGGGGCAGGTGTGAGAAGGAAGGGAAGTTATGTGAGCTCCTAGCAAGGAGCTGGCAGCAGGCAATTGCCTTGCAGGTGCAATGCCCTGCTGGGTGCTGACTGCTGCATGAAGAGGGATGGCTCTGTAAGGCCCTTCATGCAGAGAAAGACAATTGCTTGAGGGTTGGGCAGGTGTCATAAGGGCAGCTCTGCCCAGGGGCATTTGTTATTCCTTTCCAGCTTCCCCAGAGCCTCCCAAGACCCATGGTGGGAAACATACGTCTTGCCAGCTCCTGGTGCAGAAATTCCAGATGGTCTTGCTCACAGTAGGCAAGGAGCGCTCCTTGGTCACATTGAGGAATGTCAAGTCATAGTAAAACTCAGAGAAAGCCTGAAAGGCAGAAGGAGAAATGGTAGTGAGCAAGAGAGGGGAAAGTGCCGCGGGGCAGCTGCTCTGGTCTCCCTTGGGTCAGCAAGGGCTGTCCGCAAGGAGAGCTCTCACCCTGCACACTGCTGCAAGCAGTCCTTCTTCTGCCCCTTGTGCACAGCTCTGCAAAGGGCTGGCAAGAGGCCTCCTAATGGGACACCAAAGGTGCCTCTGAGCAGAACTGTGGCTTCTAAAGACAGCGAGGGAAGGGAAAGGTGAGCGTTTTCCTTACAAAGAGCTGCCCGCTGACAGCGAGCTCGTAGGCACCGTTGAAGGTGCTGTCCTGGCTCTGGCTGCACGTGGAGACGTTCAACAGCTTCCGGATGACAGCCCGGCACCATTGGGCATCTCCATTGCCCTCCAGGGTCACTCTTCTGTCAGCCAGAGCTGCGTGGGAGTCATTCTGCATGATGCGGGGGGTGGTGTGCAGGGAAGACAGCCAGATGGTTTCGCTGTAGTTTTTTGGGTAGCAAGGGTGTCCCACTTGCGTTCTGGAAGCCGACTCCTGGCAATAGGAAAAAAAGGTTGGCAAGAGTACAGGTTTGAAGGAAGCCATGGGCTTCTCTAGCTTTCCCTGTGTCAGCCCTCAGCTTAAAGCATGACCAGATTAAGCAACGTCTTGCCCGGGTCACTTTGGAATATCTCCAAGGATGCAGACTCCACAGCCTTTTGAAGCTCTATTCTGCTATTTAAGCACCATTCTTGTGAAACTCTTTTCTCTATGTCTGTCCACAATCTCTCCTTTCCCAGCCTGTGCCAGTTGTCTCTTGCTCTGCTATTCTGCACTTTTGGAAAGAGTCTGCCTCTGTCTTTTCTCTACCCACCCCTGAGGGAGATGTTCCTATCTGACCTTCTCATCTCTTTTGTGGTTGCTAGCACGACGCTAGATTCAGATTAGCCGCCACTTTCCCTCTCACCTCAATTAAAGTCTGTGCCACGTGCTTCAGCACCGCGTCCTGTCCATAGCAGAGGTTGTTCTGGCTGAAAATGCTGTCCTTGTACCAGCTAAATGCAAACTTGGAGACTTCATTCGACTTCATAAGTGAACTGTTTGGCGTCCAATCAATTGCTTGTCCCACAGGATGCAGAGCTCCAGAAGTTTTGGCCATTTCTGGAGGGAGCCGCGCGTCCCCTTTGGAAGAGTTCTGCTAAGACAAGACAGGACAGCAGGAGCATTTTGGCATGGCTGGAGAAGACTCACAGCTATGGCCTGCAAGACTCGTCCTAGCGAGCCCCGCTCACTCCAAAGCCCTAACATGAGCTCTTGTCTCAGGGAGCATCTGTGCCACGTGTCTGCTCTGCAGTGGTGCTCACCAATGGTGGCAAACTGACCTTGAACAAGACGAGTTGCAGGGCAATGAGTGACTCCAGGAGCAGTACTCCCAGAACAGCAGAGATCAGGTAGCTCTTTTTAATGGCCATCCTGGCAAAAGAGCCTGCAAGGGTCAACACAGAAAGAGAGAAATTGCTTGGATGTGACGCTCTGGGGAGAGCGTTGATGAGTTAAAGCTGCAAGGAGGCCGTTCCCCAAAGCGGCCTCCACGTTGGCCCTCTCCTCAAGGAAGCTGCAGGTATCTCGAGGTCAATGGGCTCCTCTCACCTGCCTGCACTCTCACGCCTGCGCACTGCCCAGCACGCACACACGGGCAGCTAGGGTTGAATCCAAGATTGCTCACGGGCAACAGTGAAGACGGAGAAAACCAGCTATCTGGTCCTCTTCGTCCCATCAGTCGCTCGTGGATACCTGACTGTCAACAGAACTCAGGCAAAGTTCTAGAATTTGGAGCTTCTCTAGGTTACCTCACGTGGCCATTGAGCAGTCGCACCTTGTCATGATGACACCACACGTGCCACTCTTCATATTGCCCTTACGAATCTGTCACCTCTTAAAGAGCCAACTTGTCCGTATCCCCTGCCCTGAAATCACCCGCAGAGCAGCCGCGGTCTTGAGAGCAGCTTTGATTCCAAGCAGAAGCAGGATGCCGTTGGAAAAGGAGGGATGGCCGTGCAAGGAGGGGGCCGGGGCCCTGAGCATAGGCAGCCCCCGCTGCGTCCATCTCCTGGCAGCAGCCAGAGCTGTCTCTGAGCTGCTCCTGACCCTTTTCAGCTCCACGCCCTGAGGCCAGGACAGGCCATTGAGTGTCCTCGGGCCAGGGCTGCAGCCACAGGCGACCTGAGCAGAGGCCGCTGGGGAGCCAGGTCACACCACACACCGGGGACTAAGCTGCATTTTGCAGAGCACCTCCCCATGGCCAAGGCCCTTGTTCTGGGCCCTCGCTTCAGCTCCCACCATCCACACCACCCCTTACCTGGGACGAACAACATTAAAATACTTTTGATTCAGGAGCAAAAGAACAAGAATTTCTCTCTTTATTGCCTTTTAGAACATTTATTTCTATAATAGTTATTTCTCTAATAGAACAGCAAACAAGTCAGCTGTGCAGCCCCGATGCCCTCCTACTGTCTTTGAGATGCAGCCCGGCCCCTACATCTGCCAGTGCGTGTGCACCACAACGAGCCCCACGCCAAGAGTGGACGCCACGAAGGCCACGGCTGCAGCGCGCACGGAGGGGTTTTGCCTCTGCACCAAGTGCAGCAGCTCCCATGGGATGGTGTTGGCGAGCTCCAGCGCGTAGCCCAGGCTCCAGGCGACGTCCGTGCTCCCGGGCTGCCAAAGGAGAGAGGGGCATCGTGAGGGCAGCTCTAGCACAGAGATGCCCCTTGCAGCACTGGGGCCCTGCGTGCCAGGCCTGGCACAGGCACAGCGCGTGTCCCCAAGCAGGAGGTCTCCACGAGCCTTGGCCACAGGGCTGAGCTGCACAGCTGCGTGTTAGCTGGGCACGGTGCTGCTGGACACCTGCCTCGAGGGCATTGCCATGCTGGGCTCAGGTTGCTGCTTACCTTCCTCTGGATGATGTTGCGGTTCCAGCTGGTCTCATTAAACTCAAGGAGGGTGAGGACATAGTTGGCGTTGGTGCAATAGCTCCGCAGGCGCCACGGATTCTCTTCAGGGTAGCTAGAAGACAGCTGGGGGCAGGTGTGAGAAGGAAGGGAAGTTATGTGAGCTCCTAGCAAGGAGCTGGCAGCAGGCAATTGCCTTGCAGGTGCAATGCCCTGCTGGGTGCTGACTGCTGCATGAAGAGGGATGGCTCTGTAAGGCCCTTCATGCAGAGAAAGACAATTGCTTGAGGGTTGGGCAGGTGTCATAAGGGCAGCTCTGCCCAGGGGCATTTGTTATTCCTTTCCAGCTTCCCCAGAGCCTCCCAAGACCCATGGTGGGAAACATACGTCTTGCCAGCTCCTGGTGCAGAAATTCCAGATGGTCTTGCTCACAGTAGGCAAGGAGCGCTCCTTGGTCACATTGAGGAATCTCAAGTCATAGTAAAACTCAGAGAAAGCCTGAAAGGCAGAAGGAGAAATGGTAGTGAGCAAGAGAGGGGAAAGTGCCGCGGGGCAGCTGCTCTGGTCTCCCTTGGGTCAGCAAGGGCTGTCCGCAAGGAGAGCTCTCACCCTGCACACTGCTGCAAGCAGTCCTTCTTCTGCCCCTTGTGCACAGCTCTGCAAAGGGCTGGCAAGAGGCCTCCTAATGGGACACCAAAGGTGCCCCTGAGCAGAACTGTGGCTTCTAAAGACAGCGAGGGAAGGGAAAGGTGAGCGTTTTCCTTACAAAGAGCTGCCCGCTGACAGCGAGCTCGTAGGCACCGTTGAAGGTGCTGTCCTGGCTCTGGCTGCACGTGGAGACGTTCAACAGCTTCCGGATGACAGCCCGGCACCATTGGGCATCTCCATTGCCCTCGAGGGTCACTCTTCTGTCAGCCAGAGCTGCGTGGGAGTCATTCTGCATGATGCGGGGGGTGGTGTGCAGGGAAGACAGCCAGATGGTTTCGCTGTAGTTTTTTGGGTAGCAAGGGTGTCCCACTTGCGTTCTGGAAGCCGACTCCTGGCAATAGGAAAAAAAGGTTGGCAAGAGTACAGGTTTGAAGGAAGCCATGGGCTTCTCTAGCTTTCCCTGTGTCAGCCCTCAGCTTAAAGCATGACCAGATTAAGCAACGTCTTGCCCGGCTCACTTTGGAATATCTCCAAGGATGCAGACTCCACAGCCTTTTGAAGCTCTATTCTGCTATTTAAGCACCATTCTTGTGAAACTCTTTTCTCTATGTCTGTCCACAATCTCTCCTTTCCCAGCCTGTGCCAGTTGTCTCTTGCTCTGCTATTCTGCACTTTTGGAAAGAGTCTGCCTCTGTCTTTTCTCTACCCACCCCTGAGGGAGATGTTCCTATCTGACCTTCTCATCTCTTTTGTGGTTGCTAGCACGACGCTAGATTCAGATTAGCCGCCACTTTCCCTCTCACCTCAATTAAAGTCTGTGCCACGTGCTTCAGCACCGCGTCCTGTCCATAGCAGAGGTTGTTCTGGCTGAAAATGCTGTCCTTGTACCAGCTAAATGCAAACTTGGAGACTTCATTCGACTTCATAAGTGAACTCTTTGGCGTCCAATCAATTGCTCCTCCCACAGGATGCAGAGCTCCAGAAGTTTTGGCCATTTCTGGAGGGAGCCGCGCGTCCCCTTTGGAAGAGTTCTGCTAAGACAAGACAGGACAGCAGGAGCATTTTGGCATGGCTGGAGAAGACTCACAGCTATGGCCTGCAAGACTCGTCCTAGCGAGCCCCGCTCACTCCAAAGCCCTAACATGAGCTCTTCTCTCAGGGAGCATCTGTGCCACGTGTCTGCTCTGCAGTGGTGCTCACCAATGGTGGCAAACTGACCTTGAACAAGACGAGTTGCAGGGCAATGAGTGACTCCAGGAGCAGTACTCCCAGAACAGCAGAGATCAGGTAGCTCTTTTTAATGGCCATCCTGGCAAAAGAGCCTGCAAAGGTCAACACAGAAAGAGGGAAATTGCTTGGATGTGACGCTCTGGGGAGAGCGTTGATGAGTTAAAGCTGCAAGGAGGCCGTTCCCCAAAGCGGCCTCCACGTTGGCCCTCTCCTCAAGGAAGCTGCGGGTATCTCGAGGTCAATGGGCTCCTCTCACCTGCCTGCACTCTCACGCCTGCGCACTGCCCAGCACGCACACACGAGCAGCTAGGGTTGAATCCAAGATTGCTCACGGGCAACAGTGAAGACGGAGAAAACCAGCTATCTGGTCCTCTTCGTCCCGTCAGTCGCTCGTGGATACCTGACTGTCAACAGAACTCGGGCAAAGTTCTGGAATTTGGAGCTTCTCTAGGTTACCTCACTTGGGCATTGAGCAGTCGCACCTTGTCATGATGACACCACACGTGCCACTCTTCATATTGCCCTTACGAATCTGTCACCTCTTAAAGAGCCAACTTGGCCGTATCCCCTGCCCTGAAATCACCCGCAGAGCAGCCAGGGTCTTGAGAGCAGCTTTGATTCCAAGCAGAAGCAGGATGCCGTTGGAAAAGGAGGGATGGCCGTGCAAGGAGGGTGCCGGGGCCCTGAGCAGAGGCAGCCCCCGCTGCGTCCATCTCCTGGCAGCAGCCAGAGCTGTCTCTGAGCTGCTCCTGGCCCTTTTCAGCTCCACACCCTGAGGCCAGGACAGGCCATTGAGTGTCCCCGAGCCAGGGCTGCAGCCACAGGCGACCTGAGCAGAGGCCGCTGGGGAGCCAGGTCACACCACACAGCGGGGACTAAGCTGCATTTTGCAGAGCACCTCCCCACGGCCAAGGCCCTTGTTCTGGGCCTTCGCTTCAGCTCCCACCATCCACACCACCCCTTACCTGGAATGAACAACATTAAAATCCTTTTGATTCAGGAGCAAAAGAACAAGAATTTCTCTCTTTATTGCCTTTTAGAACATTTATTTCTATAATAGCTATTTCTCTAATAGAACAGAATAGAACATTTCTCTAATAGAACATTTCTCTAATAGAAACTGGGAACAACATCTGCAGAGACAGTAAGGCTGTGCAGCCTCGATGCCCTCCTACTGTCTTTGAGATGCAGCCCGGCCCCTACATCTGCCAGTGCGTGTGCACCACAACGAGCCCCACGCCAAGAGTGGACGCCACGAAGGCCACGGCTGCAGCGCGCACGGAGGGGTTTTGCCTCTGCACCAAGTGCAGCAGCTCCCATGGGATGGTGTTGGCGAGCTCCAGCGCATAGCCCAGGCTCCAGGCGACGTCCGTGCTCCCGGGCTGCCAAAGGAGAGAGGGGCATCGTGAGGGCAGCTCTAGCACAGAGATGCCCCTAGCAGCACTGGGGCTCTGCGTGCCAGGCCTGGCACAGGCACAGCGCGTGTCCCCAAGCAGGAGGTCTCCACGAGCCTTGGCCACAGGGCTGAGCTGCACAGCTGCGTGTTAGCTGGGCACGGTGCTGCTGGACACCTGCCTCGAGGGCATTGCCATGCTGGGCTCAGGTTGCTGCTTACCTTCCTCTGGATGATGTTGCGGTTCCAGCTGGTCTCATTAAACTCAAGGAGGGTGAGGACATAGTTGGCGTTGGTGCAATAGCTCCGCAGGCGCCACGGATTCTCTTCAGGGTAGCTAGAAGACAGCTGGGGGCAGGTGTGAGAAGGAAGGGAAGTTATGTGAGCTCCTAGCAAGGAGCTGGCAGCAGGCAATTGCCTTGCAGGTGCAATGCCCTGCTGGGTGCTGACTGCTGCATGAAGAGGGATGGCTCTGTAAGGCCCTTCATGCAGAGAAAGACAATTGCTTGAGGGCTGGGCAGGTGTCATAAGGGCAGCTCTGCCCAGGGGCATTTGTTATTCCTTTCCAGCTTCCCCAGAGCCTCCCAAGACCCATGGTGGGAAACATACGTCTTGCCAGCTCCTGGTGCAGAAATTCCAGATGGTCTTGCTCACAGTAGGCAAGGAGCGCTCCTTGGTCACATTGAGGAATCTCAAGTCATAGTAAAACTCAGAGAAAGCCTGAAAGGCAGAAGGAGAAATGGTAGTGAGCAAGAGAGGGGAAAGTGCCGCGGGGCAGCTGCTCTGGTCTCCCTTGGGTCAGCAAGGGCTGTCCGCAAGGAGAGCTCTCACCCTGCACACTGCTGCAAGCAGCCCTTCTTCTGCCCCTTGTGCACAGCTCTGCAAAGGGCTGGCAAGAGGCCTCCTAATGGGACACCAAAGGTGCCCCTGAGCAGAACTGTGGCTTCTAAAGACAGCGAGGGAAGGGAAAGGTGAGCATTTTCCTTACAAAGAGCTGCCCGCTGACAGCGAGCTCGTAGGCAACGTTGAAGGTGCTGTCCTGGCTCTGGCTGCACGTGGAGACGTTCAACAGCTTCCGGATGACAGCCCGGCACCATTGGGCATCTCCATTGCCCTCGAGGGTCACTCTTCTGTCAGCCAGAGCTGCGTGGGAGTCATTCTGCATGATGCGGGGGGTGGTGTGCAGGGAAGACAGCCAGATGGTTTCGCTGTAGTTTTTTGGGTAGCAAGGGTGTCCCACTTGCGTTCTGGAAGCCGACTCCTGGCAATAGGAAAAAAAGGTTGGGAAGAGTACAGGTTTGAAGGAAGCCATGGGCTTCTCTAGCTTTCCCTTTTTCAGCCCTGAGCTTACAGCATGACCAGATTAAGCAACGTCTTGCCCGGGTCACTTTGGAATATCTCCAAGGATGCAGACTCCACAGCCTTTTGAAGCTCTATTCTGCTATTTAAGCACCATTCTTGTGAAACTCTTTTCTCTATGTCTGTCCACAATCTCTCCTTTCCCAGCCTGTGCCAGTTGTCTCTTGCTCTGCTATTCTGCACTTTTGGAAAGAGTCTGCCTCTGTCTTTTCTCTACCCACCCCTGAGGGAGATGTTCCTATCTGACCTTCTCATCTCTTTTGTGGTTGCTAGCACGACGCTAGATTCAGATTAGCCGCCACTTTCCCTCTCACCTCAATTAAAGTCTGTGCCACGTGCTTCAGCACCGCGTCCTGTCCATAGCAGAGGTTGTTCTGGCTGAAAATGCTGTCCTTGTACCAGCTAAATGCAAACTTGGAGACTTCATTCGACTTCATAAGTGAACTGTTTGGCGTCCAATCAATTGCTTGTCCCACAGGATGCAGAGCTCCAGAAGTTTTGGCCATTTCTGGAGGGAGCCGCGCGTCCCCTTTGGAAGAGTTCTGCTAAGACAAGACAGGACAGCAGGAGCATTTTGGCATGGCTGGAGAAGACTCACAGCTATGGCCTGCAAGACTCGTCCTAGCGAGCCCCGCTCACTCCAAAGCCCTAACATGAGCTCTTGTCTCAGGGAGCATCTGTGCCACGTGTCTGCTCTGCAGTGGTGCTCACCAATGGTGGCAAACTGACCTTGAACAAGACGAGTTGCAGGGCAATGAGTGACTCCAGGAGCAGTACTCCCAGAACAGCAGAGATCAGGTAGCTCTTTTTAATGGCCATCCTGGCAAAAGAGCCTGCAAGGGTCAACACAGAAAGAGAGAAATTGCTTGGATGTGACGCTCTGGGGAGAGCGTTGATGAGTTAAAGCTGCAAGGAGGCCGTTCCCCAAAGCGGCCTCCACGTTGGCCCTCTCCTCAAGGAAGCTGCGGGTATCTCGAGGTCAATGGGCTCCTCTCACCTGCCTGCACTCTCACGCCTGCGCACTGCCCAGCATGCACACACGAGCAGCTAGGGTTGAATCCAAGATTGCTCACGGGCAACAGTGAAGACGGAGAAAACCAGCTATCTGGTCCTCTTCGTCCCGTCAGTCGCTCGTGGATACCTGACTGTCAACAGAACTCGGGCAAAGTTCTGGAATTTGGAGCTTCTCTAGGTTACCTCACTTGGGCATTGAGCAGTCGCACCTTGTCATGATGACACCACACGTGCCACTCTTCATATTGCCCTTACGAATCTGTCACCTCTTAAAGAGCCAACTTGGCCGTATCCCCTGCCCTGAAATCACCCGCAGAGCAGCCAGGGTCTTGAGAGCAGCTTTGATTCCAAGCAGAAGCAGGATGCCGTTGGAAAAGGAGGGATGGCCGTGCAAGGAGGGTGCCGGGGCCCTGAGCAGAGGCAGCCCCCGCTGCGTCCATCTCCTGGCAGCAGCCAGAGCTGTCTCTGAGCTGCTCCTGGCCCTTTTCAGCTCCACGCCCTGAGGCCAGGACAGGCCATTGAGTGTCCCCGAGCCAGGGCTGCAGCCACAGGCGACCTGAGCAGAGGCCGCTGGGGAGCCAGGTCACACCACACAGCGGGGACTAAGCTGCATTTTGCAGAGCACCTCCCCACGGCCAAGGCCCTTGTTCTGGGCCCTCGCTTCAGCTCCCACCATCCACACCACCCCTTACCTGGAATGAACAACATTAAAATCCTTTTGATTCAGGAGCAAAAGAACAAGAATTTCTCTCTTTATTGCCTTTTAGAACATTTATTTCTATAATAGTTATTTCTCTAATAGAACAGCAAACAAGTAAGGCTGTGCAGCCCCGATGCCCTCCTACTGTCTTTGAGATGCAGCCCGGCCCCTACATCTGCCAGTGCGTGTGCACCACAACGAGCCCCACGCCAAGAGTGGACGCCACGAAGGCCACGGCTGCAGCGCGCACGGAGGGGTTTTGCCTCTGCACCAAGTGCAGCAGCTCCCATGGGATGGTGTTGGCGAGCTCCAGCGCGTAGCCCAGGCTCCAGGCGACGTCCGTGCTCCCGGGCTGCCAAAGGAGAGAGGGGCATCGTGAGGGCAGCTCTAGCACAGAGATGCCCCGAGCAGCACTGGGGCTCTGCGTGCCAGGCCTGGCACAGGCACAGCGCGTGTCCCCAAGCAGGAGGTCTCCACGAGCCTTGGCCACGGGGCTGAGCTGCACAGCTGCGTGTTAGCTGGGCACGGTGCTGCTGGACACCTGCCTCGAGGGCATTGCCATGCTGGGCTCAGGTTGCTGCTTACCTTCCTCTGGATGATGTTGCGGTTCCAGCTGGTCTCATTAAACTCAAGGAGGGTGAGGACATAGTTGGCGTTGGTGCAATAGCTCCGCAGGCGCCACGGATTCTCTTCAGGGTAGCTAGAAGACAGCTGGGGGCAGGTGTGAGAAGGAAGGGAAGTTATGTGAGCTCCTAGCAAGGAGCTGGCAGCAGGCAATTGCCTTGCAGGTGCAATGCCCTGCTGGGTGCTGACTGCTGCATGAAGAGGGATGGCTCTGTAAGGCCCTTCATGCAGAGAAAGACAATTGCTTGAGGGTTGGGCAGGTGTCATAAGGGCAGCTCTGCCCAGGGGCATTTGTTATTCCTTTCCAGCTTCCCCAGAGCCTCCCAAGACCCATGGTGGGAAACATACGTCTTGCCAGCTCCTGGTGCAGAAATTCCAGATGGTCTTGCTCACAGTAGGCAAGGAGCGCTCCTTGGTCACATTGAGGAATCTCAAGTCATAGTAAAACTCAGAGAAAGCCTGAAAGGCAGAAGGAGAAATGGTAGTGAGCAAGAGAGGGGAAAGTGCCGCGGGGCAGCTGCTCTGGTCTCCCTTGGGTCAGCAAGGGCTGTCCGCAAGGAGAGCTCTCACCCTGCACACTGCTGCAAGCAGCCCTTCTTCTGCCCCTTGTGCACAGCTCTGCAAAGGGCTGGCAAGAGGCCTCCTAATGGGACACCAAAGGTGCCCCTGAGCAGAACTGTGGCTTCTAAAGACAGCGAGGGAAGGGAAAGGTGAGCGTTTTCCTTACAAAGAGCTGCCCGCTGACAGCGAGCTCGTAGGCACCGTTGAAGGTGCTGTCCTGGCTCTGGCTGCACGTGGAGACGTTCAACAGCTTCCGGATGACAGCCCGGCACCATTGGGCATCTCCATTGCCCTCGAGGGTCACTCTTCTGTCAGCCAGAGCTGCGTGGGAGTCATTCTGCATGATGCGGGGGGTGGTGTGCAGGGAAGACAGCCAGATGGTTTCGCTGTAGTTTTTTGGGTAGCAAGGGTGTCCCACTTGCGTTCTGGAAGCCGACTCCTGGCAATAGGAAAAAAAGGTTGGGAAGAGTACAGGTTTGAAGGAAGCCATGGGCTTCTCTAGCTTTCCCTTTTTCAGCCCTGAGCTTACAGCATGACCAGATTAAGCAACGTCTTGCCCGGGTCACTTTGGAATATCTCCAAGGATGCAGACTCCACAGCCTTTTGAAGCTCTATTCTGCTATTTAAGCACCATTCTTGTGAAACTCTTTTCTCTATGTCTGTCCACAATCTCTCCTTTCCCAGCCTGTGCCAGTTGTCTCTTGCTCTGCTATTCTGCACTTTTGGAAAGAGTCTGCCTCTGTCTTTTCTCTACCCACCCCTGAGGGAGATGTTCCTATCTGACCTTCTCATCTCTTTTGTGGTTGCTAGCACGACGCTAGATTCAGATTAGCCGCCACTTTCCCTCTCACCTCAATTAAAGTCTGTGCCACGTGCTTCAGCACCGCGTCCTGTCCATAGCAGAGGTTGTTCTGGCTGAAAATGCTGTCCTTGTACCAGCTAAATGCAAACTTGGAGACTTCATTCGACTTCATAAGTGAACTCTTTGGCGTCCAATCAATTGCTCCTCCCACAGGATGCAGAGCTCCAGAAGTTTTGGCCATTTCTGGAGGGAGCCGCGCGTCCCCTTTGGAAGAGTTCTGCTAAGACAAGACAGGACAGCAGGAGCATTTTGGCATGGCTGGAGAAGACTCACAGCTATGGCCTGCAAGACTCGTCCTAGCGAGCCCCGCTCACTCCAAAGCCCTAACATGAGCTCTTCTCTCAGGGAGCATCTGTGCCACGTGTCTGCTCTGCAGTGGTGCTCACCAATGGTGGCAAACTGACCTTGAACAAGACGAGTTGCAGGGCAATGAGTGACTCCAGGAGCAGTACTCCCAGAACAGCAGAGATCAGGTAGCTCTTTTTAATGGCCATCCTGGCAAAAGAGCCTGCAAAGGTCAACACAGAAAGAGGGAAATTGCTTGGATGTGACGCTCTGGGGAGAGCGTTGATGAGTTAAAGCTGCAAGGAGGCCGTTCCCCAAAGCGGCCTCCACGTTGGCCCTCTCCTCAAGGAAGCTGCGGGTATCTCGAGGTCAATGGGCTCCTCTCACCTGCCTGCACTCTCACGCCTGCGCACTGCCCAGCACGCACACACGAGCAGCTAGGGTTGAATCCAAGATTGCTCACGGGCAACAGTGAAGACGGAGAAAACCAGCTATCTGGTCCTCTTGGTCCCGTCAGTCGCTCGTGGATACCTGACTGTCAACAGAACTCGGGCAAAGTTCTGGAATTTGGAGCTTCTCTAGGTTACCTCACTTGGGCATTGAGCAGTCGCACCTTGTCATGATGACACCACACGTGCCACTCTTCATATTGCCCTTACGAATCTGTCACCTCTTAAAGAGCCAACTTGGCCGTATCCCCTGCCCTGAAATCACCCGCAGAGCAGCCAGGGTCTTGAGAGCAGCTTTGATTCCAAGCAGAAGCAGGATGCCGTTGGAAAAGGAGGGATGGCCGTGCAAGGAGGGTGCCGGGGCCCTGAGCAGAGGCAGCCCCCGCTGCGTCCATCTCCTGGCAGCAGCCAGAGCTGTCTCTGAGCTGCTCCTGGCCCTTTTCAGCTCCACGCCCTGAGGCCAGGACAGGCCATTGAGTGTCCCCGAGCCAGGGCTGCAGCCACAGGCGACCTGAGCAGAGGCCGCTGGGGAGCCAGGTCACACCACACAGCGGGGACTAAGCTGCATTTTGCAGAGCACCTCCCCACGGCCAAGGCCCTTGTTCTGGGCCTTCGCTTCAGCTCCCACCATCCACACCACCCCTTACCTGGAATGAACAACATTAAAATCCTTTTGATTCAGGAGCAAAAGAACAAGAATTTCTCTCTTTATTGCCTTTTAGAACATTTATTTCTATAATAGCTATTTCTCTAATAGAACAGAATAGAACATTTCTCTAATAGAACATTTCTCTAATAGAAACTGGGAACAACATCTGCAGAGACAGTAAGGCTGTGCAGCCTCGATGCCCTCCTACTGTCTTTGAGATGCAGCCCGGCCCCTACATCTGCCAGTGCGTGTGCACCACAACGAGCCCCACGCCAAGAGTGCACGCCACGAAGGCCACGGCTGCAGCGCGCACGGAGGGGTTTTGCCTCTGCACCAAGTGCAGCAGCTCCCATGGGATGGTGTTGGCGAGCTCCAGCGCATAGCCCAGGCTCCAGGCGATGTCCGTGCTCCCGGGCTGCCAAAGGAGAGAGGGGCATCGTGAGGGCAGCTCTAGCACAGAGATGCCCCTAGCAGCACTGGGGCTCTGCGTGCCAGGCCTGGCACAGGCACAGCGCGTGTCCCCAAGCAGGAGGTCTCCACGAGCCTTGGCCACAGGGCTGAGCTGCACAGCTGCGTGTTAGCTGGGCACGGTGCTGCTGGACACCTGCCTCGAGGGCATTGCCATGCTGGGCTCAGGTTGCTGCTTACCTTCCTCTGGATGATGTTGCGGTTCCAGCTGGTCTCATTAAACTCAAGGAGGGTGAGGACATAGTTGGCGTTGGTGCAATAGCTCCGCAGGCGCCACGGATTCTCTTCAGGGTAGCTAGAAGACAGCTGGGGGCAGGTGTGAGAAGGAAGGGAAGTTATGTGAGCTCCTAGCAAGGAGCTGGCAGCAGGCAATTGCCTTGCAGGTGCAATGCCCTGCTGGGTGCTGACTGCTGCATGAAGAGGGATGGCTCTGTAAGGCCCTTCATGCAGAGAAAGACAATTGCTTGAGGGCTGGGCAGGTGTCATAAGGGCAGCTCTGCCCAGGGGCATTTGTTATTCCTTTCCAGCTTCCCCAGAGCCTCCCAAGACCCATGGTGGGAAACATACGTCTTGCCAGCTCCTGGTGCAGAAATTCCAGATGGTCTTGCTCACAGTAGGCAAGGAGCGCTCCTTGGTCACATTGAGGAATCTCAAGTCATAGTAAAACTCAGAGAAAGCCTGAAAGGCAGAAGGAGAAATGGTAGTGAGCAAGAGAGGGGAAAGTGCCGCGGGGCAGCTGCTCTGGTCTCCCTTGGGTCAGCAAGGGCTGTCCGCAAGGAGAGCTCTCACCCTGCACACTGCTGCAAGCAGCCCTTCTTCTGCCCCTTGTGCACAGCTCTGCAAAGGGCTGGCAAGAGGCCTCCTAATGGGACACCAAAGGTGCCCCTGAGCAGAACTGTGGCTTCTAAAGACAGCGAGGGAAGGGAAAGGTGAGCATTTTCCTTACAAAGAGCTGCCCGCTGACAGCGAGCTCGTAGGCAACGTTGAAGGTGCTGTCCTGGCTCTGGCTGCACGTGGAGACGTTCAACAGCTTCCGGATGACAGCCCGGCACCATTGGGCATCTCCATTGCCCTCGAGGGTCACTCTTCTGTCAGCCAGAGCTGCGTGGGAGTCATTCTGCATGATGCGGGGGGTGGTGTGCAGGGAAGACAGCCAGATGGTTTCGCTGTAGTTTTTTGGGTAGCAAGGGTGTCCCACTTGCGTTCTGGAAGCCGACTCCTGGCAATAGGAAAAAAAGGTTGGGAAGAGTACAGGTTTGAAGGAAGCCATGGGCTTCTCTAGCTTTCCCTTTTTCAGCCCTGAGCTTACAGCATGACCAGATTAAGCAACGTCTTGCCCGGGTCACTTTGGAATATCTCCAAGGATGCAGACTCCACAGCCTTTTGAAGCTCTATTCTGCTATTTAAGCACCATTCTTGTGAAACTCTTTTCTCTATGTCTGTCCACAATCTCTCCTTTCCCAGCCTGTGCCAGTTGTCTCTTGCTCTGCTATTCTGCACTTTTGGAAAGAGTCTGCCTCTGTCTTTTCTCTACCCACCCCTGAGGGAGATGTTCCTATCTGACCTTCTCATCTCTTTTGTGGTTGCTAGCACGACGCTAGATTCAGATTAGCCGCCACTTTCCCTCTCACCTCAATTAAAGTCTGTGCCACGTGCTTCAGCACCGCGTCCTGTCCATAGCAGAGGTTGTTCTGGCTGAAAATGCTGTCCTTGTACCAGCTAAATGCAAACTTGGAGACTTCATTCGACTTCATAAGTGAACTGTTTGGCGTCCAATCAATTGCTTGTCCCACAGGATGCAGAGCTCCAGAAGTTTTGGCCATTTCTGGAGGGAGCCGCGCGTCCCCTTTGGAAGAGTTCTGCTAAGACAAGACAGGACAGCAGGAGCATTTTGGCATGGCTGGAGAAGACTCACAGCTATGGCCTGCAAGACTCGTCCTAGCGAGCCCCGCTCACTCCAAAGCCCTAACATGAGCTCTTGTCTCAGGGAGCATCTGTGCCACGTGTCTGCTCTGCAGTGGTGCTCACCAATGGTGGCAAACTGACCTTGAACAAGACGAGTTGCAGGGCAATGAGTGACTCCAGGAGCAGTACTCCCAGAACAGCAGAGATCAGGTAGCTCTTTTTAATGGCCATCCTGGCAAAAGAGCCTGCAAGGGTCAACACAGAAAGAGAGAAATTGCTTGGATGTGACGCTCTGGGGAGAGCGTTGATGAGTTAAAGCTGCAAGGAGGCCGTTCCCCAAAGCGGCCTCCACGTTGGCCCTCTCCTCAAGGAAGCTGCGGGTATCTCGAGGTCAATGGGCTCCTCTCACCTGCCTGCACTCTCACGCCTGCGCACTGCCCAGCATGCACACACGAGCAGCTAGGGTTGAATCCAAGATTGCTCACGGGCAACAGTGAAGACGGAGAAAACCAGCTATCTGGTCCTCTTCGTCCCGTCAGTCGCTCGTGGATACCTGACTGTCAACAGAACTCGGGCAAAGTTCTGGAATTTGGAGCTTCTCTAGGTTACCTCACTTGGGCATTGAGCAGTCGCACCTTGTCATGATGACACCACACGTGCCACTCTTCATATTGCCCTTACGAATCTGTCACCTCTTAAAGAGCCAACTTGGCCGTATCCCCTGCCCTGAAATCACCCGCAGAGCAGCCAGGGTCTTGAGAGCAGCTTTGATTCCAAGCAGAAGCAGGATGCCGTTGGAAAAGGAGGGATGGCCGTGCAAGGAGGGTGCCGGGGCCCTGAGCAGAGGCAGCCCCCGCTGCGTCCATCTCCTGGCAGCAGCCAGAGCTGTCTCTGAGCTGCTCCTGGCCCTTTTCAGCTCCACACCCTGAGGCCAGGACAGGCCATTGAGTGTCCCCGAGCCAGGGCTGCAGCCACAGGCGACCTGAGCAGAGGCCGCTGGGGAGCCAGGTCACACCACACAGCGGGGACTAAGCTGCATTTTGCAGAGCACCTCCCCACGGCCAAGGCCCTTGTTCTGGGCCCTCGCTTCAGCTCCCACCATCCACACCACCCCTTACCTGGAATGAACAACATTAAAATCCTTTTGATTCAGGAGCAAAAGAACAAGAATTTCTCTCTTTATTGCCTTTTAGAACATTTATTTCTATAATAGCTATTTCTCTAATAGAACAGAATAGAACATTTCTCTAATAGAACATTTCTCTAATAGAAACTGGGAACAACATCTGCAGAGACAGTAAGGCTGTGCAGCCTCGATGCCCTCCTACTGTCTTTGAGATGCAGCCCGGCCCCTACATCTGCCAGTGCGTGTGCACCACAACGAGCCCCACGCCAAGAGTGGACGCCACGAAGGCCACGGCTGCAGCGCGCACGGAGGGGTTTTGCCTCTGCACCAAGTGCAGCAGCTCCCATGGGATGGTGTTGGCGAGCTCCAGCGCATAGCCCAGGCTCCAGGCGATGTCCGTGCTCCCGGGCTGCCAAAGGAGAGAGGGGCATCGTGAGGGCAGCTCTAGCACAGAGATGCCCCTTGCAGCACTGGGGCCCTGCGTGCCAGGCCTGGCACAGGCACAGCGCGTGTCCCCAAGCAGGAGGTCTCCACGAGCCTTGGCCACAGGGCTGAGCTGCACAGCTGCGTGTTAGCTGGGCACGGTGCTGCTGGACACCTGCCTCGAGGGCATTGCCATGCTGGGCTCAGGTTGCTGCTTACCTTCCTCTGGATGATGTTGCGGTTCCAGCTGGTCTCATTAAACTCAAGGAGGGTGAGGACATAGTTGGCGTTGGTGCAATAGCTCCGCAGGCGCCACGGATTCTCTTCAGGGTAGCTAGAAGACAGCTGGGGGCAGGTGTGAGAAGGAAGGGAAGTTATGTGAGCTCCTAGCAAGGAGCTGGCAGCAGGCAATTGCCTTGCAGGTGCAATGCCCTGCTGGGTGCTGACTGCTGCATGAAGAGGGATGGCTCTGTAAGGCCCTTCATGCAGAGAAAGACAATTGCTTGAGGGTTGGGCAGGTGTCATAAGGGCAGCTCTGGCCAGGGGCATTTGTTATTCCTTTCCAGCTTCCCCAGAGCCTCCCAAGACCCATGGTGGGAAACATACGTCTTGCCAGCTCCTGGTGCAGAAATTCCAGATGGTCTTGCTCACAGTAGGCAAGGAGCGCTCCTTGGTCACATTGAGGAATCTCAAGTCATAGTAAAACTCAGAGAAAGCCTGAAAGGCAGAAGGAGAAATGGTAGTGAGCAAGAGAGGGGAAAGTGCCGCGGGGCAGCTGCTCTGGTCTCCCTTGAGTCAGCAAGGGCTGTCCGCAAGGAGAGCTCTCACCCTGCACACTGCTGCAAGCAGCCCTTCTTCTGCCCCTTGTGCACAGCTCTGCAAAGGGCTGGCAAGAGGCCTCCTAATGGGACACCAAAGGTGCCCCTGAGCAGAACTGTGGCTTCTAAAGACAGCGAGGGAAGGGAAAGGTGAGCATTTTCCTTACAAAGAGCTGCCCGCTGACAGCGAGCTCGTAGGCAACGTTGAAGGTGCTGTCCTGGCTCTGGCTGCACGTGGAGACGTTCAACAGCTTCCGGATGACAGCCCGGCACCATTGGGCATCTCCATTGCCCTCGAGGGTCACTCTTCTGTCAGCCAGAGCTGCGTGGGAGTCATTCTGCATGATGCGGGGGGTGGTGTGCAGGGAAGACAGCCAGATGGTTTCGCTGTAGTTTTTTGGGTAGCAAGGGTGTCCCACTTGCGTTCTGGAAGCCGACTCCTGGCAATAGGAAAAAAAGGTTGGGAAGAGTACAGGTTTGAAGGAAGCCATGGGCTTCTCTAGCTTTCCCTTTTTCAGCCCTGAGCTTACAGCATGACCAGATTAAGCAACGTCTTGCCCGGGTCACTTTGGAATATCTCCAAGGATGCAGACTCCACAGCCTTTTGAAGCTCTATTCTGCTATTTAAGCACCATTCTTGTGAAACTCTTTTCTCTATGTCTGTCCACAATCTCTCCTTTCCCAGCCTGTGCCAGTTGTCTCTTGCTCTGCTATTCTGCACTTTTGGAAAGAGTCTGCCTCTGTCTTTTCTCTACCCACCCCTGAGGGAGATGTTCCTATCTGACCTTCTCATCTCTTTTGTGGTTGCTAGCACGACGCTAGATTCAGATTAGCCGCCACTTTCCCTCTCACCTCAATTAAAGTCTGTGCCACGTGCTTCAGCACCGCGTCCTGTCCATAGCAGAGGTTGTTCTGGCTGAAAATGCTGTCCTTGTACCAGCTAAATGCAAACTTGGAGACTTCATTCGACTTCATAAGTGAACTGTTTGGCGTCCAATCAATTGCTTGTCCCACAGGATGCAGAGCTCCAGAAGTTTTGGCCATTTCTGGAGGGAGCCGCGCGTCCCCTTTGGAAGAGTTCTGCTAAGACAAGACAGGACAGCAGGAGCATTTTGGCATGGCTGGAGAAGACTCACAGCTATGGCCTGCAAGACTCGTCCTAGCGAGCCCCGCTCACTCCAAAGCCCTAACATGAGCTCTTGTCTCAGGGAGCATCTGTGCCACGTGTCTGCTCTGCAGTGGTGCTCACCAATGGTGGCAAACTGACCTTGAACAAGACGAGTTGCAGGGCAATGAGTGACTCCAGGAGCAGTACTCCCAGAACAGCAGAGATCAGGTAGCTCTTTTTAATGGCCATCCTGGCAAAAGAGCCTGCAAGGGTCAACACAGAAAGAGAGAAATTGCTTGGATGTGACGCTCTGGGGAGAGCGTTGATGAGTTAAAGCTGCAAGGAGGCCGTTCCCCAAAGCGGCCTCCACGTTGGCCCTCTCCTCAAGGAAGCTGCGGGTATCTCGAGGTCAATGGGCTCCTCTCACCTGCCTGCACTCTCACGCCTGCGCACTGCCCAGCACGCACACACGAGCAGCTAGGGTTGAATCCAAGATTGCTCACGGGCAACAGTGAAGACGGAGAAAACCAGCTATCTGGTCCTCTTGGTCCCGTCAGTCGCTCGTGGATACCTGACTGTCAACAGAACTCGGGCAAAGTTCTGGAATTTGGAGCTTCTCTAGGTTACCTCACTTGGGCATTGAGCAGTCGCACCTTGTCATGATGACACCACACGTGCCACTCTTCATATTGCCCTTACGAATCTGTCACCTCTTAAAGAGCCAACTTGGCCGTATCCCCTGCCCTGAAATCACCCGCAGAGCAGCCAGGGTCTTGAGAGCAGCTTTGATTCCAAGCAGAAGCAGGATGCCGTTGGAAAAGGAGGGATGGCCGTGCAAGGAGGGTGCCGGGGCCCTGAGCAGAGGCAGCCCCCGCTGCGTCCATCTCCTGGCAGCAGCCAGAGCTGTCTCTGAGCTGCTCCTGGCCCTTTTCAGCTCCACGCCCTGAGGCCAGGACAGGCCATTGAGTGTCCCCGAGCCAGGGCTGCAGCCACAGGCGACCTGAGCAGAGGCCGCTGGGGAGCCAGGTCACACCACACAGCGGGGACTAAGCTGCATTTTGCAGAGCACCTCCCCACGGCCAAGGCCCTTGTTCTGGGCCCTCGCTTCAGCTCCCACCATCCACACCACCCCTTACCTGGAATGAACAACATTAAAATCCTTTTGATTCAGGAGCAAAAGAACAAGAATTTCTCTCTTTATTGCCTTTTAGAACATTTATTTCTATAATAGCTATTTCTCTAATAGAACAGAATAGAACATTTCTCTAATAGAACATTTCTCTAATAGAAACTGGGAACAACATCTGCAGAGACAGTAAGGCTGTGCAGCCTCGATGCCCTCCTACTGTCTTTGAGATGCAGCCCGGCCCCTACATCTGCCAGTGCGTGTGCACCACAACGAGCCCCACGCCAAGAGTGGACGCCACGAAGGCCACGGCTGCAGCGCGCACGGAGGGGTTTTGCCTCTGCACCAAGTGCAGCAGCTCCCATGGGATGGTGTTGGCGAGCTCCAGCGCATAGCCCAGGCTCCAGGCGATGTCCGTGCTCCCGGGCTGCCAAAGGAGAGAGGGGCATCGTGAGGGCAGCTCTAGCACAGAGATGCCCCTTGCAGCACTGGGGCCCTGCGTGCCAGGCCTGGCACAGGCACAGCGCGTGTCCCCAAGCAGGAGGTCTCCACGAGCCTTGGCCACAGGGCTGAGCTGCACAGCTGCGTGTTAGCTGGGCACGGTGCTGCTGGACACCTGCCTCGAGGGCATTGCCATGCTGGGCTCAGGTTGCTGCTTACCTTCCTCTGGATGATGTTGCGGTTCCAGCTGGTCTCATTAAACTCAAGGAGGGTGAGGACATAGTTGGCGTTGGTGCAATAGCTCCGCAGGCGCCACGGATTCTCTTCAGGGTAGCTAGAAGACAGCTGGGGGCAGGTGTGAGAAGGAAGGGAAGTTATGTGAGCTCCTAGCAAGGAGCTGGCAGCAGGCAATTGCCTTGCAGGTGCAATGCCCTGCTGGGTGCTGACTGCTGCATGAAGAGGGATGGCTCTGTAAGGCCCTTCATGCAGAGAAAGACAATTGCTTGAGGGTTGGGCAGGTGTCATAAGGGCAGCTCTGGCCAGGGGCATTTGTTATTCCTTTCCAGCTTCCCCAGAGCCTCCCAAGACCCATGGTGGGAAACATACGTCTTGCCAGCTCCTGGTGCAGAAATTCCAGATGGTCTTGCTCACAGTAGGCAAGGAGCGCTCCTTGGTCACATTGAGGAATCTCAAGTCATAGTAAAACTCAGAGAAAGCCTGAAAGGCAGAAGGAGAAATGGTAGTGAGCAAGAGAGGGGAAAGTGCCGCGGGGCAGCTGCTCTGGTGTCCCTTGGGTCAGCAAGGGCTGTCCGCAAGGAGAGCTCTCACCCTGCACACTGCTGCAAGCAGCCCTTCTTCTGCCCCTTGTGCACAGCTCTGCAAAGGGCTGGCAAGAGGCCTCCTAATGGGACACCAAAGGTGCCCCTGAGCAGAACTGTGGCTTCTAAAGACAGCGAGGGAAGGGAAAGGTGAGCGTTTTCCTTACAAAGAGCTGCCCGCTGACAGCGAGCTCGTAGGCACCGTTGAAGGTGCTGTCCTGGCTCTGGCTGCACGTGGAGACGTTCAACAGCTTCCGGATGACAGCCCGGCACCATTGGGCATCTCCATTGCCCTCCAGGGTCACTCTTCTGTCAGCCAGAGCTGCGTGGGAGTCATTCTGCATGATGCGGGGGGTGGTGTGCAGGGAAGACAGCCAGATGGTTTCGCTGTAGTTTTTTGGGTAGCAAGGGTGTCCCACTTGCGTTCTGGAAGCCGACTCCTGGCAATAGGAAAAAAAGGTTGGCAAGAGTACAGGTTTGAAGGAAGCCATGGGCTTCTCTAGCTTTCCCTTTGTCAGCCCTGAGCTTACAGCATGACCAGATTAAGCAACGTCTTGCCCGGGTCACTTTGGAATATCTCCAAGGATGCAGACTCCACAGCCTTTTGAAGCTCTGTTCTGCTATTTAAGCACCATTCTTGTGAAACTCTTTTCTCTATGTCTGTCCACAATCTCTCCTTTCCCAGCCTGTGCCAGTTGTCTCTTGCTCTGCTATTCTGCACTTTTGGAAAGAGTCTGCCTCTGTCTTTTCTCTACCCACCCCTGAGGGAGATGTTCCTATCTGACCTTCTCATCTCTTTTGTGGTTGCTAGCACGACGCTAGATTCAGATTAGCCGCCACTTTCCCTCTCACCTCAATTAAAGTCTGTGCCACGTGCTTCAGCACCGCGTCCTGTCCATAGCAGAGGTTGTTCTGGCTGAAAATGCTGTCCTTGTACCAGCTAAATGCAAACTTGGAGACTTCATTCGACTTCATAACTGAACTCTTTGGCGTCAAATCAATTGCTTCTCCCACAGGATGCAGAGCTGCAGAAGTTTTGGCCATTTCTGGAGGGAGCCGCGCGTCCCCTTTGGAAGAGTTCTGCTAAGACAAGACAGGACAGCAGGAGCATTTTGGCATGGCTGGAGAAGACTCACAGCTATGGCCTGCAAGATTCGTCCTAGCGAGCCCCGCTCACTCCAAAGCCCTAACATGAGCTCTTCTCTCAGGGAGCATCTGTGCCACGTGTCTGCTCTGCAGTGGTGCTCACCAATGGTGGCAAACTGACCTTGAACAAGACGAGTTGCAGGGCAATGAGTGACTCCAGGAGCAGTACTCCCAGAACAGCAGAGATCAGATAGCTCTTTTTAATGGCCATCCTGGCAAAAGAGCCTGCAAGGGTCAACACAGAAAGAGAGAAATTGCTTGGATGTGACGCTCTGGGGAGAGCGTTGATGAGTTAAAGCTGCAAGGAGGCCGTTCCCCAAAGCGGCCTCCACGTTGGCCCTCTCCTCAAGGAAGCTGCGGGTATCTCGAGGTCAATGGGCTCCTCTCACCTGCCTGCACTCTCACGCCTGCGCACTGCCCAGCATGCACACACGAGCAGCTAGGGTTGAATCCAAGATTGCTCACGGGCAACAGTGAAGACGGAGAAAACCAGCTATCTGGTCCTCTTCGTCCCGTCAGTCGCTCGTGGATACCTGACTGTCAACAGAACTCAGGCAAAGTTCTGGAATTTGGAGCTTCTCTAGGTTACCTCACGTGGCCATTGAGCAGTCGCGCCTTGTCATGATGACACCACACGTGCCACTCTTCATATTGCCCTTACGAATCTGTCACCTCTTAAAGAGCCAACTTGGCCGTATCCCCTGCCCTGAAATCACCCGCAGAGCAGCCAGGGTCTTGAGAGCAGCTTTGATTCCAAGCAGAAGCAGGATGCCGTTGGAAAAGGAGGGATGGCCGTGCAAGGAGGGTGCCGGGGCCCTGAGCAGAGGCAGCCCCCGCTGCGTCCATCTCCTGGCAGCAGCCAGAGCTGTCTCTGAGCTGCTCCTGGCCCTTTTCAGCTCCACACCCTGAGGCCAGGACAAGCCATTGAGTGTCCCCGGGCCAGGGCTGCAGCCACAGGCGACCTGAGCAGAGGCCGCTGGGGAGCCAGGTCACACCACACAGCGAGGACTAAGCTGCATTTTGCAGAGCACCTCCCCACGGCCAAGGCCCTTGTTCTGGGCCCTCGCTTCAGCTCCCACCATCCGCACCATCCCTTACCTGGAACGAACAACATTAAAATCCTTTTCATTCAGGAGCAAAAGAACAAGAATTTCTCTCTTTATTGCCTTTTAGAACATTTATTTCTATAATAGTTATTTCTCTAATAGAACAGCAAACAAAACTGGGAACAACATCTGCAGAGACAGTAAGGCTGTGCAGCATCGATGCCCTCCTACTGTCTCTGAGATGCAGCCCGGCCCCTACATCTGCCAGTGCGTGTGCACCACAACGAGCCCCACGCCAAGAGTGGACGCCACGAAGGCCACGGCTGCAGCGCGCACGGAGGGGTTTTGCCTCTGCACCAAGTGCAGCAGCTCCCATGGGATGGTGTTGGCGAGCTCCAGCGCATAGCCCAGGCTCCAGGCGACGTCCGTGCTCCCGGGCTGCCAAAGGAGAGAGGGGCATCGTGAGGGCAGCTCTAGCACAGAGATGCCCCTAGCAGCACTGGGGCTCTGCGTGCCAGGCCTGGCACAGGCACAGCGCGTGTCCCCAAGCAGGAGGTCTCCACGAGCCTTGGCCACAGGGCTGAGCTGCACAGCTGCGTGTTAGCTGGGCACGGTGCTGCTGGACACCTGCCTCGAGGGCATTGCCATGCTGGGCTCAGGTTGCTGCTTACCTTCCTCTGGATGATGTTGCGGTTCCAGCTGCGTCCATCTCCTGGCAGCAGCCAGAGCTGTCTCTGAGCTGCTCCTGGCCCTTTTCAGCTCCACACCCTGAGGCCAGGACAAGCCATTGAGTGTCCCCGGGCCAGGGCTGCAGCCACAGTTGAGCTGAGCAGAGGCCGCTGGGGACACCAGGTCACACCACACAGCGGGGACTAAGTCCCTCGCTGTCAGCCCTGGCCTCCTCCTGGATCAGACCCCTTTCTGTCACAACCTGGCTGTAGCAGATTCCCTGTGAAGGGACAATCCCCATCACATAGGGAAAGTGTCCGCCCCATGTCGAAGGACTGTCAAGAAAAGGAAGCCAATCACTTATTTCATGATCATCAGGGGATCCTACAGCGCTGGGGCCATCAGCCCCATGGACATGGTCTTGCCCTGCCCCAGAGTGCTGCCAAGGGACTCGCACATGGTCGTGTTCACAGCTTCGCTGCTGCTGTCTCTGCCTGTGCCCTCAGACACCATCCCCCTGCCTAGAACCTCTCGGCTCGGCCCATTTCTGGAGGACACAAGCTCTAAGCCACCAGGGTGGCTTCTCCACCCGTCCACTGCTGCTCGGCTGGAGCGCTGCATGTGCCGCATAGCCCCAGCTGAACTCGGTGGCACTCCGCAGGGTCTGTTCTATGGGGTCACTGCTCTGGCTGCAGCGGCTCCCTGTGGCTTCCAAGCCCGTCCTCCTAGGGTCACATTCACCCTGCTCTGCCTGGCCAGGCAGCTCTACCCGGCACCACGTCTGTCCACACGTTCCAGAGAGGACACGTCCCAGCAGAGACACAGAGTAACTTTGTGAAGGGGCAGAGCCAGCACAGGCAGTGAAGGGTCACCGAGCACGGTGGAGCTTGGCGGGGAAGCCCACGACTGTGGGAGGTTTCTTGCAACCACCATTGTCCCCAAATCCAGCACAAAGTTGCCTCTGGGCACCAGAGTAACGTTCGTTGTCTCACAGGTAGGTGAGGGATCCATAGTCCCGAACAGCCTCACGGCTGCAGCTAAATGACACTGAAGTGTCTTTACTTTGTGAATCTCACGGTAACTTGCTGATCTCCAAGTCCCCTCGAAAGACTAAAGCCCCCTCATTCAGCCCGGCTCATTTCTAGACGGTCGAGGAGTGTTTCCCACCAAAGCTGTGACCCAGAGAAACTGTCTCCAGCAGCAGCAGCAGCTGCTCCTACTCTGCCCCTTCACTTGGCCCTCCCAACACCCTTAGCACTACCTTGGGGAATAGGCCTCCAACACTAAAAACTGCATTTCTGTTCAACACCATGCACCAGCTCCCTCTGCCTCCCAGCACAATCCGTGAGACAACCTTGCTGGCACCCTGAGGGCAGGAAGTGCCGCTTGGGGAGGGGACAGGAGAAACGGGAACACATTGGAGTAGAACTGCAGAAATCGGTGTTAAGATCATGGCCTCAGACTGCTCAGGACAAGCAGCAGCTTCTCTGTTTCAGGCTGGCAGCAGCTTGAGGTTTACACAGGTGCCGACAGCACATAAACAACCCCCAAAGAATTCTTACTGCAGGCGGCAGGTTTCAGTACAGAAACTCTCCAGCGGGAAAAAAAACCACCAACAACAATCAAGGAGCTGTATGTGTATAATTCCCCTATCTGTACAGTTTTGCTTTACATTCACTGGCCCGTCCAACAGGGCCTGCACATCAGGACACATTCACACGAGAGCCGAGCGAGGCCGACGTTGGCGACGCGGCACAAACGGGGCCTTTGCGGAGATGTCAGAATCGCCGTGGCTGGAGTGAAGCCTGGCGCTGAGGCCAGCGCAGGCCCCCGGGCCCCGCGCCTGCTGCTCGGGGCTCAGCGCTGCCCCGTCCTGACGCGGCTGCTCCGCAGCGGCTCCGCTCTGGGCCGCAGCCCCCGGCACCTCGTGCCCGTCCTGGCCGGCAGTGGAGCAGGCGCCGGGACCGGCCCATCCGCGTCGCCCCCTCAGTTCACGCGGCAGGCGCGGAGCAGCAGCAGCTGCAGCAGGATGAAGAGGGGCGCCATGACCAGCCCGTACCAGAGCTCGCGCGTGCCCTCCGCCAGCTTTTGGCACAGCAGCAGCTCGAAGACGAACTTGAGGCCCAGCACGGTGAGCACCCAGAGCAGCCGCAGCACGGCCAGCCGCTTCTCGCCATCCCGGCAGAGCCGCACGGACACGATGGTGCTGAAGTAGGTGCTGAGGCCGTCGGCGGCGAAGCAGGGCCCGAGCACGGCCCGCCAGGAGAGCGCGGCGGCCGCGCCGTCCGCCTTGAGCGCCAGCAGCGCGGAGCAGAGCAGCAGTGCCAGCCCCTGCAGGCCGAGCTCGCAGGGCGCCAGGCGCAGCCACTGCCCCAGCTCGCGCAGCGAGAACAGCATCGCTGCGTGACGTCAGCGCCGCGCCGTGACGTCACTGCGGCGCCGGGGGTGACGTCGCGCCTGCTGAGTGCCTCACTGCGGCTGGGACGTCTCTCGGCGCCGGGTGATGACGTCAGCTCGGTGGGTCCCGGCGCGGGGCGCTCTCCTCGCTCCCGGTTCCGGTGTCGCCAGGACCGCGATCGCCCGGTCCCCGCGTCCCAGGTTCCGCCTTCCCGCGGTCCCGCCTTCCCCGGTCCCGCCTTCCCCCAGTTCCGCCTTCCCCCAGTTCCGCCTTCCCCCGCTCCCGCCTTCCCCCGGTCCCTCCCGTCCCCGGTCCGTCCTTGCCGCGCTGCTCCCGTCACTCTCTTCCTGCTTCCCGCGGTGCTTCCGTCCCCGCTTCCCCCCAGTCCCCGTGAGCCCCTGTCCGTGGTGCCCCCGAGCTCTGGTTCCCGCATGGCCGGGACCGCGATCCCCAGCTCCCCCTTCCCGCAGTGGTTCCCGCTTCCCCGGTTCCCGGTTCCGCAGGCGCCTGGAGCGCGTCCCTGGCAGCGCGAAGCCCCTTCCCCTGCGGGCAGCGGGTGCGGGCGGCGGGGGCAGCGCCCGGGGGCTCTGCGCCGGGGGCGGCCGTGGCTGCGAGTGCGGCCGTGTGCCGGGCCCTGGGGCTGCAGCAGCTCTGCCGTCCCGGGCAAGGGGACAGTGCCCGGAGCGGCGGCCGCCGGCGGGAGCGCGGCCGTGGAAAGGCTGGGAGCGCGGTGGGGGCGGGAAAAGGGGCTGGAATGTGGGTCGCTGTCCCTGCAAAGGGGGTCCCTTCCTCAGGGACGAGCGGTCCTGGCTCTGCCGGCCCCCCAGACAAGGGCCGCAGCGGAGGCGGCGGCAGCGAGCGCTGTGCGGGGCTGGCAGCAGAGCAGGAGCCCCGAATGCTCCCGCTTCCATGGGCCGGAGCAGAGAGCAGGGCCCGCCTGGCCCGGCCCGGTGCTGACTCCGCTGCTTCTCTCCCCTCCAGATGGCCGGACGGAAACTCCTCATCCTTTTCGGCAGCCAGACTGGGACGGCTCAAGACACGGCCGAGAGGATCGGCAGGGAGGCCAAACGGCGGCACTTTGAGTGCCAAGTGGAGGCGCTGGACACCTATGACGTGGTGAGCGCTGCTGCCCCTCGGCTCGTCCCGTTCACAGGGCTCAGGAACTGCCTTCCTTGCTGCGAGCTGCTGTATTTCATCAGGTCATGGTTCTGGGCCCCCCGTGAGGGCAGCTTGTCCTTAACTCAGCTGAAAATGTGAAAATGGAGGCAAAACCTCCTGGTCATCCCTGTCAGACGAGCCATGCGCAGCCTCGTCCTGTGTTTCTTGAGGCCCTGATGCTGCCTGGCAGGGAGCCCCAAGGAGCGGCGGCTGCAGGCAGGGCATGTGGGGAAGAGACGCGGCTGCTAGAGGAGGATGAGCGATGTGGGGCTGGGGGTTCTGCCCAAGTGGCGTCTGTCCGTGAACTGAATCTAATCACAGAATCCCAGAGTGGTTGAGGTTGGAAGGGAGCTCCAGAGATCATCTAGTCCAAGCCTCTGCTCCAGCAGGGACACCTAGAGCACGGGGCACAGGTGCCTCCCCAGAGGCAGGACCCTGCACTTGCCCTTGTTGAACCTCATGAGGTTCCTCTCTGCCCCACTCTCCATCCTGTCCAGGTCCCTCCGAAGGGCAGTGCAGCCCTCTGGAGCATCGGCCACTCCACGCAGTTTGGTATCACCTGCAAGCTTGCTGCGGGTACCCTCTGTCCCCTCCGTCCAAGTCCATGGCCACATTCCAGTCATGTCCCACCATGTCTCGGCAACTGCAATGAGATCGTGGCCCTGCAGCTGCCCACACATCTCCAGCTGGCCGTGTTTGTGCCCCACGCTGCGTGCGCTTGCACAGAGGCAGGTCACTTGGGCTCCCCGTGTGCCTCTCTTTCTAGCTGGGGCAGCTGTAACTCGACTCTGTGGCCGTCAGCAGCTCCCCTGTTTTGCTGTGTCCCCTGTCCAGGCTCCGGGTATCCTTTGCTGGCTCTGGAGTTAAGCTGGCGACAGTGGCAGGTTTGTCATCCCATAATTGTCACCAAGAGCTCTGAAGATGCCCCCTTGCCCATGGAATCTAGTGTAAAGCTCCATCAATGAGACCACTGACTTATGGCCAAGGACCCTCTCCCCTCTTTGGGAAGGATGAATCCTGCCTGATGCCAGCACGCCTGGTGCCACATAAGGCTTCCTGTTGCCAAAGAAGCCAAAGTTTTGGCGATGACACCAGTCACAGAGCCATGTGTTGTTGGATTGTGTCCTCCTGCTCCTTTGCAGCTGCGAGCAGCTGGGCTAGGGCCCGTTTGCCAGCTCCTGAGCTGCGTGTGCCTCTCTGTGCTTGTCTGTGCCCACAGGCGAACCTCATCCATGAGCCCTTGGTGGTGTTTGTGTGTGCAACCACGGGCCAGGGCGACCCACCTGACAACATGAAGGTAGGATACGTTGGGGTCCATAGTGCTTTTATGCATCAGGTCCTGTGACTGGATTTCCTTTTCTGAGCAGCTTGAGTTCTGCTTCTTTGGGGAGCTGTAGGCTTTGAAACATCCCCCATCATCCCTGCAGGGTGGCATCAAGCAGATTTTGGGTGAATGGGCCTGAGAAGCATCTCATGCTCCTGAGGGGCCATGACCAGGAAAGCTGGTGGTATTTCAGCAGCTTAAGAGCTGAGAGGGGCCCTTGCTCTAGCAAGAGCCTCAGCTTTGTGGAGACCTAACAGAGCTTTCGCTTTATGGCAGGTAGCACTAGCAGCAAAACCAGGGTTTGCTTGTGTCACCAAGGTGCTCTGAGGTTACAGGCAGTGTCTGAAGAGACGTGCTGAGCAAAGGAAGGTGCCGGGCTGCACTCCCTGCCCTGTCTGCGCTCAGCAGAGGGGCTGGGGCAGCTTGTGCAGGTTGGGGCAGGGGTCCCCGCTGCGCAGGGTGACTGCCCAGCCGTGCTCCTTTATAGATGTTCTGGCGCTTTCTGTTCCGGAAGAACCTGCCCCCCAGGTCCTTGTGCCAGATGGACTATGCTGTGCTGGGCCTCGGAGACTCCTCTTATCCCAAGTAAGCAGATCTCCTTGGCTCCTTCCTGCCCTGCAGCAGCAGCTCCTCGCTCCTCTGTCCTCAGGCAAGAGCAGAGAGCCTGGGGAATGGAGGGGCAGAGGGAGATGTTGGAATTTGGCTCGAGAGCAGCAGCTTGGACAAGCTGAAATTTCCACCATCCTTAAAAACTCATTTTTCTGGGAGCCCACATCCCTGCCAGTCCCCAGGAATTGGGCTGCTGCCTATTTCTCTCCTCCGAACCTTCTCTGGCAGAGCCTTTGCTGGAGTGTCCCAGACACTATGGCCCAGCCAACTATTGCAGTCCTGGTGCTCTGCTTGTATCCCAGGAAAGCTGATGCACCAAGTTTCACTCGTGCGCGCGGCCGGAGCTGCCCCTGTGCCGCTGCAGATGCGTGCTGGGCTGTGGGGGGAGCTGCCCACTGCAGCTGCGCTTGTTCTTTGCCCAGGTTTAATTTTGTTGCGAAGAAGCTGCACAAACGGGTGCTGCAGCTCGGGGGCAGCCCTCTGCTGCCGGTGGCGTTGGGAGACGACCAGCACGATCTGGGGTAAGAGCCCGGTGGGGACTGCGGTGGGAGGAGAGCGCTGGGTCATGCATTGGAAGCTGTTTTGGGTTTGGGGTGGCAGCGCCCGCAGTTGCTCCTGTCAGTGGGTGAGGTCTTCTGTGCAGCGGTTCTGCCTCGGAGGGCAGATGAGAGCAGCTGAGACACACGTTTCCTCGTGTGAATCTGGATGGGGAGCAGCACAAAATTACCATGTGTGCTGGGAACAGGGAGCAGAAGCAGGTTTTCCTGCTTTGCACAGCAGTCTGGCGCTGTCCGTGTGCCGTGTCCGGGTGGCAGGATGGGGGCACAGGCCATGGTGGTGCGGGGCTCCGCAGGGCCCTTCTGCCCTGACAGCTCCCAGGCAGGCTGCAGGGCTGCCAGCTTCGGAGCTCGGGGAGGTGCTGGGAGAATCAGCGCTCTGCTACAAGCTGGATCTCCCCCTTGCAGACCAGATGCGGTGATTGATCCCTGGCTGCTGGCCTTGTGGGACAAGATCCTTGCCTTGTATCCCCTCCCTCCAGGCGTCCAGATCATCAGCCCAGATGTGCGGTGAGTGCAGAGGGTGAGCAGAGAGTGCTGGCAGCTTCCCAGCCCCCCTAAGGCCTGGCTGGTGCGGAATGCCCTGCTTCCCTGGCCGTTCCCTGGGACAGAGCTATGCTCTGCTTTCGCGAGGAAGCCTTCCCGCATGGATGCCGGTGTCTCAGGTGTCCCTTAGAGTTTGGCCTTGCATGGTCCATATTCCCTTGTGGCCGTGGTGTGTGCCAGCTGCCCTGGCCCGGTCCTGCCCACCTCCCTGTCGCAATATGCACCTGTGCATGGTGGATGTTGTGGGATCCTTCAGGTTCCTTCCTGGCGCAAGCTCTAGAGCTAAGGCAGCAGAGGAGCTCTGGCACGGAGGTAACTGTTCTGCACTGCTGCCTTCCCTACAGCCTGCCCCCAAAATACACCCTGCACTACGTGGCTGAAGGTTCCTCCTGCCCTGATGGTGACGTGCTCCAGCCAAGAGAGGCCAAGGCTGTTCCCTCAGAACAACATCCCTTTGCTGCTCGGATGGTGTCCAATGAGCGGGTCACGGCAGAATCCCATTTCCAGGACGTCCGGCTCATTGAGTTTGATATCACAGGCTCAGGAATGATGTGAGTGTTTGTGTGGCTCCCCCAAGCTTTGCCTCCTCATGCCATGGCTTGATGCAGGAGGCTTGGTGCTTGTGCTGACCTTCCCTGCCAGTCCTGGGGTCCTGTCAGTGCAGGGTGCCTGGGTGACCCGATGTGACAGCTTGTTCTGTCTGCTTGTGTTTGGGCTTCTGCAGCTGCCCTGGTTGTTGCAGGTCAGAGATGTGGGCAGGCGGGAGGGTTGGACAGAGGGGAACCTCCTGATGTTCAGCAAAGGCACCTGCAGGGTCCTACACTTGGGAAAGAATAACCCCAAGCACTAGGAGAGGTTGGGGGTTGAGCTGCTAGAGAGAAGCAGCACCTTCTGCTCTGCACAGAAGGACCTGGGAGTCTTGGTGGACAACAAGTCAATCATGAGGCAGCAAGGTGCTCTTGTGGCCAAGAACGCAGGGCCGTGTTGGTACTGCCCTCGTGAAAGGGGAGTCGGGTCTCCCATAACTCTCTTCCCCTTCCACTTCCCCCCTTCACCAATGTCCGAGGCTGCAGCCCATTCTCCATGGTTGTGTCCCTGCTACTCATGACAAAGTGAGGGCAGGTGGGCTGCATGACCCAGTGTGGGATGTGCTATATGTCTTTGCCTTGTCAAGGTAGAGAGGATAATGTTAGTGACGCTGCATTTTTGACTAAGTTGTGGCGTCTGGCAGCTCCTGGTGAGGGTCCTTGTGCTCTGCGTGCGGGCCCGCCCTGTGGCTGTGCTCAACAGGGTCTGCTGGATGTGCAGGTTCAGCGCAGGAGACGTCGTGATGATCCAGCCACAGAACAGCCCTGAGGATGTGCAGCAGTTTTGCCAGCTCTTGCGCCTTGATCCAGACAGACACTTTGTGCTGAAGCCCTCGGAGCCTGGTAGGTCCTTCTGGCTGCTCCTTTCCCTTCATGCTGGGATGGGGCAGCCCCCTGAGCTTTGGGCCAACTTGTAGTCTGCTTTTCCCTTGCTTTTGAGCTGCAAAGTGAGGAGTTGGGAGTGACTGATGGGTCCAGGACATGCACGTGTGTTGCTGTGCTGAGGGCCCCTTCCCTGCCAGGCCTTTGGTGTGTGTGGCTCCCGTGTTCGGGCCGTGTGATTCACGGCAGGAAGGCAGCTGTGTGTGTGCTGCACCCGTGCCTCGTGTCTGCAAACCCTCAGGCCAGAGCGTGAAGGCCTCTCTCTTTCCCCAGGCCAAGAGCCAAGCTGGGTTGCTCAGAGCGCTCTCCTGTGTCTCTGGTTTCTTGCTGTGGGTGTGTTGGTCTCCCCACTCAACTTGCACGCCAGAGACCTCCTTGTGCAGCCACACACCGGCCCCAGTGACTGGAGAACCCCCTTGGAGTCACCCTCAACTGCCTTGCCAGGCCCTGCCACGGCTCTGCAATCTGCCTGACGCCAGGAGAGCTGTCCCTTGTGCCCAAAGTGCCGTGGTCAGAGCGCTGTCCAGACTGACTGGGAAATGGGATCCTGCATTGATCGCAAAGAATCAGAGATGGCAGGAAGAGAGTGACATCTGCCATGATATCTCCTGGGAAACTCCATTCCCTTCCCTTCACCTCATGAAGCTCTGACCTGCGCTCCCCCCTTTTCTGATCCCCTCCAGGAAGGTGGTGAGGACATAGCAGGCAGCTTCAGCATCCGGCTCTTTTTGCCCATCCAGGGAGAGCACATGAATCACTTGATCTCAGTCTCCCTGATGTGCTCTATACCAAGAAAGGAGAAGCACTTGACTCTGCAGAGGACAAAGAGCTCCTCTGCTTCATGCCAGCTGAAGCTTGACATTACCGTGAGGACCCACAGGAGGGCGTCTGTGCCCCAGGAAATGTCCAAACCACCACAACAGGAAAGGACTTCTCTGCCTCTAAGATGCCAGAGCTCCATTCCCACTGACTCTCAGTATTTTTGGTGCGGATCTGTCCCAGCATTGCCACTCTGGCTTTTTGACCTGCCTGCAGGGAGCTGCTTCTCCTGGAGGATCACAGGTGTTGCTTAATGCATCTCCAGATCAGTGTGGAATCTGTCAGTTTGTACAATGTGTTGCTGCATCAGTTTGGTGTAATTAGATGCCAAATTTAGGAGAGTAGGTCTTCAGTGCTCCTTTCGGAAGCAGTACTAGGGCTCTTTTCATCTTTCCTGTGCTAGTGTCTGCTGCTGCATGCAGAGATATTCTCAGAACTACAATTTACCGCAGACACCTGCTGCTTCCCCTGCAGCGGCAGACGCTTTGAGAGAGTTTGTCTTTCCTCCCTCTTCCTCTTTCCTAAACCCAGCAGTGCTGAGATCCAGGCCTAGAAAGCAAACCCAAGAGAAGTTCAGGCAGTTCCTTATGCTCTGAGGGACGGGCCTGACACAGCGGAAGCTGCTATTTCCACTGCAGTGCATGTGCCACATGAGGTCCCAAAGCACCTACATACAGCAAGGGACTGCCCCGTTTGACCCTGCCAGGTTTCTGTGTGTGAAGCCAGTGGGCTTGCAGGGATGGTGGTGGTTCAAGTCTTCTCCACTAGTAGCTCGCCGTGATGTGCAGGTGCTCACGAAGAGCAGGGCTGCCCTTGCTTCAGGTATCTGGGGAGGACCCAAATCTGGAGGGATGTCAGGCAGGCAGTGGTCAGGCAGGATTTGGTGCCTGGGAGCTGGCCCTGACCTTTGACCCGTGCTTTGCCTTGCAGGTACTGCCCTCCCTGCCCTCTTGCCACAGCCCTGCACCATCCGGCACCTGGTTACCCACTACCTGGACATCTGCTGCGTGCCACGGCGCTCCTTCTTCGAGCTCTTGTCCTCCTTGTCTGTGAATGAGCTGGAGCGCGAGAAGCTGCAGGAGTTCAGCTCGGCACAGGGCCAGGAAGAGCTGTACAGCTACTGCAACCGGCCGCGCAGGACCACTCTCGAGGTAGGGCTGGGCGAGCATGGCCAACCTGGCCAGTGAGGACAGCGTCTTGGCACAAAGCCCCGGGACATCTCTTGGCTGGGGAGTTTCATGTACGTCACCTGTTTTCCGAAATGTCCTCTGCTTTGTCCCTGGTGGTGAGGAGCGGCTCCCTGCCCTTGGATTTGCCCTGCTCTGCAGCCTGGGCACAGAGAGCACGGGGTTCTGGGGCAAGGGGAGGGCGCTGGTGCTGGGTAGCTGCTCGGAAGCCCCTCGTGTGGTGCCTCAAGCTGAGTGGCCCGCAGGGTGCAGGGAAGCAGTGGCCGGGCAGCTCCAGTTCTCCTCTCCACTTGCCTCGGCCAGGCCCTTTGGGATTTCCCTCACACTACGAGTGCCATTCCGGCTGAATATCTGCTGGACCTCATTCCTCGCATCAGACCTCGTGCCTTCTCCATCGCCTCCTCTCAGCTGGTAAGAGCTTGGTCATTGCAGACCTAATGCCAGGCACTGAACTGAGGTGCTGTCAAGTGCTGGCCTAGTAGCTTGTGCCGTGCAAGCTGCAGGTGTTGAGGAAATAACCCCCAGACTCTGTGAACACCCCTAGGGCACCCAAACACCCACTCCGCTGTGAGCCTGCAGCTTGTGCCATGGTGGGTGTTAATCCCTGTGGCCTGGCCAGCCTCTGGCCTAGGACACTTTCCCCTGTAAGTGCTGCTGAAGAGTGCTGGGGTCCCTGTGCTGTGTGGGATGTGGTGCTGTGGAGGCTGGGCAGGTCCCTGTGCAGCGGGGCCGTGCAAGGGCTGGGAGGGGGTTGTTTCCTGCTGCTACCGGGGGGTGGCAGGAGGACCTGGCCCTGGCAGCTTGGCAGGCATCAGCCCAAGCACCTCCTGTGTTTTCACTGCCCAGAGGGCTCTTGGCTTGGGCTGCGCCTGCCTGCCTTATCAGCTGGGCAGAGCATCCTGCCGCAGTGCTGCTCTGGGAAGCCTCTTTTCCCAGTGGAAAGGCTTTAGTCAAGGATGCACCAACTGTGTGTCCGAGGAGCCGTTTCAGGTTAGATTCCAGGAGGAGCGCAGGGTGTGTTCCTGGAAGAGTCACTGGGCTTTTCCTGTAGAGCTGGGCTGTGTGTGGCCTGTCCCACTGCTCCTGGAGCCGTTCCCTGCCTGCAGACCTGTCTCTAGCAGCTGACGACACGTGAGAAGTTGCCTTCTGCCCAGGGCTGATTTTTAACTATGTGCTCTTGCTGCTCTGCTGTTCTGCTGTAGCTGATTATTATTTTTCTCATCCTGGATGTCTCATTTCTTATGGTTCCCATCTGCGCACAGGTTCACCCCAACCGGATCCAGATCCTCATGGCAGTGGTGAAGTACAAGACACGGCTCAGCAAACCCCGCCGTGGTCTCTGCTCTACCTGGTTGGCTTCCCTCAACCCACAGCACGGTAACAAATTGCTCCAACTATGCAGAGGCCGCTGTGCACTGCCTCAAAGCACAGTGCCGATCCCATAGGATTATGGTAGGGCTGTGTGTGTGTTCACAGAGCCTGCCCTGAGCACCCGCCGTTTGCTGGTTTTCTCCCTGCTTGCCAGCGCTCCTGCTGCCAGTGCCTGTGTGTCTTGCTGTGCCCACAGCTGGCTGCACCTGGCATCCTGGCTCTGGAGATGTTCTGGTTGCAGGACATGTCCAGCCTGTGGAGCTCTGTGAAGAATGGTGATTCCTTTGAGCACCTCTTTCCTGTTTCCCTAGGGCTGTGTGCGCTGCTCTGATGACCAAGCCCCTGAGCTGGGTCCCCTAGCAAGTGCAATAAGCTGCCAGGGTGTCTGTCCTGCAGGAGAGCAGGGGATTTCTCTGTGTGACTCCAGAGCATGAGCGGGTCTTCTTGGAGTACCCAGACGGGTCTCTTGAGTCCTCTGTGTGTCCCTTAGATGAGAGGCAGGTTCAGATCTCTGCTTCCTTCTGCCACTGTCTTTGATGGTCCATGGTGTGTGTGTGAGGAGGGGGCTGCTGTCCCAGCACCCCTGTGATGTGGCACTTTTGCCTTGCTCTGGGATTCACTAGAGCACTTTGCAGAGTGACACAGCGGTGTCTGGGCCAGCTGAAGGGCCTTTCACACTCACCCAGTGTGCTGTAGCACCACGAGCACCTTGGTGTGGGGGTCGTGTTAAGACAGGCACAGTCCATACTGGCAGAGCCTTGTGGCTGGTCCTGCTTTGGCCTAGGCAGTGCCCTCTGCGGGGTCTGTGCTGGATGGTTTCTGAAAGCAGTGGTCCTGCAGTGCTGCTAGCTGGTGTGTTTGTTTTGCAGGAGATGTCCGGGTCCCTCTTTGGGTGAAGAAAGGAGGAATGAAGTTCCCGGGTGTTGCTGACACCCCCGTGATCATGATCGGCCCTGGCACAGGCGTGGCACCTTTCCGAGCAGCAATACAGGAGCGTGTAGCACAGGGACACAGGGGTGAGTGAGGATCCTGACAGGGTCTCTTAGAACAGGCAGGTTTGTTCAACACGCACGAGGGAATGCCTGGGGGCTCCATAGGCTTTGAAGAGGCCTGGAATGTCCTGTGGTTAAGAGGGAGAGAGCTCAGCTGCACTGTGGCAGGACAGAACACGGGTCCACGTGTGCTGGACGAGGCAGGGACTAGAGCCTGGTGTGTATGAGCCATGGGGTTATTGCCAGGGTGCACTGCCAGGCTGTCCCCTGGGTTATGGTAGGCCAACACTCATGTGCCAGCTCTGCAGAAGCTCTTTCTTGACTCTCTGTAAGCAGAGAAGGGTTGTGGAGCTCATGTTGTGCTGGAGAAGTAATTGGTCCTTTGCCTGCCCTTGTCCCATTCTGCAGTCCCCCAGCTCAGCTGCAGGAAGCTGAGAGTGGAGTGGAAGGGATGAGCATGGAGCTCTGGGGCTGATTGTCCCCGCTCCAGGTACCTCCCAGCTCTTGCTTGTCCCCACACAGGGAGCATAAGATTGCCAGAGGCCACCTGGCTTTGAGCTCCCATGTTTCTTGAGTGGTCCTGGCTCTTCTGTGGCCAGGGCTGTGAGCCAGGAGTGTTAGGTGAGAGGTGGCCTTGGGGCTCTACATGTGGGTGCTGTGGACATGGCAGTGCCCAGCCCTCGTGGGCCACGTTCTCCGTGCCAACATGGTCCTTTTGGTCTGCTGTCTGCAGGGAACTGCTTATTCTTCGGCTGCCGACAGAAATCCAAGGACTTCTACTGCCAGTTGGAGTGGGAAGAGCTGGTGGCGAAGGGTTTCCTGATGCTTTTTACGGCCTTCTCCAGGGACCAGGTTAGTTCTTGGAGGAGGAGGGTGTAGGTGGAAACAGCCCAAGCAACAATGACAGGGCCCTGCCACTGCTTCTGGGTCCCTGTGCCTACTGTCCTGGATTGCAGAGGTCCTGCTGGGCTGACACAGGGGTCACCACTCCCTCACGCTAGGGTGGTCCTGCTGGGTGCAAAGCCTGGATCCCCCCAGGAGCACAGAGTCACTGTCCAGCCAGGCACAAAGTGGCTGAGCTGAACCAGGAAGGTCAATGGGACAGGCCAGCAAGCGCCCAGGCAGATGGGCTGTTACTCGTCTGTGTTTGGAGCACGTGAGTGATAAAAGGCTCCCAGGCCTCGGCGGATCTCCAGACAATACCCCTTTTCTGCCACGCGTCCAATTGTGTCCCTGTGCCGGAGCGCTGGCTGAAGTGGAGCAGCTTGGCCTCCTGCCCCAGCCCTCGCTCCACCCGTGCTCGCCCTCTCCAGCCGTTGAGGAGGAAGCTCCCCAGAGGGAAGAGCACCCCAACACCTCGGCCCCTCACTTGGCTCCCTCCCTTCTTCCCCAAGCTGGGGTTTCATTGGGCATGTGGTTTCGTTAGCCTCTTTCTTCTCTCTGGGCTGCTGAGTTTTTATCTGGGCTGCTGGAGAATGAGCTGGGACTTTTCTGGTTCACTGCTCAGCGCTCTCCCTTTATGGCACTGAAAGCTCAACCTAGCTTTGAAACAGAGGTATCTACGAGAAATGAGAATTGGTATTTCCAGGTATCTTAACTGTACCAGTATTTTGTTCCTTGATATTTGCATGCATTGACTTTAAGCCAGCTGTTATCCCTTGAAAAACATGAATTGAATCTCTCTGTAAAAGCTTTCCCACTCTTTGATTAAAAAGAGCAGGAGATGCTCTATAGTGGAGCAGGATTCCCTTCTTCTTGCCGCAAGGTCACCTCTGTAGTGACCTTCTGTCACATTGCTTGTGCCCCAGGGATGCAGGCTGATCCCTGGCTAATGCGCCTGCTGCTAATTCCCAGCAGGATGCACTGGGGTTTAGCTGGGGCACCGTAACTGGAGTTTGTCATCTGGGGTGCTGTGGTTTCCTGGTAGCTGCAGGTCATGTAAGGACCTGCTCAGAGCCCCAGTCTCATTGTCAGAGTCTCTGTGGGCACTTAGCTGATTAATGGTAACGATGCTGGAGCTGAGCTGTGGACTGGCTGTGCTGCTGCTTGCAGTGGGCTGGCTTCCCTCGTGGAGCTCTCGTGGCTGGAGTCGGAGCAGTAGAGCTGCGCTCAGGGGGGACCTGGCTCTGTCCTTCTGCCACATAGGTGCTGTAGCTGTGTGGGAGCAGCTGCCTATGCGGTGGCTGCATCTTGTGGCAGTCAGGGCCCAAACGGGTTTTGAAGATCTCCAGAGAAGGAGACTCCACAACCTCTCTGGGCAGCCTGTTCCAGTGGTCTGTCACCCTCACTGCTAAGAATTTTTTCCTTAAGTTCCTGTGGAACTTTCGGTGCTTCAGTTTGTGGCCGTTTCCTCTAGTTCTGTCGGTGGCCACCACTGAAAAGAGGCCAGCACCATCCTCCTCACTGCCTCCCTTGAGGTATTTATATATTAGATCCCCTCTCAGCCTTCTCTTCTCCAGCTGAACAGACCCAGCTCCCTCAGCCTCTCCTCACAGGGCAGATGTTCCAGGCCCCTGATCATCCTTGTGGCCCTGCGCTGGACTCTCTCCAGCAGCTCCACATCCCTCTTGTACTGTGGAGCCCAGAACTGGACACAATACTCCAGATGTGGCCTCACCAGGGCTGAGTAGAGGGGCAGGATCACCTCCCTCGACCTGCTGGAGACGCTTTTCTTAATGCACCCCAAAAATGCAGCCAAAGGCCTGGCCTGCCTCACGGCGTCACCTTTTGTCACAGAGGGCCCATCCACGGTGGCAGTGAGTTCGAGCACATTGGCAATGGTGTTCTTCTTGGGCAGGAGCCAACTGTGGGCAGCAGATTGTGTGCTTAAAGTCTTGTGGATTAACCTTTGGGAACTTCCCTCAGATGATGTGCACTCTGCCAAAAGCCGTGTTTTCCATCTCTATTGACAGTGAAAGGGCAGGGACTGGGACTGAGGTTGTGCCTTGAGGCTTCCTGCTCTTTCAAGTGCTTTCAGGCCTCCAGCTAGTGCTAGGGCTGGAGCTGGCATCAAAAAGTTTCACAGGAGGATCATAGCAAACCCTTGCTGTTCACCAGAGTTGGCAGCAGACAGGGAGCAGTGAAGGGATCTCTCTTCCAGCAGCCATTCGGGAGGCTTTCCCTGTCCCCACTGTACCCATCTCCTGCTGACTTGCTCCGGTCACTTGCCTGGGTGCCTCAGGATCCCCTCTGTTCAAGAGAACTGATTCAGGTGTAGCTGTCACTGGGCTCTAGTGCCCTCCTGCTCCCCAGAAGTTCCCCTGGGTTCTTGAAAATGGCTCCTGAGAACAACCGGGCCATTCCCCAAGGTCAAGCAGGCACGTGTGTGACGGGGTTGCTATCAGTGCTGCTGGAGCTGGTGGACTCAATCTTCTGCTTCCCTGCAGGAGGAGAAGGTCTATGTTCAGGACCGCATCCGAG
The DNA here is from genome assembly GCF_059628265.1 of Tinamus guttatus. Classification (NCBI taxonomy): domain Eukaryota; kingdom Metazoa; phylum Chordata; class Aves; order Tinamiformes; family Tinamidae; genus Tinamus; species Tinamus guttatus. Next base: position 2,691,566 of record NW_028288831.1, read on the forward strand.
AGAACCAAAAACTGGTGTGGGAGCTGCTGAGCAGCAGGAATGCTCATGTCTACCTGTCTGGGTGAGTACCTTGGAAGCACAGGTCTCCCCACCTGGCTCAGGCTGGGGTTGGAGTGGTCGCTGGGGTACACCTGAAAAACTGGGGACGGGGATTCTGGTGTGAAAATGAATGTCAAGGGTGAGGCTGTGTCATCAAAGTACCAAAGTGCTGATTGCTGAGACCCTGAGGACTCCAGCTTGGCACGTTATGGGCTCCCTGGCTTCTGACTCGCAGCAAATGTGAATGTGGGAGAGCTCTGAGCCCTGTCCAGCAGTGCTGAGTGAAGCTGGAGCAAAAGCTGATCCGGTTCCTGTGGCTGCTCAGGTGAGCAGGAGGCTTCCACAGTGAGAAGCAGCCAGGGCCTGCTCCTCTGTGCTGTGGCTTTTGAGCAATAGCTTTTGGGATCCTTGGCCCATCCTGGCTGTTTCCTAGCACGTGAGACTGCCTTCGTGGGGCAGGCATGGACGAGCAGTTTGAACTGCAGCCTGCATCCCTTGGGAACGGAGTCATTTGCTAAATGCTTTACCTCTGTCTTGTGCTGAGATTGCCAACTGTTGGCCAAGAAGACATGTCTGGTTGTTCAACTGGTGTCTGGTTGTTCAACCTGCTTCCTGCTTCCAGGGCATGGCCACATGGTTGTGAAATACTCTTGCTAGCTCCTTGTCGTGCACCTCCGTGACCTGGAAAGCACTGTGCAAAGCCTGAGCTGTTCCTTGCTGTCTACTAGAACAGTTAATGGCAGGAGGAGCTTTCCTGCTTGTCCTGCATGAGAGCAGGAAGTTCTCTGCTGTCACACAGGGTGAGTCTTGCCTTGCTGCCTTCCTGGGAGAAGGAGGTTTTTTGTTTACTACCCAGGAAGTGCCGAGGTGTTGACTGCTCAGTAACTCACTGCTGTGCTGCTGGTCTGACATGCCTCATGGCATCACAGGGCCTTCTAGAAGGCCTTACCCCAAACCTGTGATTCCTACCTACAGGTTTGGGATCTAGGTTTCTTCTTCTCCTTCAGGTTGCACTAAGGACAATGTGTGAGGGCTTTCCCTCCACGCACAGTCCATATGTCAAGACCGTATTTTCTGGGCAGTGGGTTGGCAGCCCAAACATGGTGTCCTGATGCTGCACAGACCTGTGTTGTTTGCAGCTTTCTGATGCTGAATGCTAGAGATGCCATGGGGTTTGGGTGGGAAGTTGAAGTGGTTCCTCTTAGAGTCTTGAAAAGGCCAGAGGTAACGCAGCTCCTACTGTTTTGGGATTTTGGAGGAGCCGTGATAGCATCCCTGGTGTCAAGGTTACCCTGAGGCTCAGCTCCCTGGCCCAGGCATGGCCAGCAGTCTTTGTCCCTGGCACTGGGGTGGCCCTCAGGCTGACCAGGCAGACAGGACCTTAAAGCCTTGCCTATCCCTCTTGCATGAGCAGCCTGTCCTGATCCCAGCAGACGCTTTCCCACCCTGCTGAAGAGATTGTACCATTTGTAAAGATGCCCAGGCTCATGGTGGTCCTGCTGCCTGGCCCGTAGATAACTGATGGAAACTTGTAGATGACAGCACAATGACCTGAAAATGGCTATTTTTCTTAGAAATTGTGTTCACATTTTCAGCTACACTAGGAAAAAAAATTGCAAAACTGACTCTTGAAATGGCATATTGCTGAGAAACAACAACGCAGTCTTCCTGCCCTCCCCACGTCTTGCTGCCTGGGACAGGGTCAGGAGAGCCAGGGCTGTGTTTTGTCTTGAGCTGTGCCTGTGTCTTCTAGCCCATGGGCTAAAATGTTAAAAATACATCAGTATTTCTGCAAAAGATAGAGATTCGACATCTTCTCCATTGCAAGTCTAGCTACGTTGGCTGCCACTTGCCTAATGGTGCCTGATTCAGAAACAATACAGCCCTTCTAGAAAAATAAACCCTGCTTTCTCTATATTTTGGTGCATTAATCACTTCAAACGCAGGTCAAAGTCTGGCACAATTCTTGGGAAACAGGCAAAGACTTTGCCAGGTGTTTGTACCAGTTGGAGCTGCCTGGGTGTTTTTTCTTTAGATGTTTTTTTGTTACACAGTCAGTCTATCAAAATGAAACTCTCCCCAGGAAGAAGCCTGAATTTCTTGTTTCCCATAAGAAATAGCATTTGGAATTGTTGAATCCCGCTTGGGTATTTTCTATATAAGAAGTCATGTTTGCTCCATTTCTTTTGTTTGGATATTTGGACTGGCTTTGCTTACAGTTATCGACCTCAAAATAAGCCATTTCAGACTTACCAGGAGGAGGCCTTTGGATGGACTGAAATGGCTGCGTTCTCGGCCTGCTCCTTCCCAGCAGTCTTTTATACCCAGTTCAGGACCAGACATGTTTTCCATTAGACATTTCCCATGGGATGAAAGGGTAGTTTCCTGCCCTCCTGCGGATAAATTATGACTTGTGCATATCGCCTGTTTCAAATCACTGCCCGTGCCCCCCTAATGATCTTGATGGGAGATGAGGCAAAATGTTGGCCGTAGTTAAGGCTGCCAAGCTCGGGTGCCCCTGGGTTCCCAGGGCACCTCTTAGCCTGCAAATGGCAGCACCTAAAAAGCACGTGCAGGTAACGGCACCGCTCTGTAGGGAGTGGTGCTAGCTGCCTTGTGAAGGCTGCCATTTACTGAGTGCCAAGGAGCCAGCGCTGCAGGCTGAGACAGGTTCCCTTGGCCTGGTTGAGGGGCGGCCTGTGCAGGCCCGGCCACAGTGACCCCTCTGCCCGGCTTGTAACCCTCCTGCCTTGCAGGAGCCACCACGTGGGCTGCCCAAGCTGCTGCTTCAGCCTGTTTGGGCGGCGGGGCTTGAATCCCAGTGCTGGGGGAGAGCCGAGGTGGAAGGAGCTGCCGACCGAGCTGCCCAGCTGTCCTGCCTTCCCCTGGAGACGCGGCCATGGCCTCGAGTGGGAGTAGCTGCTCCTGCGGCCTGGAGCTGAGCCAGCTGTACCGCGTGGAGCACTGTGGGGGGGGACGAGGCCCCTGGTTTCCAGCTTGCTCTGTCTTCCAGGAAAGCCCAGCAGATGCCGGCGGCAGTGGCTGAAGCCCTGCAGTGGGTGGCGCAGTCGGAAGGAGGCCTGTCGTCCTCAGAAGCTGAGGAGTATTTCACAGCCCTGGAACGATGCCAGCGCTTCCAGTCTGAAACCTGGTCGTAGTCCTGGCTTCCAGCTCCCCCCTTCCTCCCTGCAAGCTGCACGGAAGCACCTGAGCCCCAATAAAGGAGCCAGCAAAATGATCTGCCTCGGGCATCATCCTTGGGCTGAGATTATCCAAGCCAGGGCGGGTTTATCCAGCCAGCTCTTTCCCCGTGGTTGCAGGACCAGGGTTCCCCTCACCTCCCTGCTGGGCAGGGGGGACCCGTCGCCCCGCCAGGCTCAGCCCGGTTACTGCTCCCTGTGCTCATAAGCAGCGCAAATGGTGACACTTCCATATTCACTGAGGCCGCAGTGCCCGCAGTGTCGCTGTGCGCTGGAGGGGGCTCATGCAGACCCCACGAGCCCTCATCCCTGCCGTCCTAGCCAGAGCTGGAAGCTTTCCCCAGGAGCTACGAGTGGGTGGTGGGAGAGGGAGGCCCAGCAAACACAGCTTCAATGCGGATCAAATCCCCCTGCCTGGGGCATGACCCAGCTGGAGCAGAGCCCACAGGCCTCTGCATTGGGCGCTACTGGCTGGTTCTTGAGCTACCTTCCTGGGTGCTCCACCTCACAGGATCCCTGCCCTGGATGAACAGCACCCGCGGGTATTGCTGGAGTGATGGCAGTGGCCTTTGTTTGTGGGAGGACCTAGAGGAAATATGCTGTTATTTGGGAATCTCTCCACCCAGGTGTGAGTCAGCAGCAGCACCTCTTGCTGGAGGAGATTGCCTGGCCAGAACTGTTGCCTCTGTCTCCGCTCACCGATGCCATTGGAGATGTACAGAGGAAGGTTCCCTTCCTCCAGCACAGCCGCCAGTTCATCTTCCTGAGTCCGCTTCACGCAGGCTCCGCTATCCCATTCCCTGCCTTGTCCTCAGGAGCTGCTGCTCCTCCAGGCCCATCCTGCAGCTCTGGCCGCGCTGTGCAGGGCCGAGGCCGGCGGCCCCTTCCCCTGCTGCAGCCCGTGCCGCCGCCTGCCTCACCCGGGTCACCCCGCGCTGCTCCGTAAACAGCAATTAGGGCCCATGGCTGAGTCAGCTGGGGACAGTCCCAGGGAGCCGGGCAGGAGCTAGCTGGGGCAGGAAGGGAGGACCATGACACATCACGCCTGGGACCCGGCCCTTCTTCCCACACCGGAGCACGAAGCCCTGTGTGGGACGAATGGGGCGAGCGGTGCTCTGGGCATTGCTAGAGCGGCGGCAGTGGCAGCGAGGGGATGCAACGTGGCCCTCAGGTCTCCCTCTACCCTCTAGCTAAGTCAGGGCCTTGGCAGACCTGTCACCTCGGTGTCCACAGAGCTGGGCCGGACGAGCCAGGCTCCCCTGCGCCCCAGGGCCACTGTGGAGCTGGGAGGCAGTGCCCCTGGCTGCGCCAAGCCGGGTTAGTCCGCACGCTGCTGGCCATGTCCCCTGGCACGCTGGTGCCACCCAAGCCGGACTCATCCCGCAGAGGGCTCCGTGCAGCGGGGGGCACCGGCTGGATGGGATAGAGATCACCCAGCCTAGGAGGGAGCTGGGAGTGAAATGGCCTCCCCCAAAAGCTGAAAACCTCCAAACCGTCCCTAGAGCGAGGAATCAATGGGACGGGAGCAAAGCAGGGCCGAGAGGTGCCAGGTTGCACAGGGGAAGGTTCAGTGGGGGGGTCTGTCCTGGGCAGCCAGGGGCCCTGCGGAGAGCGTTGTTCCCAGCGAAGAGCGTCGTTCCCGGCGGAGCGGCGTTCCCAGCGGAGCTGCGTTCCCGGCGGAGTGGCGTTCCTGGCGCAGGTGGGCGCGCTCGGCTTCCCTGGCAGGTGCCCCGGCCGGGGCGGAGGGAAGAGGCGGCGAGCAGGGCCAGCTCCTCCCCAGCTCCCGCCAGCGCGGATTGGCGCAGGCAGGGCCGGCCGCCCCGGCCGCTGGCACTTGAGCTGCTTCCCAAGCGGACAAACCAGATGGGTCAGAACAGCGCTCAGCCCCAGCCACGCCAGCAGGAACTCCCAGCCCGGCCGAACAGGCACCGGGCACAGCGTGGGCCTTGCTGCAAACCGGCCCGCAGCGTCGCCCGGTGCATCGCCGCCTTCGGACCACGGCAGCACCGTCGAGGAGGAGAAGGGGAACAATGAAGCAGCTACCAGATGGTCATGGCGATGCCCTGCGTGGGGTGGCACCTTGCTGAGGGACATGGGCCAACATCGTGCCGTGGGGGCTCCTGACCCATCGTCGGCGTTGGAGATGGTGCGAGACCATGCCAAAGCGATGACGGGAGTCCAGGCGGACACTGGTGCCTTTAAATCCTGGGGCAAGCAGCGCTGGGTGCCACCTCCTGCCCTCTGAGCAGCACCCAGACACGCAGGCGGGCGCGAGGGGCAGCCGGGAGAGGGGAGCTGGCCGCCCCATGGAGCAGCAGCCGGAGCACGATGCTGAGGAGGCACCGTCCAGCACCCCGCACCAGGCCGGTGCGGAGGGAAGCAACGGGAAGCAGAGCAGTACTGTGGCATCCGGGGGCCAGGCAGTGGCCACCGAGCCCAGCCGCCCGTCTCCGCACCCGCAAGAGGCGCCCGCTGCTCCCTGGGGCCGGTGGAGCCTGGAGGTGGTGATGGTGGACGAACTGCCGCCGCCTGTGCCCTCCGAGCTGGGCCCTGCACTGGCCCGGGAGGCCGGAGACAGGACGAGCCCCCTGTCCCAGGCAGGATCTGCCAGCCTGGAAAGCGCCACCAGCTCCATGCTGAGCCTGTACGACGACGAGGGCGAGACGTCGGGCAGCGAGCTGGCGGCGGCAGCGACGTGCTGCTTGCAGGCGGCAGCGGGCGCCGGCGAAGACGAGTGCCCCATCTGCACGGAGCCCTACGATGGGCAGCGGCACAAGCAGGCGCTGCTGAACTGCAACCACGTGCTGTGCAGCGCCTGCCTGCGCGCCATCATGGAGGCAGCCAGCAGCGCCGAGTTCGGCCGTGTGCGCTGCCCCATGTGCCGGCAGAAGACCCCCATGCTCGAGTGGGAGATCTGCAAGCTGCAGGAGGAGCTGCTCTTGCTGCACACGCAGCCGGCCCGAGGCCGGGCCGTGTCGGCTGCCCCCACGCTGCCGGTGCGGCGCCCGGGCATCGCCGGCGCCCTGGAGCACCACTTCCAGGTGCGCTTCCACACGAGCCGCATGTTCGGCTGCCTGCCGTGCGTGCGCTACCCGCTGTGCCTCATCCACGCGCTGGGCCGCCTGGAGCGCCGCTGCCGCTGCTGCTACCTGCTGCTGCTGGCCGCGCTGCTAGGAGCGGAGATGCTCAGCCTGCTCCTCATCTTCCTCCCCATCGTCCTGCTGGTGCTGCTCTTCCTCATCCTCGACAAGTAGCCAGGTTCCCAGGACCAGGATGCTGCATGGGGGTGACTGGTCTGAGATCTGGGCCGTGAAGCCCAGGGAGCTTCTGCACTGTCAATGAGCCCGGAGCGAGGTGAGGCAGCGCAAGGGGCAGGGAGGACTTGGGCTGCCCATGGGGCCTGCAGTGGCAGCATTGGGATCCCCTGCAGGGAGGGCGTCGCTCTGACTGGGCACCTCAGACCCATGGCGGGTGCGTGGCAGGATGGACAGTGCTGCTGCGGGTGACAGCAGTGCCCGGGAAGTGCCCCGGCCCCATTTGCTTGGGTGCGGAGCTGTGGTCCTGCATGGGAAGAGAGGGGGCCCTGCCTGCCCCTTGCCAGCCCAAATGCTCTGGCTCTCCCTTGCAGATTGCAAATTTAAATCACATTTATGCTGCAGCAGCATGTGGCTGAGTTCATGCCATGCCGGCTGGCACCAGTGCCGGGTGCCTCCAGCGCCGTGTCCCCACACCCAGCCCTGCTGAATGTTCCCACTGGAGCCTCCCTGGCTGTGAGCACCAGGCCCTGCTCTCCGCCATGGCGAGCTGCCGGGGAGCTCAGACCGTTGCCTGCTCAGTGGCCCTGGGTTGCAGCCTGCTCCTGTTGGCCTCGTGACACCAGGGCACACCAGGCTCTTGCTCTGCGCTACAGGCTTTGCTCTCCCAGCCGGGGCCCAGCAGCACCCGTGCTCTGTGCCCAGGGGCACCGGATCGCCACGGCGCCGCTCTTGTCCTTCACTCACAGCTGCGACACGAGACGGGGACGGTGCTGGCAGTGGCACCTGGGCTTGTGCAGCCTCTGAGCGGTACCAATCTGTGCCGGCACCTCGCACACCTCTGCTTTCCTTTCCCTGCCAATAGATAAGCGAGCAAATACTGCTCTGCTGCCCAGGGATTTGCCACAGCAGCTCCGAGTGGTACAGGCCCCCGGAGCCCAGAATGTGCCCAAAACTGCCTGGGCAAGGGCAGGAGGGTTGGGGCCAACTGCACCCCCGGGCCCAGGGCTGTGCCTTGAGCACTGGGCTGGACTCCCACAGCCCCCAGCTCCACGGCTGCAGCGCGGGGGAACCCAGAGCAAGCTCTCCCCAAGAAACAAACCCCACCAACAAGCCACTGCAATAAGGAGGGGGTTGGGAGCGACTGATGGCCACATCCCAGTGCCCGGTACTGGTCCTGGCCGATGCCCGGGCCATGGCTCCCGCTGCGCTCTTGCTCCCCACGTACTGGGCAGCCTGGGGCTGTGCATTTGCTGCGGGAACCGCGGGGCAGTTCAGCAGCCCAGCGTGCCCATGCGGCCTCGGGCTCGGCTTCTGCACTGGCACCTCTTCCCTCTCATACAGCCAAGGCTCCTGCACAAGCCCCGCATTGCTCCCCATGCCCCTTCCTTGTCTCCGGCAGCCCCAGGGTGCCCATCCTGGCAGGCATCCCTGCACTTCCCGATGTGCTGATCCGGGCTGGGTGTGTGCATGGCCAGCGAGCACTGCATGAGGATGTGGGGCACATGATGGAGCTTGGGGTGAGCGATATGGGTGCTCCTGCCCCGCTCCCCGGCCCTATCCCATGCTCATTCCCAGCTGGCAGACAGTGCTGCAGGGAGTAAATGGACCTGGTCCCACAGGGGCAGAGATCTGGGCAAAGCGCACTGCGCTGAAGAGACACTGAACACTCCTGTGTGTCCGCAACACACGTCTTCGGATCACCTTCAACAGTGGGGAATGGCAGATTTTTCTTCTCCCAAGAGGACCCTGTGCAGAAGACAAGGCAGCAGTGAGGGATGGATGGAGGCGCCAGCGCCAGAGCAGCTGGTGGAGGAGCCCTGGGGAGGCAGCGGGCGGGAGCAGGGCCCCCTAAACTGGGTCAGGCAGAGCCCCCCCCCGCTGCTCCCTCCCTCCTGCCCCAGGAATATTTATACAAAGTGGAGCAGCTCCGCCAGGAGCACCGTGCTCAGCCCCATCCGGGGGCACTTGCAGCTAGATGGAGCCTGCGGGGAGGGGAGAGGCGATGCCCCGTTCCCTGGGTGGGGGGACCTGCAGCCAGGGCAGCGCTCCTCATGAGCTGGGGAGGGGGGACAGGGTGCTCGGGATGAACCAGGGCTCCCGTCACACGGCCCGGGGCACTAAAAACCAGAGCTGGGCATCTAGATCCCTCAGAGAAAGGTGTTTCCTGGGGGGCTATGAAGGCACAGGGAGAAGGTGCCCCCCAGCCAGGCCATGGCCACAGTTTGTCCACGGAGCGCATGGAGCAGGCGGCGCAGGAAGGGCCGCTCCGCAGGAATCCGCCCGCAACGTCCGCTCACAAGGACTCGGTTCTATTCAGCGCACCAGCGGCGCAGAGCGTGCGGGGGGGCAGCGCGCTGCAGAGGCTGCGGCGGGGGGGACACGATGCCCTTCTGATGGCCCTCGTGTGCGCCTTATTGCAACCCCCATGCACCTTCTCACAGACCCCCACACCCTCCTCTGCCCCACACCTTCTCCCAAGCATTGCTCGCCCCACTGCAGCTCCCAAATCCACTGCAGCCCTCACCTGCACCCTAGCACCCCCCAGGCCCTCCCTGCATACCCACTTGCAGCTCTTCCTACCATCTCTCCCCACTCCTTTGCAGTCCTCCAGTGCTGCCCAGCAGCCCCTACATGCACCCACCAGTCCTCCTGATTCCTGACATGCACCCACTGCCCAAAAGCTGCTACCCAAAATCTATTGCTGCACTGGGATTTCAGGGAAGCGACAGAGCTGCAGGGGGAGAAGGGACAGAGGAGGGAGGTGCGCTGGTACCTCGTTGTGCCCTGCAGAACTCCCTGAGCATCACAGGCATGGACAGCTGCAGGACATGCACCGAACAGGCCAGTTCTCGTCTCCCGCACCACCACCGTGGCAGCAGGGCAGGGATTTGGGGGTGCTCAGACCAGAGGCACCAGGTCACTTTATCCAGCAGCAACTTCTCCCCTTCCGACCCTGCCCAACCGCATCAGCGCCGTGGGGCCAGACTAAGGGTGGGGGTGGGGGGACCAGTGACAAAGCGGCAAGGCCCCGTCAGCCGCCTGCATGTCCCGTGCCAGCAGCTTCCAGCCGGAGCCACCGAGTCAGCAGGACCAGGCGCCCTGCGCTGGCGGGGCCGTCAGCAGAGCAGCCCCGAGAAAAACGCCGCTCTCAGCAGTCCCTGCGCGGGGCCAGCGCTGCTCTGGCACCGGCCACAGCCTCTCGCACCCTTTGCAGTAACATGCCCTTCAGGTCCTGCCTTTCACTCTGTTGCAAAAGCCCTGGTATTGAGAGGAGCTGTCACAAGTAGCTTCCTCGCTGCTGAAACCACCACTTGTGCCACAGCTCAGAGCTGGCACTTCCCTAAGGAGGGCACAGCCGGCCTGGGTGTTGAGCCATTTCCCTTCCCAGACGGGCAAAAATAAAGTGTGTTGGACTCCCACAGTGGGGCTGGATCCTCCCCCAGTGCTCCCGGGAGGCGAACACGCATCCTGCAACCCGCAGGAGGGCAGCGCACGGTGCCCCGGCAGGATGCCACGGCGGGGGCTCCGGGCCGGCTCTTTGCTGCTGGCAGACGGTGGTTTAGAGCCACGAGGAACGTGGGGCTTGTTTCTCGCCCCACACAAAATACAGCACCCGCCAGCTGGCTGGAGGAGCTGGGTTTGGGAAGGACATACGTGGGGAAGGTCTCCTGCAGCCGTGCCAGGCGCAGTTCCTGTAAGGGCATCTCCACCAGAGAGCTGCTGATTCCCGGGCAAATGGCCATTCCTGCATGCAACTAGGACTATTTTAACATATCAAATAAGGCCATTTGGGGAAGGTTAATCCCTGGGAGGCATTTTCACCATTTCATTTTACAGACAGGAGTTTTTAAAATTAACCCATCGTGGAGCATCCTCTGGTTACGCGAGACCAGACCACAAGCTCCACCACAGAGAACCCTCCACCAGCTCAAACAGACCCAAGGGACTTGGAGCCCTCTGAGACCTGAGCTTGGAGTGAGAGCGTTCAGCTTGGTTCCAACAGCCATCAGAGCATTTTGGGTCTCGGGCTACCAGAGAAACTTCAAGAGACTCTTGGTTCACCCAAAACTGCTGCGCATGCTCAGAAGCTGTCTCGTAGTCTCCATGCACCTGCAGCGTGCTCAGGCTGCCCCTCTTTTGGTGTGTGCTCATTTGAGATTAATAAGGCTGGAAGAAATGGGCTGTCACCTAGCACTTAGCACTGGAAAGCCCTGTTTCTTCATTAATTGCAGCTCCAAATCAAATTAGCAGTTTTAAATTTGCTCTGTGCCCAGGGGGTACTGTGGAAAGGGGAGGACGTGCTGTTCCTTTCATCTTTACATAATAAAAAGGGCAGATTCCTGCTTCACCTGCAAGATTTTCCACTACTGACAGCTCTGCCCTGCTCTACGAGGGGCAGTTCAGTCTCGTTGGAGCTCCTCACACACCTCGCTGTGTCACCGCCACACGTTTGGGCATCTGGAATCACCCATCCCGGGCCAAAGGCTTCACTGCTGCATGGGGAGAGGAAGACACTGCTCCTGGAAATGCATTTGGGTCTGTGCTTCAACCTTGTTCCTGCAAGACCTGCTGGACCAGGCAGAGCTCAACCCTCTCTGCAATCTCTTGGCAAGCCCAGGATGCCCCTTGCTTGGGGTCAGCCCTCCCGGTTTTGGTCTCCAGCCCCAGCTGGGACAGCGCTTCCCTGACCGGCCACATCAGGATGGCTGGGATGCCACCAAAACTGGGGAAGCCAGAGTTGCTGGCATCCCAATGCTCTGAGACTGCTATCGGTGCTGGGCTGCGCTGATGGGACCGCAATGCTCCCCGTGCAGTAGCAGTGACTTGGCCTGAGTGGTAAAAGGGCCAGAAAACCTGACCAACAGAACCCCTCTATGCTGCTGCCGGGGCAGCAAGCACATCCACACCCATTAAGCAAGGGCAGACTTTTGGGGGAGAGCTGGGTCCTGTCCTGCCACATGCTCAGGCCCAGCGGGGCTGCATTATTGATGCTGTAATTCGGCACCAATGGGTTGTGAACGGGTTTTGTTTTCCCTGAAAAGAAGATCCCCCAAGCACTGGGTGTGCTCCAGCAGGATTCCGGGCAACACACAACTGAGCGCTCGCTGCAACCAGAACCATGTGCCTGTCAGGAAGACCCTTGCCAGAGCCAGGCTGTCCCTTTCCTTCTGCCAGGGAAGTATTTGGGTCCCTGAGAAGTGGCAAGGCCTGAACAGGGTGAGCTGGAGCTGAGCCCCCTCCAGCATGGACGGGGCTGGGGGACACGAGGTCTGCAGACATCGCACCCCTGCATGTGCCACCCTGCACGCGCACAGCCTGGTGCCTGCCCTGCTCCAGCCCTGCAGAGACTCTTTCACTTTGCTTCCCTAAAGTTGTTAAGCTCGAGCTACTCCTGCCAAAGGAAGGTGCCCCAGGGAACGTAACCTTGGCTCTTCCTGTCTCCTTCTCATGTGCCCGTCCCAGGTAGTTTTCCTATTGCAGGAGGCCGCTTTCGGAGCAGGCCGTGGGTCCTCCTGGCAGCTCCCAGGCAGGGTACAACCATTCCCATGCTCGTTCCGGACCTTGCTTGCTGCATGCGCATGCTGGAGCAGTTGGGTTCCTGCAAAACATCCTCCCCAGTTCAGCAGCAGTGCTGTGGCCGGCGTGTGTGCTAGTGGGTGGGACGGATCCAAAATGCAGGAGGTTAAAAATTGCACCTTGAGTCTTCACCGCACCCCGGCGCTTCCTCCCAAAGGTGGCTGAAGTGTGAAACCAGCTGCCTGCATCCAGTGGTGGCTCAGGATACTCCTCCCTGCATCCTGCTCGGAGGTGCAGTGCTTAGCCCCATGGCTGCCGCCCGTGGGGCTGCTGGTCCACCCAGGTTCCCCTGCACCACCCACCCCACCTGGGAGCTGTGCACGTGCTGGGCATCTGCTGCAAGGCCCAGGGTGGCCCTGCCTCGAGATGGGACCACAGCACTGAGCACGGGGCAGCCAGAGCTGCTGAAAGCTCTTACGCATTGCTAGGGATAGAAACAGGGACCTTCCAGCTTTTCAGCAGATTTTGGTGTGGATGAGCCCTCTGCTTGCCCAGAAGGGAGGATGGGCAGATAGGGGCCAGGATCCCACCACAAGATACCCCAGTGTGCTGGATTTGGGGAATAGACAGGATAATGCCAAGTCCAGAGAAAGGCCCCAGCCATTTCAGAGTAGCATGCCAGGTCTCAGGGACAACTTGCAGCCTCTCTTCCCTGGAGAATGTCCTTCTTGGAGGGATCTTGCCCCACACAACAACTGGGACGGCACAGTGTGTGCCCAGAGCTGTGGGGATGCCCACCCACCAGCAGTGGGAATGCTGGAGCCAGCATCCACACATGCCATCCCAGCCATCATGCTGCTTGTGTCCTGCTCCCCCTGCTGCAACCTGCCCCCAACAAGCGGGCTCGACGTTCATTCCAATATAATCTTTATTGGGGAGATTGATCAGGGTTGAACAAGGCCGGGTATAAAACATGATCATCATCACAACCAGCAGTGGGAGGCATTGGCAGAGCAAAACAGAAACGGTACCAGCCCCCATTCTCCGCGTCACCCCACCCTCCCCTGCGGGGCATCAGTTGGAGGGGTTGCAAGCGAGGTGGTCCCCAGGGCTTTGCTAGCAAAGCTGGTGGCATTGCCTGCTCCCTTGGCACGCCAGGGCGGGCAAGGCCAGCCCGGGCACCCCAGGAGGAAGGGGTGGTCTGACCCCCTGCCCGGATGGATGCTGTGCTTGGGCCAGTGTCAGGAGCTGCCCTTCCCTCAGGAAGCGCCAGCGCGCCGGGCCGGGAGCGGGGGCTGAGCAGGGCTCCCTCCTGCTTGCCCACTGTCCTGGCACGGGGAGGCACCGTGGCACTGCATCGGTCCCTGGCCTCCTCCGCTCAGTCCTGCAGCTCTCCCAGGGTGCAGCTCTGAGCCCCTCGGGAGCACCTGCAAATTATGGCTTTTTTTTTCTTCTTTTTTTTGCTTTTTTTTGGCAGCGAACTTACCCCTCCAGATGCCCCAGAGAAGGCAAGGCTATACACGGGATGCTGCCGCCCTGCCAACCCCACCACGTCCCCACACAGACTGCTGATCCTGGCACTGCTTATGCCCGAGCCCCTGGGCTCCACTCACCTGGAAAGGGGAGCATGGCCAGGAGCCAAAATTTGCCTTGGGGCCCCCCGCCTTGGCCAGCCAAACTGCCCTGCTCAGCTGGGTGCTCCTGTCGGAGGCCCAGGAAGGGCGTCAGACCCAGGGCAGCAGCCGTCTGGCCGTGACTCCGGGTCCTCCTGCAGGACGTCGCTGTGCAGCCGGGGGGTCCCCTTGCCAAGACCTGTGCAGACGGGGTCCCTGCAGAACGGGCACATCTCAATGCCTTTGTTAACACCTACTGGCCTGGAAGGGGGTGGCCTGGGACAGACAGGAGAAAACAGGAATCCTCCAAAATGAGGATAAACTGGAGCTTTCCTCAGGGCCTGTGGAGGCAATAGGCCGTGGGTCTGCTAATAGCCAAGGGGCCAGTGCCATGGCTTGGCTTGGCTACAATGACTCAGACGCATGTTGGACTGGCCACCAAGATGAAAGCTTTGGCAAATAACTTAGAGAGAAGAACGGGCAGCTGGGGGCCTGTCCTCAAGCCAGCTCCTGTCCCATGCCGGCCAGGTGACCCCACACAGCACCATGCACTTCCAGGGCTCTTCATGCCATTGCCAGCCTGCCTGGGGTGGCCTTGCTGGCTGCTGGACGACGGAGAGGGTGTTGCTGGCGGGTCGCTGGTGGGGACCGAGCATCTGCTCTCGGCCATGTCTCAGGAGCCAAGGAGAAAGAGGAGCACGAAGCCACCCAGGGAAGGAGCACAGAGGGCTGCTCGATGCCCAGCATGATAACGGGGTGGTAGGGGTGCAAGCCGCAGGATGGAGGTTGGCCAGAGCCTATGGACTTGCTGCTGGACTTGCTCCTGATCCCAACATTGCCTAGAACCACCAGGGCGCAGGAGGCCACCACATCCAGCCCAGGTCCATGCCACGTCCCAGGGTGCAGCATCCCTCCCCGGGCAGCAGCAAGGAGGCAGAGGGGGGAGCCAGGCCCAGGCTCTGCACCATGGAGAGGATCGGAGTGTCCCCCCCGGCTGCACAGGTGGAAAAGGGGAGCGTGGGGGGGACGTGCTGCCCAGCAGTGGCAGCGCTGTCCCCTCCCTGCTGTGGGATGATCCCGTGGTCAGACGCGGCGAGCGGTGCGGGGCGGCAGCGGGGGCCGAGCGCGCGGCTCACATGATGGTGCAGGAGGAGAGCGGATTCCGGATGTGGCAGGTGCAGGCCGCCCCGCAGTACTGGCGAAAGGTCTGGTAGCAGCTGCGGTCGGTGTCGCTGCTCCACTGCACGGGGTTGGCGGCCAGGGCCTCAGCAGGCAGTCTGTTGAGGATGCTGGTGTTCACCGCCAGCGCCGCCAGCCCGTAGTCAGTGAAGAGCACGGTCTCCCGCTTGCAGGTGGGGCAGGAGATGAACTTGTACTTGGGGCAGGACTCGTAGAGGATCTGCAGGCACTCCTCGCACACCGAGTGTAGGCAGGAGAGGATGCGGGGCCGCTTGTTGGTGAAGTTGTACATGTGGCCGCACGTGGGGCACTCGAGGGGCTCGCAGGGTGTTGAGGGGTGCAGCACATACTGGTTGACGATCACCTCATCAGATGGCGGCTGCCGGTGGTAGCACACCTCTGAGCTGCCCTTGCGCTGCCCCTGGTACAGTCGCTCTCGTCGCGGCAGCGGGGGAGTCCGGGGCAGCGCCAGGGAGGCAGGGGCCGCGTCCAGCGCAGGGATGTCTCCGCAGGCCTGGTTCACGATGATCTCGGACTCCGAGGGCCAGGCGCGCTTGGCCACAAGGGGCGGCTCGCGGCGGGGGGCCGGTGTGTAGCGGGGCTGCGACGCCTGCAGCTCTGAGAACTTCTCTGGGTGGATGATTTTCATTGCCTCCATTTTAATGATGACCTGTTGCCCTTTCAGACACGACATGAGTATCGTTTTCACATTACTGTCCACAGCTCTGGGATCTCCGAGGGACGCCTGCATGAGGCTAAAACATGCTGGCAGCATGCAGGGCTTTCAATCGCGTTCGGCCCGTGAAGCAGCAGCACCGAGGAGAGTGGCTGGAGCAGGAGCGCATGGTGGGGAAGCAGCACGGGGTGGCCCTGGCTCCTCGCTCCACACTGGGCCCCTGAGGTGCTGCTCACGAGGACGGGGACGTGCACGGCGAGGCGCTCACGGTGACATCCTGCTGGCGCTCGCCACTCCGGCCAACGCTCGGGTGGGTGATCGAAGTGCCTGTTGGCTGCCGCGCTCCGCCGGGACCCCGCTACGGTGCCGCTGCACGTCACTCGGCAGCTCCCCGCTCCGGTCTCGCTGGCGCGTCCCCACTGTGGTTGGAAGTGGCACGGCGAAGCCGGAGGCTGCAGGGAGCCCACACGCAACCGGGGCACTCAGACGGAGCAGGTGAGGCAGGAGGGAAGCGTCCAGCTTGTGGCAGGAATGCGGGCAGCACTGCCGAGGGCGGCCCGCGCGTTGCCCTGGCCCCTGCCTCCGCCCGGCCTGTATTCCTGTTTATTTGCCGCTGGAGCCTCGTGGTGCTGAAGAATGTGTTTGCAAATTCCTTTGCTCTGACTTCCCGGCTCTCCCACGGGGCCGTCACTAGTATCCGCCAGGCCGGCAGCTCCGGCAGGGCAAGGGGCGCAGGCCAGCCCCGGGGCCAGGGAGCATCCCGCGCTGCCGGCGCCAGGCCGCGCTCACCTCCACTTCCGCTTGCACTGCAGCTCTGAAGCACCTTCTCCTCGCAGTCCCTACATGCTCCAGCACCTCTGTCCCCAGCTCAGCTTTGCGTTTGCTGGGAAAGGCTGGAAATGAAAAGCAAGAGGGATTTGGCTCTTGGCCCCCCCCGGGCTCTTCCGGCTGCCAGCGCTCCCTCAGGATGGGTGGCTGGCTGCATCCTGGCAATTTGGCTCTCTGCTCCCTGAAGCACTGGTCCTACCGGTCCCATCCATCTGCCCCACATGCCAAAGGAAGTGGCAGAAGGCAGGTATTTCCCCCGGGGCAGTCCCAGGAGGAGGGCAGTGGGAAGGGGCCTGCAGCCCCTCTCCACCTCAGCCTCGTCCCAGCCCGCGCGTCCTTACAGCGCTTTCCCGGAGGGTCTCCCCAGCCTACAGCGCCTTCGTGCAGGGTTTTTGCTCACGTTTAGCCCCTCCTCTGCTCTGCAGATCTATTTTTACCTCTCTTGCTTGCTTCTGATCTGTCCCTGCTTTTCTCTCTCCCTCCTTCGGCTCCAGCTCTGCTCCTCTCTGCCTCCACAGCCCCCGCTCGTCTCCAGGGCCTGCTGGAGAGGACGCGTTGGGGGCAGGCAATGGGCATAGGCACTAGGCAGCCTGTGGCCATTTTCTTGCTCAGGCAGCCCCGGTGACAGGCTGCCTCTCCAGCAGGGAGAGCGAAGGCGCTCTCCTCCATCACGCTGCAAATCCTGTTAGTGAGATGCCTGCTCCAGGCAAGCCCTGCCAGGCCTGAGGGAAGTGGCCCAAAGGGGCCATGTGGTTGCCACAACAGCCCTCGAGGCTGGACGGAGTCCCACTGGTTTCAGCCCTCTCCCACCCACCGGATCCCTGAGAGCCACCAGAGCTGCTGCCCATGTTCCCGCTGGGACATGCCTCGGGTGCAGGATGGGTTCCACAGAGCATTGCTATGCCCATCCTAGGGAGAGTGGCCTGTGCCCCATATCCTACATCCTGTGCCCTGCAGTCAGCACACGTCTCCCTGTGCCCACTCACACGCACGCTCACATGCAGTGCCCAGAGGGCCCCTGTGCCCCTCTCTGCAGCCACTGTGCCAGCACACCCCTCTGTGCACAGCCCTGGCACAACACCCTGCCATACCCACCGTCACACCAGGCGACACCGCCGTCCCTCCATGCGCAGCACCCACCCTCACACACATGCACAAACACGTCAGGACCTTCCCGGCAGCGCTTGCGGTCCCTCACTGCAGTGCCCATGGACGCACGTCCCCATGCAATGCTGACCCCCTTGCCCCATGCAGCGCTGGCACACGCGTGGCCCAGCTATGCACACACACACACACACGTCTGCATGCCCGCGTGTACGTGCCTGGCTGAGGATGCCCCCCTGGCGGGTAGGCTGGAAGGACAATCCCTATCAGCAGTTACCTGTGTCGGGCTGCAGCGTCGGGCTGCTGTATTGCAGGCAGAAGATCCCGATGTCGCTGTGTCCCAGGCTTAGCCCTCGCAGTCCCCGTGTGGTCCTGTCAGCAGCTTGGAGGCCTGGGTTGCTAAAGGTTATCTGAAAGGCAGAGGGATGCCGGCCTGGCACTGCGTGTATGAAGTCTGGGCTCCCTGGGGATGCTGGCAGCTCTCCTCCGCTTCCCCAAGCCTCGCTGCTGCACCGTGCGTCCAGTCCAGCTTCCCGCAGACCCCCCTGCCACCGGCGCGGGCGGCTGCCTCGGCTGCAAAGCCCGCAGCGAGTGGGGATTATCCCTGAGCGGTCGGGCACAAAGGCAGCACCGGCCGTGCCGGGCTCCGTTCCAGCGCTGCCTGTTCCAGATGCTCCGCAGAGGCCAGATGTCTGGGGTACCTCAGGCCGAGCAGGCTCTCAAGCCTGCCAGTTAATGCCGGGGCTGTCAGGAAGGCAGGTTCTGAGCTGCTGCCGGTGCCCGCATCTCCACTCCCCGCGATGCAACTTGCTCCCTGCAATGGGGGGCTGTGATGCTAATGGGCAATCTCCTCCTCCGGCACCATCCACAGCTCCCACGCTGCCTCCGCTGCCCGTGCTGGGTGAGCCGATGGCCCCGCGCTGCAGAATCCCTCTTGCCCAGGAAAGAGCTGATGCAACTGCCGGCGCGGCAGGGCTGCGCTGCAGGCAGCCGGCTCCGCCGCCGCACTGCTCACCGCAAGGACGGCTGCTCCACCGCGCAGCAGGTGCAGGGCCACCCGCAAGCAGTCGCCTGTCTAGATGCTCGTGCTCACCCGCGGCTCCTTCGCCCTTGATCCTCTGAGATGTCTCGGGGTCCGGAGGCTGCTCTCGTGCCGCGCTCCTCGGGGGACAGCGTGTGGTGGGGCTGCGTGCCGGCTGCTGTTCAGGCGGGATGCTGCATGCCGAGGAGCTGCTGGGGCGCTGCGCGCTCTCACTGCCTCGCTCCGCGTCCGCAGTGGGTACTGCAGTGATGCAGCCGGCTCACATTTCTCTCAATCAGCAGCGCGCCGAGCCCGCCGGGCCGCAGTGCCCTAGGTCCCGCACCGGCGCCCTTCCGCTCTTCATTCATCAGCAGGGGCCTTCCCGCAGCAGCGAGGCTCCCTCCAGGCGCCCAGGGCCCTGTGGGGATGAGGAGAGCTGCCCCCGGTCACCCGGCTGCAGCCCCGGGCGTGCGCGGCGCGCGCTGCGGGTGCCGCTTCCTTCCTCCCTCTCGCTCCGGCTCCGCCATGCGCGCCACAGCCAGAGCCCCCGCGCCGCCCCGGCAACGCACAGAGCCTCCCCCCATGGCCTCGGCTCTGAGCCTCCCCCAGCGGCCTCGGTCCCATCGGGGCGCCAGGACGGCACTTCCCCCCCGCTGCAGAGCCTGGAGTCCACGCGCTGCTTTGAGGGGCCTGTAGTGACTCAGCAGCTGCTGGAAATGGCGCCGCAGGGAGCAGGATGGGGCAAGAGGGGACCTGGCCGCCCAGAGGCCGCAGTGCTCAGAGCCTGGAGAGGAAGCCCCATGTCTTGCAGCGAGGAGAGGCTCCCATGAGCAGCAGCTGGGAACGGCCTCCTTTCCCTGGCCTGGCTGCCCAAGTGAACCCATCACCCCTCCTGATGTCCTGTGGCCCCCCAGCCCCACTGCAAGGTCAGGGACCTGATTCAGGGGAGACCTGGGAGGCAGCCAGATCCATGGTCACCCCAGGCTGGAGCATAAGGGCTTCCCCGCTGCCAGAAACCCGATGGAGTATCCTGAATTTCCCTGAGCTCTGAAAAGCACACAGTCTCCCGATCTGCGGGGGTTTTGCTGCACCCAAGGTGCATGAGGGGCCCACACTGCTGCCCAGAGGGCAGCAACACTGACAGGGCCCTGGAGAGCCCAGCCACGCGTCATGCCCCAGTGCCCCGATGGGTCCCTCTTCCCTGCTGCAGGTGTCTCCAGCTGGGGAATGCCCCAGGCATGTGGCCAGCACAAGCATCCTGCCCTGCAAAGGACTCCTGGTCTCCTCCAGCTCAGAGCAGCCCTGACGCCAGTCACTTTGGTCACAGGCAAACCAGGTGACCCAGCAACAGAGACCCAGGCAATGCACACACTCCAGGATCTCACAGAATCACTGGATCACAGAAAGGTTGAGGTTGGAAGAGCCTTCTGGAGATCATCTCATCCAACTTCCCTGCTCAAGCAGGGTCACCTAGAGCACCTTGCACAGGATTGTGACCAGAAGGGTTTTGCATATCTAGAGGAGACTCCACAGCCTCTCTGGATAAGCTGTTTCAGTGCTCTGACACCTTCACAGTCAACAAGTTTTCCCTCATGTCCCACACCATCCTGGCCATGCAGGGCTCTGGCAAGCAGCTCTCTGGGCTCCTTCAGGTGCTGCTGGGGTTTCTCCGCTCCTGTCTCCCTCCGTCACCCTGGAGATCTTTATTCTCCTCCTTGCCTTTGTTCAGTTATCCCTTTGAAACAGTCCAGCTGGATTTTGATTCCCTTCCCCTGCCTTGCATTCATTTCTGGCGAGCAAGACATACCTTGCTTGGACCCTGCTTGTTGGCCCTCCATCCCTCGCTGCAGCAAAGCTCCTGGCCATGGCTCAGCCACACAGCTCCCTCTACAGCAGGGGTCTATCTGGAGGCATTGCAGGAATCTCTGGCCTGGATCCACTCTATGACCACACAGTCACATCTTGCTTTTACACCATCACTTCTCCATAGCTCATCCTGCCTCATTCATCCTCCAAAGGATGTCTGGCTTGGAGGAGACAACCAAGCCCACCTTGGTGAGACAAATGCTTGGGCTCAGCCACACTGAACCTGCTTGTGCAGTTTGGGATCATTTTGCCTCACCTGCCAGCTGCCCGTCTGGGAGGCACTGCTCCCCTGTTGACAGTTGACAATGTTAGTGGCTGTATTTTTAATATTCTAGTTTTTTTGCTGGGTAAGAAATTTTGTAAGGCCTTTGCCTCTAGTCCTTCTAAGGATAATTCTTTGATGTGAGAACATACCAAAATCAGCATGAGGTGCCTGCTTTCTTGGCTCCTGACAATGCTAAGTAGAGACTTCCTTAATCTTCCCTATCTTCTCTATGGCATTTTTTGCTTACTTTCCTGCTAGCACTTTTGGATACAGCAAGCATGAACTGGTATGCTATGCTTGAACTCACCGAGCAAAGGAAATTGCAGGAAGTAAGCGATTGTGAGCCATTTTCTGTTATTAATTCATATGGCATCCCCATGCTGACCTAGCTACACTGTGTTATTACACTGCTATTCAGTGAGTTAAGCAACAGCTCTATTTGAAAATAATCATAAATGGTATCAGGAGCCTTTTCTGCTGAATGAGAATGTATTCGTGCCAAGATGCAGGGGATCCTCATGTTGTTCCCATGGCTCTGTAGCCCTCTGCTTCCTGTGCTTGGTGGATGTCACGCTGTATTCCTCCCCATCCAGGCAGTGCTTCTATATGCCGGAGCAGACCTGATTGATCGGATGCTCCCAAGCCCCTCTATGCCACAGTGAGGTGGGAGCATTTCTCACTCACCTGCTTAGTATTGTGAGACAGCGACTTAGCACAAAACGGATCTCTCTCCACAGCAATTCAACCCTGCAGTCTTAATTAATCACCAACAATTGTTTCTGTGCTGCAGCTTTCAAAGTTTCGTGGTCACTGTCTACCTATTCATCTACTTGCAAAGAGGTTTACAGCCTGAGCCAAGTCCTGGCACTTCCTTTTCTTATATCAGACTTGACATAGTCCCTGGGAGCAAGTGCTGCTTCTTACATCTTCTTCAAAAGAGACTTTTGCCCCACGTTTCCACTGAGTGACATCTCCAGTTTTCTACAGATTTCAGCAAGTGAGCAGAGACCAAGACTTACAGAGCTCCTCCAAGCTTGTTTTTCATGGCTATTTTTGACCCAAAACAGCAGATCTTTGAGAGTTCATCCCAACCTGAAAATAATTTTGTCTTTTAAAACCTGGACACTTACTCTTCAGCTGGGCTCGGGAAGCTGCACTTGCATGTGAGGTCCTTACACTAATCATAGCCCTTGTTGCCATATCTAACCTGTTGGCTTTATGTACAGCCATACTGTCCTTCCTGTTACCTGGTCCCTAGTTATACCGACTAATTTCACCATACACACAAGTCCATCTACTGCATTATCCTTCACAAGTATCTATCCTAACAGCTTTGCTCACATGCTCTCATCCTTGACAGTGTGCAGAAACATGAACAAAACAGTGGAGACGTGCAGGGAACGTGTTCATAAATGGAAAGCTGGGCAGCTCTCGTGCTGCATGCCTGGCATGCATTTTTGCCCAGCTCTACCCAAACAGTTGCAGAAGATTTCTGCAGCTCCTGGGAAGCACAGCTAGCCCAGGCAGAGTGAACACAGTATTAAAGGAGAAAAGCTATTTAAAAAAAAAAATCAGATTTTTTTGTTGCAAGCTAGTTATTTCTGCCCTGACTGCTTCTATGAAGCAGCAGAGCTGTGTGTGTGGATGATGGTCAGGAGCTAGCCATTTAAACACTTGTGAGACATTCCTAAAACATTTTTCCTCGGCTGGAAGGTGGTTATTTCTAGACTTACAGCTCTCAACAGAGACCCTGCTGCAGGAAAGATGGTGCTTAGGAGGTCAGCAAAGTGGTCCAAAGCCTTTGATGCTCTATCATCAAAATGCCATCTATGCATATTTCTAAAGCTCGAAAGTGATCCAAAGGAGTCTAAGCATTGTATTTATTGCTAATTCTTTTCAGTGGTTAATACTGCGGCCACTTGTGTTGCACAGACTCTGCAGGTCTGAGGAGGGTGTTTCTGGGCTCAGAAGACAGCCTCCTCTGGGGGGTTCCTCCTCTAGAAATATAATTGCACAGGAGCAAGTGAGGTCCCCCTACTCTCCCTGGAGGTTCTGTCTGTCCCAGTCCTACATGTGTAAAGCTTCATGTGGACTCTGAAGGCAAAGACCTTTTCACATCTTCCCTGTGACTGAGTAGCAGGACACCAGAGGCTCCCTCCCTACACTGCTGTGATCAATGGAACTGCTGGGGAAACCTGGAGCTTCCTAAGGGCTGCTGGCTGGGGAGGCAGGGAGAGAAGCTGGCCACATGATCGAGCCTTGCATTTTAGGGGCAAGGGCAGGCAAGACAGGCCGTGTCCTTTAGAAAAGTACCCAGGAGAAATGCAACAGAAACATTTCCCCTTCAAATCTAGCCCAGGTTGGATGGATTTATTAGAGCCTGATGGGTTTGCAGGCTCAAGTGAAGCCAGAGCATGCATCAGAGAGGGGATATGGCAATTCCCCTCTTTCGCTGGGTTTGAAAGCTACAGAGCTGGTGGAGCATCTCTGGTGCTGGAGACGCTGGTGCTGAGGCAGACTCCTTGTAATTGCAGTGACATTTAACGTTTGCTTTACTGGCTCCCTCGGCGATCTCAGTACTGCCTGAGCTTGTAACCTGACAGCACTGCTCAACTGGATGTAGTGGTGAGCCTCAAACTGGGTCATGGCGAAGGAGGCACCGTGCTGCCTGTGTGTGCCTACGAGGTGCCTGTCAGCAGCTTAACACAGTCCTCATGTAATTTTGGGTGGGCTTGCTCCCTGGCAGGGCCAAGCACTGGTAAGAGATCTGCCCAAGCTTCTGCACATCTCTCCTGATGGCTGAAGGACAGTGCTAGATGGGGTACAGCTCTAAAGAGCAGCTGAGCACTGAAGCAGTAATTTGTTTTTGTAGCTTCTGCATATACCCACTCTGAATTTCAGCTTTTTCAGAGTGAATGAAAACTCCAACGCTCTAGAGAGGAGCCCACTGAACCCTGGCTGGGGCTGGTGACTCTGCAGGCATCCCCGCACATGAGGCCTTGGCTGTGTCTGCAGATGGAGTGATCCTGCTGTCCAAACACGGCTTCCTAAGGTCTCACAGTGGGACAGGGAGACACCCTTCCTTCCACGGTCCTGGCCACCAGCAGCTGGAAAGAGCCTAACTAGCCTCCTGGAATAGTTTCTGCTGTCAGCTTGTACAATTGATGCTCTTAAATAGGAGACGATGGTTATAGACCCAGGCCAATTTGGGTTTATTTGCCACTGATGGCCACCAGAAAGCTGGGGGGTTATTTTCTATAGGTGCACCTAAGATCCTAGGGGGGCTGTGCGGCTGCTTGGCCAGAAGCTGCTCCTCCACGAGGCTCCTAGTAGGTGTTTGCTGTGGCCAGGCTTGCCTGCGTGCCGGGGCTGACCCTCCTGCGCCGTGGTGACTTCCTGCCTACCAGCTCTGCAGAGCAGCACCGGTGAGGCGTGCTCCTGCCCACGTGCCTGAAAAAGCGCTTGTTCCTTTTAAGCTGTGGCTTAAGCACAACCGATCTGAGCTGCTGCTTGCTCTGAATGTGCAGCAAGCAGCAGGGAGAGCTTCAACAGCAGCTTGAGTGGGGAAGGAGCAGTGACTTGCAGAGCTGGAGAAGGTTACTACAGGGAGGAGACTAGGGGATGCATGGACAGAGGCATAATGAGCCTAGGAAATATGAGAGTTGGCTAATTCCCTGGTATCACCTTGCCTGAAGCCATACAGGGTCTCTGGTGGGGGACCATGGGAGGGGGTTGTTTTCTGTGTGACAGTGACTGTGTGTGATACCAGCTCTACGGGCAGTCACAAGCTGCTGAGAGGCTCCTGCTAGTGCTGACAGGCATCCTGCTGAGTCTGCACCAAGGTGGTGAGATGTACTCGGTGAGGTGACAGAACTTGTGGGAAGGAGCACATGGAGCTGCCCCAAGGGTCCCTGCCAGCTGCTGGCAGGAGGCAGGTTGCACAGAGCTCAAGCTGGTGACTTGGTAAGGGAAAGAACTTGCTTGGGTGCTTCCATCCAAGGTGTGGGAAACTTCAGGAATCTGGGAAGAACTGGTGTCCGGGAGCAGGACGCCATGGGAATGATTGTAGCAGGGCATGGGAGTATCCTCTCACGTGGATCCCAGGCAGATCCATGGCCTCTTTCCCTCGCTTCTTCTCCAAGGTCTTGGCTGGTATTACCAGAGCAGCAAGTAGTCCCTGGAGCTAGGGAGCAAGATACTTCAGGGGAAGGAGGGCAGCCCCCCTTCCCTCTGGGAGAAAGACCAGATGTGTCCCAGGCCAGGCCGAATGGCAGGGAGCAATCACCAGTAAGTGGGCTGATGCCCCCGCTACCCACGGCCACTGCATGGGCTGGAACAAGCAGACTCTCCAGGGCAGGAGCAGACTCTCCATGGCCACAGGAGCACCAGGGCAGAGCAGGCAGGCAGGGTGGCTGCTCACAGGCCATCGACTCCTGCCCACTGACCACATATAGCCCGTATCTCCTGCAGGACTGGCACTGCTCAGCAGGTCTGGGATGCATTTGCCCAGAAAACACTTTGAAAGCCAGAGCAGGCTTGCTCAGCTCACTGGGGACCTGGAAATCCAGCTCTAGCCATGGCTGTATGGCTCTTGACACAGGTCCTGCAGCTCTTCCCCTCCTTTCTCAATCACACCATCAGGGATATGGTTTCCGAGCCTGTTCATGGCACCAGTCCAGTTCCTATTCCCAGCAGGTTGACATGGTACCCGTGTATGACCTCTGTGTATCTAATTCAGGGCTCATCACCAAGGTCTAGGGCTCTCATTCCTTGGTGAAGGGATGGTCTGAGAGTTTCTTTGGCCTTACTGAGATAGAGATGAGCTGAGGCCAACCTGAATCACAATACTGTCTATCACTTACTCTTGATTACTGCAGCTCTTCTCTTGAAGCTGCTCCCTCAAGAGGTCCCCTTGTCCAGTGACTTGTCTGGGAAGGATTTTCAGGAATGAAAAAGTCACTCTAGCTTGGTGCTCTTGTAAAACAAAAGTGGGTAATCACTTAGGAGCTAGGTCTGCTAGTGTGGGGATGTGAGGTCTTTCCATTCAGTGTCCGAGCTGCGAAGGGGGCCCTGGCAGGCTCAGGATGCTGGAGGAGCCATTGAGATGCCAGTGCTACGTTGTGTGCTTGGGGTAGGACAGAGGTGTCCAGAAAGACTTCTATCACCATGAGTTAAATCCCTCACTGCTGGAACTTGCAAAGGAAGGAAAACTGTGCTGAGTACCTGGCATGGACACTCTCCTCAGGGTGCTCTGCAGAGAAGGTCCTACTAGCATCAGCGCTGGGAAAAGATATTGCTAGGTGTGTGTGCTCGAGGACAAGGCAGTCACCTAGCAAGGAAGCATGAAGTTCCATCCAACATATTCGCTATTCTCCTCTGGGAAGAGGACGGCTCCAGCCTCTCGGGGAGCACCTTTGACATCTTAGAGCCAAAACCACAGCTTGCTGGGGGGGCCCCCTTCCTACTGCTCTATCCTGGGTTCTGGATCTCCTGCCCCATTGAGGGATTACTGAAGGACCCTAACTTATGCACAAGGACCTGGAGAGCGGTGGAGAAGGCTCAGCACCCAAGGCAGAAGCTGAGGGCCTGCTGCCTGCCCAGCAGCTGTCAGCATGCCAGCACGGAGCTGCCAGGCAGGACGCTGCACGTGCCCGGCGCGTGTGGTCCCTCTGAAACTCCACAGACACAAATGGAAGCCGACAGGCTGGCTCGAGTGGTAAAGATCAATTCCTGGGAGCCGGGGGCTGCTGTCAGCAAGACAAGGCACTTGGAGCCATCCTGGGAGCTGGAGGCTCTGCTGCTGCCGCATCGCCTGCCCCTTGTGGCGATGCCTCCACCAAAAGAGCTGTGTCCTGGCCTGACCGCAGCACAGGCTTGGCAGAGCGCTGGAGAGGAGCCCGGCTGGCTGCTCGCACGGCTGAGGGCACAGGCACTGCTGCTGGGAGAGACACGGCCTGGCCTCGCTTGTCCCCACGGCTGAGGACCATGCTAGCTAGCAGGGATGCAGAGCACACAGGGAACAAACGGCAACATGCGACTCTAGCACTGCCCTCTGTTATGGCAGACTGGGACACTGCTGCTTGGTACTTGCCACCATACCTGCAGGACAGCCCGGACTTGTGGACAAGCTTCCACAGGCGTTGAGAGAAGCGGGGAAGGTGGCCCCAGAACCACCGCCCTGCTGGGCAATACTGCATTAGCACTGGGGCTTGGAAAGCTCGTTTCCCCGCGCGGCTGCCTGTGGGGAGCCCCGGCCTCCTTCTGGGAGTGGAAACTTCAACCACTCGCCAGGAGCTTTGGTGAAGCCGGCGCGCGTGGGTGGAAGGTGACGGCACGGCAGCAGCCTCAGCTCACAGGAAACGCGCCTGCAGCGCCCACGCTCAGCACGCGCCCGCTTCCACGGGGATGTGCAGCCACAGCGGGACGGCACGAGGAGGCTTGGAGAAGAACAGGCGGACCTCAGTGGACTGCAACCGCCAGCTGGGGAGCTGCAGGTCCAATGCACGATTTGTTCATCCTCTTCCAGCCTACAAGGAAGCCCCCAGACACTTGGATCCAGCTTGGGCCTCCATGCACCTTAATCGCTGCACAAACCCAACTGTTTCCCACCCCCAGGTCATGCCCTGGGAGCAGGTCTTGCAGGTGGCCAGGCCCTGGCAGGAGGTGGCCCCCGGCACAAAGTGGTCCTGCTCTGCAGCCAGCGAGGCTGCTGCACGACAGCAGGACCAAGGCCCTGTGGCACAGCTGGAGCGGTGCAGAGAGTGAGGTGGAGGACAGCCCTAATGGGATGGTTGCTAAAGCCAAGGAGGGGCAAGCAAGGAGGGAGGAAGGCCAGCGAGAGGTGAGGAACAAGGAGCCGTTGTGCATGGCCCCTGCCCGCAGCGAGAGCCAAACAAGCAGGGCCTGTTTGAAGCGGGGGTACAAGCAGACAGCGGGACAGAAAACAGACGTCCGCTGGGAGCGAGCTGGAGCCAAGGGCTTAGATGGGAGCCGGGAGCTGCAGATCTTCCCTTCTCCGTGGTCAGCAGAATGGTGCCATCTCCTACGTCCTTTCCAAGCGTGGGCAAATGACGGCAAAGAAAGAGCCCTAGGTGCTCCAGGTCAGGACATGGTGGGCAGTCCTTCTCCTGCTGGGACCGTCCCTGGGACATTAACCTTTCATTCATGAAAAAATACCATGAAAATAGCAGCTTATCCTGGAAGCTGTAGCCTACCCGCAAGTTCTCCGTGTGGTTTCAGCGTGTCGGAAGTGTGCAGCAATGGCAGTGCTGAGCTCAGCTCCTTGCAACAAAACCCCAAACTGCCGTGTGCAGGGACCCAGTCTGAACGTGAAAGTCCCTGGCTTGCCTGGGCCTTGGCTGGCCTTGTGTATTTGCAGAAAACTCTTCCTTTGCTCAGAGGAGGAGCTGAAATTTGAGGAGGGAGAACTCTGGCTGTGTGTATGAATGGCAAGACCCACACCAGGTGTCCCCAGCGGGGGCTCTTACAGGGCCCAAACCAGCCCCTTTAGGTGTCCTGGTGATTTGTGGAGGGACTGGGGACAGTCTTACTGCGGCGCTGGGAGCTGTTGGGAGCAGAGCCTGTCAGGGGCAGCACTTGCCACATCTTCTCCTCCAGCTCAGGGTTCCAGCCCCTGCCCTGCCCTCCTGCCCCGCTGGCTTTGCTGTCCCAGTGTCCCAGCCCCAGCAGCCCAGCCCTTCCCGTAACCCTTTGCTTGCTGGTGCTGCTGCGTCAGGGCAGCCACCGGCTCCGGACACCGACACCGAGCGCAGCGGGAACAGCCTCCTGGCAGCCCCGAAAGCGCTCTGCGGCGGGGAGGAAACGGGAAGGACTTGCTCCAGGCCAGGAAATCCTTGCTTTCTCCTCCAGCCAGGCCCACAGTGGGCAGCCACAATGTGAGCTTCCCCTCGCGCCGCTGCCAAGACCCTGTGTGACCTGGGGCCGGCCAGGTTGGGGAGCCACAGGGGAGCGGGATGGAGGGCGAGTGTGAGGAGGTGATAAGAAAACCGGCTCCGCTCCCAGTTTCTGCGAGACGGCTCCAGGCCCAGGGAGACACCAAGCAGCGGAGCAAGCGCAGAGAGACTCAGGCAATGACTGGCCTGGCCATACCAGCCTGGACACCGATTTATTTTTCTGACAGCGTTTACTCTTGGGGAATGTGAGCATCCCCCTGCCAGAGCATGATGGGGACTTCTTAAAATAGAAAGGCTCTGGGCTGTGCAGCCACAGCTCAAGGCCTCCCTCCATGTACAGCACTGACAAGCCTGGAACGCTTGGAGGAACCCAAGTGCACCAGGCACGTGCATGTGTCTGTGTGCACCTGCATGCTGGGCTGCGCAATATCCTCTTCAGCACCCTCGTCATCTCCTGCAGGAGCACACGGAAAAGCTCATGGGTGCGCGGATGCACTGTGTGTGCACCAGGCTTTTCACTGTATGTGGGCATGTGCACAGTGCCCAGATGTGTACAGAGCCCAGATGTGCAATGCATTTTCCCTGCCCCCATGATGCTGCTCCAGGATGCTGCCAAGATGTCTGTTTCCAAATCTCAGCCCTGCAGAACTGTCCGAGATGCACCAGCAGGAGACTGTATAACCCGCAGGTGAGAGAGCTGGTGAGGGATCCTCTCCGATCCAGGGAGATGTTAATTCTTTCTAGGGATTTGCTAGAGGCTCTTGCTGCAGGGTGAGCACCAGCCCGACCTGGCCCATTTGCCATACAAAAACATCAGGGTGTTTTGCAGAAAAGCCTGTGCTGCCCCCAGGAATCTCCAGTCTGCTGTTACGGAGTCAAATCCCAGGAGCTGGTCTCGAGAGCGGGCAGATCCAGCAGATCAGGCCTGCCCCATGACTGCTGCATCGCCTAGAGCTCCTGTCCTTGGTATGCACTACGTGCCCGTGACTCAAGCGCTGGGACACGTCCTGGCACTGCAGACATGCTGGGATCACAGGAAGGAGCTGGAAAAGAGTGAATGTGGCAGCACAGATGTGGCCAAGTCCCCACAAGCAGATCAGGGCATGTGGCAGTGCCAACACAGCTGGGAAAAAATCGCACCTGGATTTTATACCCTTCATGTCAAGGCTGCACGAGCAATGCTCCGTTTGAGCAGACTTTGCAGGTCATTCGCAGGCTGCATTTTGGCTTTAAAAACTGATGCCATCCTTTGGGACACATCATTTTCTCTTGAGAAGTGAGGACGAGAAAACTTGTTGCATGCCACAAGCATAACACTGAGATGAGCAACTCAGAATTGTGAGTGCCTGTTCGAAGGGGAAATCTTGACCTTACCCTCACTAGGCTTTTCCAAGCCAGACATTGGGCTGGGCTATAGTAGGGCACAAGGGACAGTGGCCATGCTGGGGGCTTACAGCTGCAAAGCGAGGTTGTGCAGATGATGCCCATCCAGCCCCTGCAGAACCATTCCTCAGGGCACTTCTTTACATGGACGAAAAGCTTCTGTGGCCTCTGTGAGCCTCCAAACTCCACTGGACAAGCAGCAGGGACAACTTGAGCATATGCTTCACTGGGGAGGAAATTTGGGTAGAAGCCCAGATCCAACGTCCAAATGTAATGAGCCATTCTAGCGACGGCCACCCAGGCAGGTGGGATATTGCTCTTTCTGGCAAGGTTTGGAGTTTGAAATGTTCCTCCAGCTACTCACCCTCATGTTAACAGTTGGCCTGGCTACTAACCCTGATGGTTTTGGTGGCCAGACACCAGCTCTTGGTTTGCCTTATCCTTTTGAAAAGGGCCCTTACCCCACCTAAGTAAGTCAAACACCCCAGCAGATATATCTGACAGTAGTGTCCCTTCTGAAGGAGTCTTGCAATGTCCTTAAAGCAATGAACCTGCCTATCTGGCTTTAAATATTTCACATAGACTGAATTTAGGGATTGGCTTCCTGTTATTTTGTCCATATTTAAACATCCACGTGACCATTTTGTACAACTATGAGCTTCCTTTACACTTGAAAGAACAGGTTTTATTTATCAGGGTCATGATAAATGATGCCGAGCCTAGTTGGAGGCCTGTGGTCAGTGGTGCCCGCCAGGGATCAGTACTGGTCCCAGTGCTGATCAACTTGTTCATCAGTGACTTGGACGAGGGCACAGAGGGCACCCACAGCAAGCTTGCGGATGATACCAAACTGGATGGAGTGGCTGACACTCCTGAGCTGTCATTCAGAGAGACCTAGACAGGATGGGCAGAGAGGAACCTCATGAGGTTCAACAAGCACAAGTGCAGGGTCCTGCCCCTGGACAGGAATAACCCCAGGCACCCGCACAGACTGGGGCTTGAGCTGCTGGAAAGCAGCTCCACAGAGAGAGATTTGGGAGTCCTGGTTGACAACAAGTTAATCATGAGTCAGCAATGTGCCCTCGTGGGCAAGAAGGCCAATGGGCTCCTGGCTGCATCAGGAGGAGCGTTGCCAGCGGGCAAGGGAGAGGATCCTGCCCCTCTGCTCAGCTCTGAGGAGGCCACACCTGGAGTATTGGGTGCAGTTCTGGTCTCCCCAGTACAAGAGGTATGTGGAGTTTCTAGAGAGGATCCAGCGCAGAGCCATGAAGATGATTAAGGGACTGGAGCATCTATCATATGAGGAAAGACTAAGCGAGCTGGGCCTGTTCAGCCTGGAGAAGATTGAGAGGGGATCTGATCAATATGTGCAAATAAACCAGAGGGGACAATGTAAAGAGGATGGCACCAAACTCTTCTCAGTGGTGGCCAGTGGTAGGACAAGGGTACAAACTGAAAGGTACAAACTGAAACACAGGAAATTTCATCTCCGTATGAGGAAAAACTTTACAGTGAGGGTGACAGAGCCTTGGAACAGGCTGTCCAGAGAGGTTGTGTAGTCTCCTTCTTTGGCGATGTTCAAAGCCAGCCTGCATGCAACCCTGTGCCACGTGCTCTAGCTGTCCCTTGAGCAGGGGGGCGTTGGAATAGATGATCTCTAGAGATCCCTTCCAACCTCAACCATTTTGTGGTTCTGTGAAAAATTCCTCTGCATGTCAAGATTTGCTGAAGAAACACCATTTGCAGGGGAAGCTGCTCATAACGCTGTGCTGATAATCCCAGCTTCTGAGACGGGATTTGGGCTGCTGCTATAAAAATCATTCCCTCTAGGGCATGCTGTTTGATATCATCCTTGGATACTAATGGGCTGGAAAGAACTTCATCACCCTCATGTGTCTGGGATGCGACACTGCGTCTTCTCAATAGAGGAACAGATATAACCAGTGAACAGGTCTGGTGCTTTGGCTTGCTGTGACCAGGAGGCCCTTGAGCTATGAGGGAAGCTGGGATTTCCTGATCCTGCTAGACTGACCTTGTTGCCACACGCATTCTTGTCCCCAGGTAAAGGACAACCCACAGCTGGACATGCCCATGGCTTTCTGGCATTTCCTTTGTCAACCTAAATAAGCCTCTACCTATGTAGTTAGGCCAGAAACTTCCTGAGACTCAAGTGAGTTCAGGTATCCTGGGGAATGGCTGCCACTCCTAAAATCTTGTGTTCAGCCATGCAGGATCAGGTGCTGCGGATTTTCTGCTCCTGTACTGCTGCAGAGACTTTTCTTTTCTGGACCACCTTTTCTGGATTGATGCTGTTGGAGCTGCTCCGAACCCAACATCCTTCTCCAGGCTGGGACAGTACAGAAGCATTTGCAGAACAGAGGTCTCAAAGCCAGTGGGCAGAGCCTGAGATAAGTTCCAAGCCAAACCCACATCCATTCCCTTCTGGTGGGATGTGAAATTTCCCAGTGCTGGAGGGGTCATGTCCAGGGACACAAGGGACCACCAACAACACTGCAAGAAGGACATGCAAGAACTCTCTCATCCTTTATTACCCAAGCAAAGGGACCTGTGGGTGCTCCAACCTCACACGCTGATTCCGCTGTGGCCCAGGGGCTGTGATGGGACAAATCTCCTTTGAGAAAAAACATCCAGGTGAGGAATGGGCCATGCTGCTTTGAGGCTGTGCACAAGCAGGTGCTGCACCAAGACTCAGTCCTACGGGTCTTCCCTGGAAAGCAGCTCATCTCCCAGGTCTGGCAAGAGTTCACGGCTGTGAGGACAGTCCCTGGTGATGGATCCACTTCATACCTGAGTGTTTTCCTTGGTGGAAGCAGCATCTAGCTTAAATACCCCAGTAAGTGTCCTCTGCAGGGCAAAACGCCTTTGAAGGTCCAGCTGGAGGGCCTCAATTCCTTGGGAAGGCATCACTGCAAGCACCCATTCCAGCTCGTTTCCTTAGCTAAGGTGCTTTCCCATATTCTCCCAGCAGCTGCTCTTTCTTCTGGATCGGGATGCTGCCAGCCATCTCCCACAGGGTAGACCTCCATTCCTGGGCCATAAGCTGCTCACCTACTGCTCCATTCTGGGACAACCTGTGGTGCTGCTGGACTGCTTGCAAGAGCTGTAAACCATTTAGTGTTCAGATTGGTTTTTCATATGGTGCTCACTGATAACCAAGGCCAGGATGGAGTGCAGCCCCTAAATGGCCAAGATGCCTTTCAAATATGCACAGCTGGAGGCTGAATGTGAGGGTCACAGGAGGTGGCATAGGCTGAAAGCAAGCAGATCACTTATGGCACATGAAGACTTGCTCTTTTCCTGTTTCTCCTGGTTTTCCCAGTCTCCTCCTTAAATCACTCTGGTTGTCTCATGGGTGCCAGTGGGGTGTTCTCAGATGTTTCAGATGACAGAGGCTATGGTTGCACCGCTGCACCATGTGCAAGGTCTTCACTTTGGGCAGCCCACATGTTTTTGGACTTCAGCTCTGCCAACCTTGGATTCTTCTCCCTTCCGTAGCTCCTCTGACCTCATCGCTGTGTCACAGCTTCTGTTTGCAAAGGGGGAAAAGGATGCATAGGAAGTTAGAATATACTTCTCTGTAAGTTGTGAGAACTGGGCTCTCCATTCCCCTTTCTAGGGTAAGACGTCACTCAAGCGGACACCCATTTTCATTTGTATTTTTGGGTTGAATTTTTTCTTGAAAACAATTGTAGGAAATTGGCTCTTTGGAAGAGACAAATAGATATGCATCAGTTTGGGTTGTCCATTTACTCGTAATGAATGCACAGTTCCTAAGCAACCACCAGCTTCCAGCTCAGTGAGTCCTTCCCTTTATACGCGACAAGTTCAAAATAGTACTTTGTCTTGAGCATCATAGCTCTTCTACATGAGGATTATCTACCACTTATAAAACCTCTGAAGAGCTGTGCAAGACTGCCAGATGCGGTTCTCCTAGTTCAATTTGGAGTCATATCTTCCCACCAAATTAAATGTTTGAATTTCAATATGAATGAATATGAATACGACGTTAAGATGACGGGTTATTATTTACAGTTAGTAATTCACATTGGTCATGTTAGGGCTGAGTGCTACGCCACAGATCTACCTAATAGTCCGTACTGCAGCTTCTAGTATTTGAGGTAGATACGTGAAATATTTCTGTTGTGACTAAGCTTCCTCTCATGGTTATCACAGCATGGACTGATCTCTGTTTCCCAGGGACAGAGAAGGGAAGGTGGCTTTCTGAGGAGCATTTGAACGCCTAAGAGGACAGATTAAAGCTTTTGTCCCATAACTTCTCTCCTAGGCAACAGATCTGCATTTGAAGGACCTGTTTGCTTCTGTCCAAGGGACTTAGCAGAGATATGGGCTGGGTGCCTTCCTGTAGATACTGCTACCTATCCTCCATCACTGGCCAGGAGAGGGGCCTTTAGGCTGCCTTTTCTGCCCATGGGAATCCTGCCTGTGGGAGCACGGGTTGTCCTGTGGGACAGAGGTATGACCATCAGCACCCAGGGCCTGCATGGGTGCAAGCTCAAAAGATTCCTGAGATACTTTGTGGTTGGCAAGAGGCAGGGACAGAACCTCTACCCCAGGGCACAGAAAGAAAGGACCGGGCAACCAGATCTGTCATTTTAACCTTATCAAGTGTGTTTCCTGGCTGCGTGTTGCAACAACTCTCCATCAGAGCTCACAGAAACATCATGCACAGAAACCACGTGTTCTGCAGTGAGGAGCTGAGAGGGGAGTGAAGGAAGAGCCACTGCTGCCAGCGAGCCCTCTTGCGCCCCAGGTACCACATGTCCCTGCTGCACACACGCTGCATAGCCCCACTCCTGGCTCCTGCCTTGGCACACGTGCACACTGCCATCGCTCCAGCCCATCACGCCTCACTCTGATGGCTCCACTGCTCATGCATACGAATTTTCCCAGTAAGGAAAGGGGTCTGTACCTAGCCCCACTTTGCACAATGCTGCCTCACTCTCCTTGGCAAACCAGCGTGAGGTTGCTGCATGGCCTGCATTTCCCTTTCCAGTTCATCCCAGCTACCAGCTCCTTTCCCACTCCATGCTGTTTTTTTTGCCTTCCTGTCTTGTGTGTCTCCCCCTTCCCAGCACCATTTACACAAGTCCACATTTCCACAGTGCCTCTTTTCTCCAGTGCCCCAGGAAACATATGCAGGGCAGGTCTGGAGCCCACTGACCTGTGCCTGGAGCATGCAGAGTGCAGCAGATGGCACCTGGCTGCCAGACTCTGGCATCCTGCACCCCAGAAGTAGCGGTTTTGCCTCATGGGTAGGGGAGTTTTGCCTCACCAGCGTGGGTGCACTGGGGCTGCAGCAGGCTGGAGCTGGGGCTGAAGGTGTTGCTGCACAGGGAGCACTGGTCTGAGCACTCCCCAGGGTGCACGTGCTGGTGCTTGAAGAGAGCAGAGCTGAGGCTGAAGCTTTTCTTGCAGCTGGGACATTTGCAGAGGCGTTCACCAATGTGTGTGCAACGTGCGTGCATCTGCCAAAGGTGGCGGCTGACACAGGAGCTCTGGGCAAGGCCTTGCAGCTCTCAGGTGCTTGTAGGTTTCCCGGCCCTGTGGGCATCTGATGATCCATGTTTAGCCCAAAGAAGTGACCACGGCTGGGGCATTTGCGGAGCTTCTCCTGGCTGGGCACACCCTGGTGCTACAGCTGAGGATGAAGGCCCTGCCACACTCACTGCACTTGTATGAACACTCGTCAGTGTGGATTTCTAGGTGTTTGATCAGGTCAGAGCCCTTCTCGCATTTGCGAGAAGTCTCTCAATAGGGTCTCTCTGGTGCAGGAGCCTTGAGGGCCTTTGCACCTTCCTGAGATGTCTGGAGCTGGTGACAGCGTCTGCCATTGCCACTCTGCTGTGTGCCCATCAGCATGGGACAGGGTGTCCTGGATGGTGCTCAGCCATCTCAGCAGCCATCTTGGTCTTCATCTCTTCCTCCTCCATGTTCTCATCATCTGCCAGAAGAAAGAAAACCCAGCTGTAATTTCTGTCATGGACCATTCAGAACGTAGGTAGGAAAACATCATCTGGGCCAGCTTCCTCCCAGGGAACATGTGGGGTACCAAGCCCTGAGCTTCCCAAAGACAGCATTCCCCTTCCCAGTCCTATGGACATGTACAGGACCAAGATGAAGGGTGCTGCCAGCCAGGCAGGGAAGGGAGAGCAAAGTGTCACCTTTCCTGGAGGTGCAGGCTGCTGCTTCTGCTGCTGGCTGGCCACACTCCGCTCCAAGCTCGGCCTCTGAGCATCACAGATGTCCCCTGCAGTGTTCCTGCAAGCACAAAAGCCCTTTTCCCTTGAGGATCGTTAACATGCCCGAATTGCTGTAGAGCTCCTTCTCCTGGAGAGCAGTCTGAGGTTAACAGCAGAGGCAAGGGAAGAGCTGGTGCTTTCCCAGGACAGAAATCCTACAGCCTTCCCACCCCTGTTCCCCAGTCCACCTTCTCTCCTCTCTAGCCACAAGAGCCCAGCGCCCTTGTCTTGCAAGGGCACCTTGAAGCTTCACTTGCCCTGAAGCTGCCTCTCCTTTTTTTTCTTAAATACCAAGGTTACCTAATCAAAGCTGGCAGGTAAGCCATGGCTGGCATACCCTTGAGGTTTTGCACATCTGTGACCTCAAGCTGGTGTGGATGAGCCACAGAAATGTCACACTGGTTCCCCTGCAGTCGGAAATGATAGAAGAGGGACACTCCATGGACTAGCTGAGCAGGGCATGCCAGGGACAACAAAGACCCTATGGCCAGGCAGTCTCCTACTTCCAGCAACAAGAGAAGAGCAATTGGTTGCAAAACGTTTACACGGGAAATGTTCATGTGTCCAGGACACCCACATTGCAAAACAGATGCACAAACCTGGAAAGGGAGCCTGGAAGAGAACAGCAATCTGTCCTGCGGGGAGATGGGGAGAGCTTGGCAGGTCCAGCCTAGCTTACTGCAGGCCTAGACATATACAGTGGCACTATCCAGGAGGAAGAAAAGTTATCCAAGATATTGTCAACACAAAAGCAAATTAGCTACCAGTAAACTTCAGCTGGAAAGGAGAAGGCAGCTGCGACCATGAGAGCAGCCCGGGCTGCAATGACCTTCCCGAGACAAGACTGTGAAAAGCCCAGCTGCTGCAGAGCTGGCGCAGGGGGCCTAGTTGAATCAGATAGTGCAGAAGGAGCTCATGAAAGTGAGGGCTGGACACAGAGCTGGGATCCCTTTTCTTCCTGCCCAGCAGCTGCTCACCCAGCGCTCCGTGATGCTGCTGCAAGACGTCGCACAGGAACATTGGCAGGCGGGCAGTGGAACAGAGGCTCTTCACATTACAGTTAGTACCCTGATTGAAGGGGCTCTACAAAGACCCTTCTTGGCAAGATCCGTAGCCCTGGCAAGCAGCTGGGGTGGGAGGCATGTGCCGGGCAGCCCTCGAGCAGGTGGGATGCCCCTGGCCTGCTCTGACCTGTGCGTCCTGCCTTAAACATTTTTCTTAATGATAGGAGCTCTACTTCTGCACACAGGTTATGGGCCAGTTTGGGACCAGAAAAAGACACAGAGCACAAGGCAGTGAATGCCATCCACGTGGTCTTGCACCTCAGAGGGGCAGGCTGGGACCCCACAGCAGGGTCTGCTACACTTGAGATGTGGTTAGAATGCAGAGCTTGAGCTACATGCAAGCAGAGCCTCTTGCAAACAGGGCTACAACACACAAATCTGGAACCGAAAACCAAAATGAGACAGCGCTTCCAAGGCACTCAGACTGTTTTGGAAGGAAAAGAAGCTAAGGAGCTGGAGAGGGACAACAGCGACATCCTCTGTGTGAGGAGTGACATATACGTGGGAATGTTGGCCCAGAGCCAACAAGAGGGATGAAGTGGTTAGGACACGGCAGCACTGCTGACACAGCCACCAAGGAAACGTCCACAGCAACAGATCACAGATGCCGGGCAAGGGGGGAATGCTGCCCCTTCAAGCTCACGTAGGAAAAAATATCAGTCATGCTTTGGGGACGGGGAAAATATCAGTCAGGCTTTTCACATTGGGGCTGAGCAAGGCCAATCGTGGGCTGTGGAAAAGCCAAGAGCAGACTGCAGTATTGGTTACGGACCGTGCATGCTCTGCTGTGCACCTGCTCTCAGTTTCCAGCCAGATGGGAAACTGAGGCACAGAGCTGCCAGCTACACTACTACTACACTACAGGGCTAGAACTACTGAAGGGTTTAACTGCCAGACTA
The DNA here is from genome assembly GCF_059628265.1 of Tinamus guttatus. Lineage (NCBI taxonomy): Eukaryota > Metazoa > Chordata > Aves > Tinamiformes > Tinamidae > Tinamus > Tinamus guttatus. The sequence continues at coordinate 2,729,671 of NW_028288831.1, forward strand.
CTCCACAGCTTCTCCAAAAAAAGTCCCCAAGGGTCCCTCTTCCCTTCCCTTTCCCTCCAGAGAGGTCACTTGGTCACTTTTCACTGCTAATCACATACGGCGATGTGCGAGCTCAGCAAGACCTGCATGGGACACAGGGATGAGCTGCAGAATCAGCCCGGGTCACCAGATAGGGGATCCCAGGATTCGCGCTAGGATGTGCCCGAGATTTGCGGCATTGCAGCCAGTCTCTCGGGCACCCCCAGGGCACGGCCACCTCTCTGCAGCCCAGGGGCTCTCCCTGCTTCCCAGCTTCCCAGACAGCTTCGTGGGCGCCCATGGCACCGCTCTGCAGCCCAGTGTCCCCACTCACCTGGCAGCACGGATGCCCGGTGCAGCGGGGCCGGTGCGAGCGCTGCTCCACACGGGCTGTGCAGCCCCAGCTCCGCGCTGCAGATGGGGGTTTGGCCACAGTTCTCTTTTGTGTCATTTTTCCCTGGCAAAGGGCGCTGGGAAATGTAGTTTTCTCATGCAATAACCCGTGCGACGAGGCAGTTCCCTTTGCAAAGTCCTGTGGGAAATGTAGTTCAAAGCCCTGGATGATCCAAGTGCAATTTCAGGCCACCCTTTGTCCTGTCCCACCTTCCTGCTTTCCCTTCTGCTTCCCCAGGGCCAGCAGCAACGACCGCATGTCCAGCTGTGCATCCCTTCCCCATGGGTGGAAGTCCCTGCCAGGAGTCAGCTCTTGCTTTGAGCTGCATCCATCTGGGAATTGCCCTTTCCTGCTGCCCCATCCCGCCAGTTGCAGGGCTGTGCTAGGGGCAGCTGTGTGGGCATGTGGAGACGTTTAGAGTGGAGGGGCTGAAAAGCTCAGCCCTGCTGTGGGGTGGCAGGAATATGGTACCCCAGAGGAACCACCTCTGGCAGAGGAGATGCTGGAGGTATCTGCAGCAGCCTGGGAACACCCTCCAAGGCTTCCCATGTCTGGGGGCAGTGTCCCCATGCTGATCCTGGGGCCCGGCTTCATCAATACTAGGGTTTTTTGTTTGTTTATTTTTGTTGTTGTTGACGATGATTTTTGTTGTTGTTGTTTGTTTGCTTTTGTTTTGTTTTGTTTTTGCTAGAGGGAAGCAAGGAGGGTGTTTGGTGTTAGTGCCAGTGCCCACACCCCATGCCAGAGCCTGTGCCCATGCTGGTCATGGTGTCCACACCTGGTGCCGATGTCCGTGCTGATAGTAGTGCCCGTGCCGCTGTCTGTGCTGGTACCAGTGCCAGTGCCCACGCTGGTATCTGTGCTGCTGTTAATGCTGGTGCCTGTGCTCAGCATTGATGCCTATGCGGGTGTTAGTGCTAGTGCTCATGCTGGTGCTGCTGCTGGTGTCGGTGCCACTGCTGTTTTCAGTGCCCATGCTGCTGTCAGCGCCGGTGCTGATGCTGTTAGCAGTGTCCATGTCAGTGCCAGTGCCACAGCTAGTGACCATATCCCTGCCCATGCCAGTGTGCCCATGCCAGTGCCCAGGGCTGGTGCCAGTACTGGTGCCTGTTCTCATGCCAAGTGCTGTTGGGGTGTCCGTGTCGGTGTCAATGCTAGTGCCCATGTCCATGCTGATGCTGGTGCCCAAGTCCATGCCAGTGCCCATGCTCCTCGTTTCTGTGCAGGTGCCTATGTCAGTGTCTGTGTGGGTACCAGTGCCTATGCCCATGCCAGGGGTGTTGGAGGTGTCCATGCAGATGCAAATATCAGTGCCCGTGTCCATGCTGATGCTGGTGCCCAAGTCTGTGCTGGTGCACATGTTCATGCCAGTGCTGGCTGGTGCCATGTGGGTGCCTGTGCCCATGTCGCTGCTGGTGCTGGTGTCAGTGTCTGTGCAGGTACCGATGCCTGAGCCCATGTCAGGGGTGTTGGAGGTGTCTGTGTGGGTGCCAGTGCCCATGCTGGTGTCCGTGCCAGTGCCGGTGTCTGGGCAGGACCAGTGCCGGTGTCTGTGCTGGTGTCGGTGCCGGTGCCGGTCCGGGCCAGTGTCCGACCTGGCGCTGGTGTCCGGGCGGGTTCGGGAGGGGGCTGGTGTCTGGGTCGGGCTGAGAGCGGGGGCCGGTGCCGGCGTCCCGTGCCGGTGTCCGGGCAGGACCGGTGCTGGTGTCCGTGCCGGTGCCGGTGTCCATGCCGGTGTTCGGGCTGTGTCCGGGCCGGTGTCCGACCTGGCGCTGGTGTCCGGGCGGGTTCGGGACGGGGCTGGTGTCCGGGTCGGGCTGGGAGCGGGGGCCGGTGCCGGTGCCCGGGCCGGGTTCGGGGCGGCCCCGCCCGGGGCGGCGCGTGCGGCGGGGGAGGCGCAGCCCGGAGCAGAGCAGCCGCCGCCGCGGCCGGAGCGCGGCTCGGTGAGTGCGGGCCGGACCCCTGCCCCCTGCCCGGGCCCTTCCCTGCCTGCCCGGGACCCCCCGCCGCTCCCGCGGCCCCCGTCACTGCCGCTCTGCCCGTCCCGGCCCGGTTCGTGTCGCTTTTTCCCCACTCCCGTTCTCCTTTTCCCCTCTGCCTGCCCAGCCACCTTCCCTCCTGCTTGCTCGCCCCTGCGCTGTCCCTCTTGGCCCCTGCCTGCCCTTCACCCCAGCCCCATCCTCTCCCCAGCCTCCTCAAAAGCTCTTATCCCGCCCCGCTGCCCTGTTGGCACCCTGCCTCCCTGCCAGGACGCCTCTTTCACGCCAGCACCCTGCCTACCTGTGCCCTCCCGCTTTCCTGTTCCCACTCTGCCGTCCCTGCTCTCTGAGCACACATCTGAAACATTCAGTCATGTGTCGAGGGCTTGGGGGGCTCATGGGACTGGCAGCGCCCTGTACGTGCTCCCCACATGGGAGTCCCTTCGTCCATGCTGTGGGAACAGCCCTTGGCACTGATGTCCTACAGCTCTTTGGAGTTGGCAGTTCCCCCTGTGTCCTGTTTAAGGGGTCTCTCTTTGGCAGGTGGTGAGAGGTGAGAGGCAGCCTGCTTGCTCTGCGGCTGCCAGCCGGGCTGTGTGTGCTGACGAGGAACCTGGAGGAACGGGGACATGCATCGCGGCGTCACCCTCGAGAATCCCTACGCCAGCGTGGACATCCCACGGGCCCAGTTTCAGCAGAGCTTCATCACTCGATACCTGGAAGATGAGCCCTCTTCAGCCACCGTGATTGCCAACCCTGCCGCCGTGCCCACGTACAGGCCGGAGGAGCAGAACCCTGCTGCCAACACAGCCAGCTGGAACAGTCCGACCATTTCCACTGAGAAGTCCTGGTCTCAGCCATATAACCCCTATGCCAGCCTGAAGATGCTCAATAGGACATCCCCTGACTCCTTCTACACAGTCAATCTGGACAAGCCATCGAATGCCCCTGAGCACAAGGTGGATGGGGGAAACTGCTGCTATAAGTACTGCCCCTGCTGCAAGAAGTGCTGCTGTGTCATCTCCTAGAAGTCCTCGCTGGGAGCTCTGGATGTACCAACGTCAGATCAGTGCTGGGCAGCCCCATGGGGGAGCTGGCTGCCCAGCCTGGGCTTCCTGGTTGGCAGTGCTGGGAGGTGGCAGCAGAGCTGTCCTCAGTATCCACCAGAGCTGGCAGCTTGGAGGTGGCACCGATTCGGCTCCCCTGGTGGTTTTCACCCATGAGCAAAGCAGCCAGATACAGTGATGGTCACCTGCCAGGCCCAGAGAGCCCAGTGTGGCATGGCTGGGGAGAAACACAAGTACCTCCTGCCCCGCTGAGGTCTGGGTGCCCTGAGGATGATGTGTGCCGCCACGGATGCCCACCAAGAAAGTCTTATGCTGGGGCTGGAAGACCATATTTGAGCAGTGACCCTGTCATCCTTGACCATGCTGCCTATCCAGCCTTGCAGGGAAACCTATGTCTCTGAAGAAGATTCCAGCTTTGTCTGCGCGCCAGAAGGCAAGTTCAGATGTTGGCAACAACGTGCACATGTTCGAGGTCAGTGACGAAAATGGCAGCGTTGCTATCTTGGAATGGGGGCAAACAGGTCCTGCTCGGGACTTTCTGGAGCTCATACTGCACTCCCCAGGTTGGGACAGAGATCCCCCTGCTCAGAGCCAAGGGGTCACCCCAGGCAGCATCACGGGGATGCTGTAAAGCCCCACACCAAGCAGCTTGAGGTGGATGCCACTTCTCTTCGTCATGCTGCCCACAGGACAGAGGGAAGGAGACAGGAAGAACAAACAGAGGAAGCAAGGACAGGCTCTGGGCGCTTCTCCAGGGCAGCTCCTGACAACACGGGTTCAGGTGTCTAAAGTCCAGGTGCTAGGAAACCACCAGCCTGCTTCACTTCCTCATCCTGGGCTCACCAGGCTCGCTGGAGGGCCCGGGGGGAGCACATGCCCTCCCACTGCTCAGCGTTTGGCCTGGGAGCCCAATTTGGCCTGGCCCCAGCACCCTCCAGGGACCCAGCATTAGTAGCGGGGCAGTCCTGGGGGTCTTTCCAACAAATCCACCCTCCCGAGAACAAATCCCAGCGTGAACTTTCTGCCACAACTATGAGAAAGGCAAGCAGGAAGCCTCCTTGCCTCTTTGCAGCTTGCGGGGGCAGCCCCTGACTTTCTTTTCAGCTGAAGCTGGCCCGGCAGGCCTGGAACAAGCCCGCTGTTGTCCTTGCGGAGCAGCGTGTCCCACGGCTGGCTGGCTGCGCCGCGAGGTGATAGTCTGCGTAAGCGAGTGCGTCTGCTGCAGGAACGGCCTCTGTCTTCAGGCTGGCGCTCAGGATAGGGGCTTGGAAAGAATGTGTGTGTTAGCAGATGACTTCAGTGCACTGCAAATAAAATTACAGACATCTCCCCTGCCAAGGTATGCCTCTTCCCTCCACCCTGTTTTTTCCGGGTTCCTTATGTTACTTCTCACTTCTCCAGCCACTCTCTGCGTGGCCCAGAGTGGGGCTGGGGGGGGTCAGGGCTGTGTAAGGACAGTGTAGGAGGGCACCAAGCCCTCTCCTCCTCCCCAAAACAACAGGCAGGACACTTAACTCTTTCACTGCTGACTCCAGAAATGGCCTGCTGAGCTCTTAACCTTCTGCTGCCCATTGCCCCCGCTGCCAATCTGCCTCTCACTGCCCCCATTCCCGACATTTCCAATAAAACCCTGCCTGCCTGCGGGTACTCCCTGGTACCAGGCCAGGCTATGCCAGATTGTACATCCATCCCTTGGCAAGAGAAGGACCGAATTTGCAGGGTGCTGAGAAAGGGATGGGTTCCCTGCAGGCTCAGCTGGGTCGGGGGGGTGTCCTTGAGGCAGTGCCCAAACTTGCTGAGCCCCATATAGGAGCCTGTGAGCACTTGGGAACCCGTGACCGCTGGGGGCCATGTGCCCTTTGCAGGGCTCCTGTGTGGCAATGGCTTTGCAGGAGTGCCAGGAATGGCTCTGCCAGCCCAGTCCCTCTGGCCAGGCCTCTCCACTCGCCAGCAGAACCTCTGCCTGTGGCTGGCGGAGAGGGTGCTGCTGCTCACAGGAAGACGTTGGCCGGGACACAGCCCTGTGCAACCCCATCCCAGCACAAGGAGCTCTGTTGTTCAGCCTGCCCGGGCTGCTGTCAGTGCTGACATGGAAACCAGGGAGATCCACCCCGTGTTTGCTTTCCCCACTATCCTGTCCTTGGTTCCAGGCCGCAGAGCCCACACACAGTGTGTCTGAGCTCTTCTGGGCAGGGGGGTGGTCCGGCCACCATGGGTGCTTGGCTGAAACGAGCCTCCCACAGAGGTGGCTTGGCATTCCTGAGATCAGGAGTCCTATGCAGGTCACAATGTGGCTCCCTGGGGCTGGCCCGAGGCAGGAGGACATCACGCGTGGCATTTCCAGCACAGCCCTCGGGATGGCAGGTTCTGCTTCACCGGGGAGGGTCAGATGGCTCCACTCTGTCCTCATGACGTGGCCGAGGGAAGACAGGATGTAGTAGCCTGGCCCAGGCAAAGTACTGGCAGTACCCAGGCCCAGAGTCCACTGGCAGCATGGTATGTGTCAGCACTGCCCTTCACTCTGCTTAACCTTGGGGTGATGACAAACAAGCTCCAAGAGGCTGGGCACAGCACTCCCCGCCAGCCACCTGGGCAATGATTAAGCTGAAACCCACAGAAAAAGTGCAGAGGAACAGTGGTGGGAAAAGAGCAGAGTGCCGGAGAACTGAGCAATGCCATCCACCTGGGGGGCCCAGGCCTTGGTGTGAATGTAGCTTTGGGTGACAGGGACCACGGTGGGGACCTGTCTGCACAGTGTGCAGCTCGCTGGGCGTCCCCCGCACACGGGTTGTGTTCACCGAGGCTTGGGTGTGTGAGGGCTTGTGCTGGGTGTCTCCTGTGTGCGCTAAGCATGGGTGGTGATGCACAGCCCAGGGAGAGCCTGGCCCACCTGCCCGGACCTTTGCACTCTCCCGATGGCGCCTGCTCCTTGTCCCCGGTGTGTTCAAGGTCTCTGCAGCTCTTGGGGCTGGGAAGAGGGTGGGGAAGTGTCTGGCTTTCACAGGCCCTTCCCCCTTTTCCCACCCATGCTTGGAGCTCCTGTTTCCAGATACACCCTTCCCTGTATCCGCCAGATCTGGCAGTTTTCTCAGGTACATCCTGCAGCAGGACATGAGGAGCAGAGCCAGAGCTGAGGACTCTGTGCCCCCTGGTGCCATGTCATGTGTGACTTAGCAGTGTGTAGATGTCCCTTGTCACCAAGGGCTCCCCCACGCCTGTAGCTCAGGGGGGAAAGGCGCAGGAGACACCAGTATGGCATGTGGCTACAGCTGCCCGCGTGCATGAGTCCTGCATGGGACACAGCACCTGGGCATTGCAGAGGCCCTGCCACCCTGCTGGGCTAGGGACACGGTGGGCCAAGTGTGTATGTGTAGGGCCAGGGGGTTAGCAAGTGCTGGGATGGGATACGAGGGCAGAGAGGTCTGTGTGCTTGGGGGGACAGGGATGGGGACAGTATTTCTATGAGGATGGCCAGGCAGAGGGAGGTGATGGCCTCCCAGGGCAGGACCATGTGTTTTCTTGCATGTGCGCACCACCGAGACCATCCCTCTCCCCTGCGCCTGTTTTTTTCTGGCCAAAGGAGACTGATGTCTGCTCACCTGGCACCCTGGCGCTGGTGAGTCAGCCTGGGCTAGCACTGCAGTCCTGTGGAAGGGCGAGTGACACCTCACCAGCTTTGGGACATGCAGAAAACCCAGCATCCATGGGCACATGGCATTTGGAGGGAGCACACAGCAGCCTGGAGCTGGAACAGTGCCCATGGGGGTGCCCAGCTCTCCCCTACCTGCTAGCGTGGAATTTGCTGCCACTCGTATGCCCCAAGAGGGGCTGAATGAACCTCTCCAAGATGCCCATTTACCAACCCGGGAGCACCGGGCAACACGGCAGATGGGGAGGCACCACCATGAGCTGGAAGATGAAGTGAATCTCTCCAGCCCTATGTGCGTATGTGCGTATGGGTGGCCATGCAGCTGCTTCACGTGCCCCTGTGTGCCAGTCTCTGGGCACACACTGGTGGCAGGACAGTAGGGGCATGTCTTTCTGCACGCAGACGCACAAGCCTTTCCCTTTGCACAGCCCACCAACTGCATATCGGCAAGGTGCATGCGTATGTGCAGGCCAGCGCGGCTCCGTGCCAGACGGCTGTTGGCAGGAGGAGGTGAGGGGAACGGGACTGGTGTTAAACATTCATTAACTCCACGGAGCAAGCGGGGAAGCACGGATCCCAGCCCGGCCTTGCCCTCAGATGCCAGGGCACAGCAGGAATCCCACTCGGCTGGTTCCTGCTCCACCCAGAGCACAAGTGACTGCCCCCATCTTCAGCACGAACTGGCCTGCCCAAGGTCCCCAGCACAGCCCTGCCCTGAACTTGTACCCTTCAAGCCCTGGACTGTGGCCAGCTGAGTGAGGGAAGCACCAAGTCTGCCATAAGGTGCTACTCTGATGCATGGGGAGCCTGCCCACTGCTCGCGGTGCGGGCCAGCAGAACTCTGCATTCAGCCCTGCGGAGTCGGGATGGCAAGCTATGGGGCTGGCCTGGGCAATGCCAGGACACCCTGGTGCCCAGCGGGGAATGGCACATGGCTGCATTGCCCTGGAGGTGCCAGGGCGACCACCACTTACCTGCCACATGCTGGCCTCTCTGCCAACGGGGAGATTGTTGGGAGCACCTGGGCAGCCTGGGGAGAGCTGTGACCTGGAGGCTGCTGTGCTGCCAGGTCCACTACCTTGCTCCTGAACACAGGGTGGGAGAGTCAAACCTTTCCACAAAACTCCAGTTCACAGAGTCCAGAGACCCTCCGTCCCCGGAAAAGTGATGGAACGGCTCATACTGGCCGTTGTCTCCAGGCACATGGAGGACAAGAAGGTGTTCAAGAGTAGTCAGCATGGATTCACCAAGGGGAAATCTTGCCTGACTAACCTGATAGCCTTCTATGATGAAATGACCGGCTGGATAGACGAGGGGAGAGCAGTGGATGTCGTCTATCTCGACTTCACCAAGGCTTTTGACACCGTCCCTCACAACATCCTCCTGGGCAAGCTCCGGAAGTGTGGGATAGATGAGTGGACAGTGAGATGGATTAGGAACTGGCTGGATGGCAGGGCCCAGAGAGTGGTGATCAGCGGTGCAGAGTCTAGTTGGAGGCCTGTGGCTAGTGGGGTCCCCCAGGGGTCAGTCCTTGGTCCAGTCCTGTTCAATTTATTCATCAATGACCTGGATGAAGGCACAGAGTGCTCCCTCAGCAAGTTTGCTGATGATACCAAACTGGGAGGAGTAGCTGATACCCCAGAGGGCTGTGCTGCCATCCAGAGGGACCTGGACAGACTGGACAACTGGGCGGTGAAAAACCTCATGCAATTCAACAAGGCCAAGTGCAAGGTTCTGCACCTGGAGAGGGATAACCCCAGACACCAGTACAGGTTGGGGACCGACCTTGTGGAGAGCAGCTCTGCAGAGAAAGACCTGGGTGTCATGGTGGATGATAAGTTGACCATGAGGCAGCAGTGTGCCCTCGTGGCCAAGAAGGCCAATGGAATCCTGGGCTGCATTAAGAAGAGCATCTCCAGCAGGTCGAGGGAGGTGATCCTGACCCTCTACTCAGCCCTGGTGAGGCCGCATCTGGAGTATTGTGTCCAGTTCTGGGTCCCACAGTACAAGAGGGATGTGGAGCTGCTGGAGAGAGTCCAGCGCAGGGCTACAAGGATGATCAGGGGCCTGGAACATCTGCCCTATGAGGAGAGGCTGAGGGAGCTGGGCCTGTTCAGCCTGGAGAAGAGAAGGCTGAGAGGGGATCTAATCAGTGTATATAAATACCTCAAGGGAGGGAGTGCAGAGGACGGGGATGGTCTCTTTTCAGTGGTGGCCACTGATAGGACTAGAGGAAATGGCCAGAAACTGAAACATCAAAAATTCCATAGGAACTTAAGGAAAAATTTCTTAACAGTGAGGGTGACAGAGCACTGGAACAGGCTTCCCAGAGAGGTTGTAGAGTCTCCTTCTCTGGAGATCTTCAAAACCCGCTTGGATGCAGTCCTGTGCCACGTGCTCTAGGTGTCCCTGCGTATGCAGGGGGGTTGGACTAGATGATCTCTAGAGGTCCCTTCCAACCCTATGCATTCTATGATTCTATGATTCTATGATTCTATGACCCTGTGAGGCTCAATCTCCACTTCAAAATACCTATTTCTTGCTGCCAAGAAGCATGGAAATGTGGCCCAAGGGTGGCCCGATGTTTGGCAAGGGGACAGCAAAGGAGAGCACTGCCTGGCGCGCTGCAGGCTGCATGCTTGTGGCTGGAGCAAGGGATGCTGCCCTCTCCTGCTCCCACACAGAAATGCTGCTGGGTGTCCCGGGCCAGACAGCCCTGCCCTGGATCCATGAGGTGCTTTTCTTGCCCAGATCCTGATCCTGAGTCAGGCTGGGCACAGGGGTTTCCTTCACACATCCCCTTTTTAGTCTTCCCTGGTTTGCAGGCCAGGATGCTATTCCTGCTGAGCACCCTCCTTGCAGAGGGTACAATTTGCTGGTGGAGTGAGGGTTGTGCAAGAAAGGCTGGCATTGCGTTATTGGCATCTCCTGTGGCTCATGCATAAGCATAAACCTTGAAGGTCTGGTTGGGGGGATGCCAGGTCCCTCCCCAGCCACGCCTGGTGATCAGCATCATCCCAGAGCAGAAGACCAAGTGTTATTTAGCTGCTTTCCCTCCCATATGTCCCATATTACTGTTGCTCCAGGCTGGGGAAAGCTTGTGACCTGGAGGCTGCTGTGAGCAACCCAAAGAGGAAAGTACAGAGCTGAGCAGGATGCAGCCTGAGAGAGCGAAGTGGGGTGCTAACAGCCCTGTGAAAAGCCTGGGCTCAACGTATCCATCATGAGAGCCTGTAGCCTCTGCTGGAGGAGCAAGGACAGGTCCCAGAAATGTGTTTGGTGGCAGGGAAGCTGAGCTGCTGGTCTCCCCCAGTCCCACTCTGCCCCGGCTCCTGGTCTGCACACTGACTACAGGCATCAGACACCCTCCGAGCCACTGCTGCTGGCATAACGCTTGTGTCCCTCCTTGTCCCTCAGCTCCAGTGATATGCAGACCTATGAAGGGCACAGGGGAGGTGGGATGCCTTTGAGGTATTCCAGTCCTTCCACCCAGACTCAACCCCTCCACAGCCTGCTCACCGCTGGCAGTTTGCCTGCTGGCACTGGTCACAACGGTCACCTGCAAACACTGGACAGACCTTGTCCTGCTGTACTGTCTCACACATGGGCACTCCCAGCTCAGACCCACATGCCAGGCAAGGCTGGAGGCTCAGTGTCCTTGTATCCAAGCCAGCATCTGCCCCAGCACCAGCCCCTCCACATCTCCCCTGCTCCTTGCCCAGGCTCTCTAATTTGGGTCCCCCACTCTACCCATCACCCTCCAGTTGCACCCGCTTCCCAGCAGCCTGGACCACCTGGAAAGGTCTGAGCCGTGTGTGCCCAGAAGCAGCTTTGGTGGCAAGTCGTGGAAAGTCGCTGCTGGCCAGCATCTCCCTGGATGTGCCCTGCTGCTGGCGGTGCCTGGAAGCTGTGGAGGACTGTGTCGCTGCTGTTCAAGCTGATTTCCAGGATGCTTCCGCAAGCAGGTGAAGCCTGGGGCTCCTCAGCCTCACACAGAGGGTTTCTTCTGCTGGTTAATGCAGTAAATGCTTGCAGGACGGCAGGCAGGGAGGGAGGGCTTAGATTTCGGAGGGCTTTGTTATCTGGGTGCTTGTAACCCAATCGCACGGGCTTGGCTTCCCAGCGGCAGATCCGATAGCACACTTGTCCCTGAAAAGTGAGCCTCTTCCCATTGCCAGTCACAGCAGCACGGACCTGAGCTGCTCACAGCTCAGGCCCCTCTTGCTCTTTGTGGGACCACCAGAGTCCCCTGGGACAGTGCAGCCTTTCTGTCACCTCACCTGAGACTCTGGAGGGAGAAGAACACCTCAGGACAGGTAAGGACAGGGGATAGGGAAGGGGGTGGTGTCTGCATACACCAAAATGCTTGAGGTCATGGGTACAGAGGGAGCTGGGTCCTGCTGGGCTATAGGAGAGCATCTGAAAAACACTAGCAGGTACCAGACTCCTTCTTCATGTGAGGTTGGACAATTCACCTCCAGCAGCTTGTGGGGCTGCCCCTCTGCTGCTGACAGCCACACTGTGGTGGCCTGTTGCAGCCTGGACAGCAGAAGAGCACAGCTGTGACACAGCCAGGCCCACCAGGAGCTGCTCCTCAGCCGAGATGGCCGACCCGCTCCCTTCTACCAGGGTTCGCAGGGGCCCAGGGCCCAAGCAGGCCTCCAGGCAGGTGGCCAAGATCTGCCCTGCAGCTGATCATCTGCATTTACTTCTGGGGGCAAGAAGGAGCATTTGACAGGGCTCCTGGCAGCGATGCGGGCAGCATGGGGGAAAATGCATCCTCCCATGGCTGTAGGGGAGACTCTTGGGCCCACTACAGTGGCAGGGTCCTGCTTTTACAGACAGGGGCAGACACGGGGCAGGGATGTGCTGGGCAGGGAACTTGCTCAGATGGACCCAGGAACCTGCCATGCCGTGCTGGTGTCTCTCTGCCACACTTTTGGGTGTATCCTTTTCCTCTCAGAGGTGGCCTCCATCCCCCTGGCCTTCTCCATGTCCAGATGCCCTCCCCAGCTGCAGGACTGATTGGCTCCTCTCACCTCCCTCCCCAGCATGTCCCAGGCTGGTGGCAACGTCTGTACCGAGGATACAAGGCCGGGCACCGAGGCCCACTCCCGCACCCCAAGCCGAGGCAGCCACAGGATTGACTGCATCATCTGCTATTCTTCCTACGACCTGTGCAGCCGGCTGCCACGGCGGCTCTACTGTGGCCATACCTTCTGCCAGGCCTGCCTCAAGCGCCTCGATGCCATCGCCAATGAACAGCACTGGATCCCCTGCCCGCAGTGCCGCCAAAATACCCCCACCCCGCGTGGCGGAGTGGCAATGCTTGACTTGGACCTGGCTACTTTTCTTGCCATTAAGGCTGACAAGGAGCACCCACGCGTGGCTGGCAGGCCTGAGCCTGAGTTGGCCACCAAAGGGTCACGCAAAGAGAAGGTTGTCACTGAGCAGCCGTCGGGGCTGTGCCAAGAGCCAGTGCCCCAGGCACCATTCCCCCGAAGTGGCTGCTGCCGGCGATGCCTTTGCTGTGGGGTAACAGCTGCCTTTGAGAGCTGAGCAGGCTCTTAGCAGGCTGGGGCTGCTGCGGGCAGTGGGAGGACAGTGGTCCCAGTGGCACATGGACAGCAGGCAGGCGGCAGCTCCGCCGATGGAGCCAGGGCTTGCTGCGCCCAGCGTGCTGCAGACAGTCAGGTTCCTAGGAAGCTGCCTGGACCCTTTTTGAGGACTAGACACCCCTTGGAAGAAGCACAGCCCCAACCAGCCCTTGCATCCACGTGTGCGTAGTAGCAGAGGGGCTGTTCCTGGATCCCGGCAACTCATAAACAGTCTGAGCTTGTACAGAGCTCATTGCCTACCATGCCATGGGGTGCAAGAGAAGATGGAATGAGGATACACGTGCCCCTTCATCCTGACTGCCCATCTTTCTGGCAACTCTGAAATCTGATGCAGCCATCACAGATGTCTGCTGGAGCCTGGCTCAGAGATGCTGATACCTGGCTTCTCCATGCATGCCACTCGACAGAAGAGACACCTTAGCTAAGTGCCCTATCAGGCAGGGTACCAGGGGAGCCTGGCACAGCACAACAAAGCAGAGATGCTTTGGAGAGTATGCCTGATACCCCAATACTTCATGTCCATTAAACAACTCTCTGTTGGTCCTGTTGTGCTGCATGTGTTGGTCCCATCTGTTGGCAAATGGGGTAAGTCTGGGGTAAGCACTGGTGCCTGGTGCAGTAGAACAAAGTGACGCAGCCTGCTGAGTTAGCTGGACAGTTAAGAGTGAAGCTGACACAGTTGTTAGGGAGTCAGCAGCGCTAACAAGGAGGCTTTTGCACTGACACAACTCCATCTCTTGAGATTTATCTAGCTCTCACTTGCTTTGCTCAAATCTGGAAGCAAAGTGAGCTCCTGACTGGCCCCATGCTCTGCTGCTCATGCTGGTTTTAATCATGCTGCCCAAAACGCTTCCCACCTTCCTGCTTGCTTGCACATACATAGTCTGCACATAAGCACCTCCTTGGAGCCAGCAGTGATTTCATGTCCCTCTTCTGGTGCTCAACTGTCCGCTGCACCGGCCTTCAGGACTGTGGTTGGAGCTCACAAGCCACCTACAGCACCCATGTTGTGCACAATGCCCGTTCACCATTCTGCCACATGGTGTCACTTGCCATAAAAAAGTCAGTGCTCTGCATGGGGACCCTCTGGCAACAGGAGCAGGCACTGTAGAAATGGTGCTACGGGGGACGCCCAAGCCAGGCAGGACCAGGCAGTGGTGAGGGCGCTCAGCGGGACACCCTCTGTAACTCTACAACACCTCGCCCCATTCTGTATTTACACCCTCACCTTTGGTGAGGAGTCCTTTGGTGACCATCAAAACTTCAGGTGTCTGTGGGGAAGGACCACTCCAGGACCCCTGCTTATTGTAAGGTCTGAGCCCTATTCCCCTGAAATGCTCTTAAATGGGCCCATATGCATCTTTGAGGGTGTCTGTCTGTGCTGTGTGCTCACCACTGGCTCTGTGCTGCTATTAGCCTCTCTGGCTGCAGGATGTGAGTTCCTGTGAGTGCAGCACCATATCCCAGCTTCAAAGATGGGATAATAATTTGCCATACAGTCCTACAGCTCATTCCCCTTCCTATTTACGTGCCCCTGCACTGCGCTGGCCACGGGCTCACTCTCACCCTTGCAGGCTCAGGCATGGAGACCTCCTGCCTCCCTGCCCAAGCAGAACTCCCCCGGGAGCATGCACTGGAGCAGGGAGTCTCAGAGAAATACAGCTGCAGGGCAGTAAATGCAAACATTGGTGCTGAGAAACTGAGCATTTCATGCCCCGAATTTCCTGCTGCCAGCAGAGTCACAGCCTCTCCTGGGTTGGTGCTGGAGCTTTTGGAAAGGGAGGGGGTCCCATCGCACCAAGATCCTTGGGCTGTGGGGGCCCGCCTGACCAATTCCAAACCAGCTGGGCAAGGAGGCAAAGCTATGGCCCCACAGCTGGGGCATTCACCACACTGAGCAGTCGGTTGGGTGCAACCTAGGCATGCAGAACAGGAGTGACAGCCCTGCACCAGTCCTGTGGTGAGGACAGGGAGTTCAATGTGAACATGCCTCATGCTGCACACCATCCGAGTGAGCAGACTGGCAAAAAGCAGGCTAGAAAAAAGGCTTGAGATGGGTCTAGAGCCTCCTGGGCTTTCCAGTAACTGGGAATCTCCAAGCTTTTAGTAAGATTCTTTTCCTCTCGATTAGTTTTGCACATCCCACACAATTTCAGAGGAGCGGAGGAAGCAGGTAATGCACGCTGCAAGGAAGAAGCATTTGGGACAGAGTCCCCTGTGATTTGGGTCCCCAAAGAGTCTGTGGCTGCTGCGGGTGCTGGCTGGGTGAGTCAGTGCTACCACTCCACATGCCTGTGGGTTCATGACCTGCTCCGGGGCAGGGCTAGTCTGGGTTGGCAGATTCTTCTGAATTATTTCCAGATGGGGATTAATGCAGCAAACTGAGATTGCCACAGGACAGATGAACAAACCAAAGCTCCTCCGGATGCTATTAATAAAACCGGTCTGCCTGCTGCTTCTGTGCCTGATCTCGGAGTGCTGCATTCCCAGCCTGGGGCGCAGGTGTTCACTCTGCCTTGCTTTTGCTGTGGGGCGGGGGTGGCAGGGATTCCCTTTGGGCCATGAATGCCGAAGGATCCCAAATGGCAAAGGGGCTGCGAGAGCATATTTTGAGGAACATCTCTCTGCTCCCAGCCACAGCATTGGACACTGAGTGGGATGAAGCGCTTCCAGATGATCCTCAAGTTTTCTGTGTCTTTCCCATGAATAGAAGGTCCACAAGTCTCCACACCGGCATTGAGCAGGCCCTTGTAGGGCCACAGGAAGAGCCTGTCTCTGGCTGTGGTGTGACCTGCAGACTTGAGCTTTGTCAGGGAAAGCAGGTGGTGGGATTGAACCTTCTCCTCATTAGCCTCTGTTATGGGGTTTCAGACAGTTCTGAAACCAGTGCAGGTGTAAACAGGGTGGAGTTAGACTTTGAGCCCTCTCACACTGCCACTGTCATGCCAAGGTGAAGGCGCACTCGGGTCAGGTGGCTACAGTCCCAATGTTCATATTTCTCACTCATTCTCAAGTGGAAGTTGCTGGGTTGCCCCCTGTGTGCATACTGACATGTTTGTGCATGTGAGTGTGTGTGATGGGATAGCCCAAGTTCTCCAACTCCTTCAGCACAAGCTCTCCGAGGGCAGTCTAGAGGCTAGAGTACGTGGTCAGCGAGGACGCCTGGATGAGCTGGCAATGGTTTGGGCCAGCAGTGTGTGTCCTGTCAGCTGCAATACACCTCCATCACCCCAGGGCAGGAGCTCCAGAGGATCCTTCTGGGGTTGAGGATGGTTAACTCAGCAGACTTGGCTCTCCATGTCTCCTTACGTTGGCACAGCTTGTGCTCTTTGACTACATGCAAACAGAGCCAAGGCAAGGAGTAAGGTGGCTAGTGGCCGTTAACAGAACCCCATCAAGGAATTCTTGGGCATGGCAGGGTCAGCACAGGAGATGGGATTAGACCTCTCCATAACATGGTTTAAGCTTTGACCCATTGCAGTCAGCTACAGAGGCCCTGTGCCCAAACACCCCTCTGTACACCGTGGGGTGGGGGCCAGCACATTCGTTGGGGTTACTCTGAGGGGAGTATGAAGACCAAAAGATGGGTCTGTTTTTCTACAGCTCTCCAGCCTGCAGCACCCACAAGCAGTTAATCCTGGGCTGTGCAGAGCTGGCTCCCTACCTGGCTGGAACAGTGCCTGGCGGGGGAGGGATGAGGGCACGGCTCCGCACCTTGCCAGGGCAGGCATCACTGCAAAAATATTTGCTAAGAAAAGTGCAGCTCCACCCTGAGGAAAGCTGAAGCCGGACGTGCAGACAGCTCTAGGTTTGCAGACAGAGGGTGGTGGTGAACCGTGTTCGGTGAAACACGAGGGGCTACCAGGAGCTGAGCACACTGACCTTGGAGCCAGGCGTTCTCCGGCACCTCTGCCCTGCACCCAGCTTCACCCAAGGGTGCCCAGGAGGGCAGGCCCAAAGGCTGGGGGTGGCTGGACAAGGTGACGGGCACAAGGAACGCAGTTCTAGGGGAATCCACGCCGGAGGTAGGCAGCCCTTGCCATCTCAGTAGGCAGCTATGGGCAACTGGAGGGACCCGGGCACCTTGATCGGTACCTTCCTATTCCTCCTGTGTTCCCCGCCCTTGCCAGCATGCCCAGCTCCCTGTGCTTGCTCTGCGGGAGAGGTGGACTGCACCGAACATGAGCTACACGAGGTGCCACAGCACCTGCCAGCTAACACCAGCACTCTGTGGCTTGACTACAACTTCATCACCATACTCAGGCCAGGCTCCTTCCTCTTCTTGCCGGTGCTGTTGCGACTCAGCCTGCCTCACAACCATCTGGAGACGATTCACAGTAAGGCCCTGGTGGGGCTCGGGACACTGCAGGAGCTGGACCTCAGCAACAACTACCTTACTGCGCTGACCTCGGAAGCCTTCCTGCCCCTCACCAGCTTGGTCACACTCAACCTGGGCAGCAACATGCTGGGGGAGCTGGAGCCCAGGGTGCTGTATGTCCTGCCTCAGCTCCGGGCACTCTTCCTGAACAGCAACCCCTGGGTGTGCACCTGCAGCATCCAGCCTCTCTGGCACTGGCTCAGCCACAACAGGGAAAAAACGAAAGGTAAGTGTGCAGAGAGCTCTGACCCCGTTCTCCTCACCTTCTCCAGGTGGACCAGGCACCCATGTTAGGCTCAACCCCAGCACTGTGGTTGCCTGCAGCTGCAGACCCATATGGGAGCCTACGCCTTGGGCACCACAACCCAGTACTGTGCCTGGTGCAGGGTACAGTGAGGTTCCCCATGCCCCATAGCAGGACATGGTGTCTCTTGTGTTCCTCCGGCTGGCCATGTCCCTGGGTCTGGTCCCTGGTGCCCACCCTCAGTTGGCTGACCTATGGTTGTTAGTCACTAGCAAGGATTTTCTGGAGTGCTGGAAGGGGCAATGTTCCCACCACTTACATCAGTTCAGCCATGATGAGGACAAGGGACACTGGACAACAGGCATCTGAGGGCAACACCCCTGACTCTGCCATGGCTCACTGCTTTCATTGCCTCATACCTTCCTCAGTGTCTTCGTGGCAGTCTGATCCTTCATTTCCTTCCTTTGGAAGCCTTGGTGAGAGAAACCTATAGGAGAGGTCTCTCCTGCTGCTGCCATCTGCTACCATTTGCTGCTGCCTTGGGTGTCTGCCTGCCTCTGCCTGAGCTGGCTGGGGACTTTCTGTGGCATTGCCAGGCTGCCTGCCCATTGCTACCCGTGTTCCACCACATCCCACACCCTCCCAACTCCATTTTCCAGTCTTGTCATGCCCTTCCCTGTACTGTTCTAACCCCACCTGCTGCTCCCTCTCCCCAAGCCATCAGACATAGGAAAGCCCCAAACCGTTGCTGCTACCCATCTTTGCACCATGCCCTGGACTATATTGGCCCACCTGGCTGCTGACAGGCCTTATTCATCTGCCCTGGCCCCCTCTGTCCCACGTGGACCTGTCATCTCCCTGTCCATGACACCCACCTACCCTGACCCAACTGCCCAGTGCAGCCAGGTGACGTGCCCATCAATGTTACTTCTCTCTTCCAGAGAAGAGTTTGCTCTTGTGCACATCCCCAGAGCAGCTGAACAACTATCCCATCATGGCCTTCAGGAATGAGTCCTTCAGGCAATGCTGGGAGAACTCACTGCTTGTCCAGGACTACGCCTTCTTTCTGCTCATCGGACCATTCTGTTTCCTGGGCAGCATCTTCCTCTGCATCTTCACGGGCTCCGTTACTGTTGCCTGCCACAACCTGCACAAAGAATCACACTCCTGGAAGAGATTCTCTGTCTGCAGGAAGCACTGATGCAAGGCAAGCAGGCACTTGGCAGGCCATGGTCCACGACCTTCACAGATGCCTACACCCAGCCATTGTAACTGTTTCCCTGTGAGCCAGTGAGGGGATCCAGTGCCAGGATAAGCAGCCTCCGGCCCAACTCACCAGAGGCCTATGTCTGCCTTCAGATGCACCGCAGGGTCACTGTGTGCCTTTCAATTCCATGTGTCTCCCAGAGAGCACACAACTCCACCATGTGCTACCCAAGAACGGAAAAGGTTTCAAAATGTTTCTCCCCGATAAATTTTCCTCCCGGCCAACAACCTAGGACTAGGATTAGTGTAAAAGATACGGTTTGGAAAGAGATAATGCCTCGAGCTCCTATTAGTGCAGGGCTGCAAAGAGGCTGCCAGAAGGTAGAGCTACAAAACAGGTTTCTTCCCTCACTTTATCTCTGTGCTGTAGCTGGGAGACTGGCCAAATCTCATCTTTGGAAAAGATCTAGGTTTAGCATTAAGGTTGGGAGCAAGACAAATGCCCCAGAAACCTTCATATTAATTTGTTGCCCCCTGAAGTCCACCGCCATTTTAGCTGTCAGTCTAAGCCAGCATGATTGGATTCTTTTCCATGCACCCCTGAACTTCATGTGTCTTTCCATGCATGCTGGTAGCCTCTGGGTGCCTTTTGGTACCTTGCATAGTACTACATTGGCATCTACATGTAAAGGGAGTCTCTCAGAGACTTTAATGTTAGAATTCTTTAAGAAACTCCCTTTTAGTGTAGCCATGGGCAGCAGGGAAGCCCAGAACTGAGTGGCTCCCACAGGGGCTGTGGGCAGGACTGAGCTTAGCTGACCTGACCTGTGGTACCTTAGTACCTGTGGTACTAAGCCTGTGTGAGTTATGTGGAGACAAAAAGCCCCACAGGGTTCTTGCCTCCCCGCATCCCTTTGTGCTAGACATTTGGCAGCCCATACCATTCCACAACCCTGCTGCAACCTGCACCTGCCTGCTGAAAAGCTTCTCCCCAGCACTGCACGGAAATGCTAGTTGAGGCTACTGGGATATGGCTTGGAGCCAGCTGGAGCTATGATAAGAAAGGCCAAGATAAAACAGATGAAAGCACAGGTAAGGTGAAGGAAACATCAGTCATGAAGGGCAAACACCCAATCTGACATGAGCCCTTAACACTGAAAGACAGTAAGAGAGACAGTGATACAGCTGTAACCATCAGCTACTCCCTTTTAGGTACAGCAGAGTAGTGAGGAATGCTTCCTCACACCGCAGCTTAAGAATGGGATGGCGAATGCCCTTTCGAGCCTTTGCCAGGGGTTGAATAAACCATGCCATGACAAAAACAAATGAAACCTTGTGTCATCTGTTACCTGCTCCCATTACTATTTCCAAAAGAAACTACAAACGAACATGGTGTTACAGCTCCCAGTAAGCATTTCCCACAACACAACTCCATGACAAAGGGCGTACAGGCCATGTTGGCCCTTTTCACCGGCAACAGTTCCTTGCCTTGCTGATGGTCCATTTGCTGCCATTGACCATGTGCTTGACACATATTGTGGGAGAAAAATCAACTGTTCTGGCCTCCTCTCTGGTGCTCCCCCTTGGTCCTCCCTGAAAAGCCAGGCCTTCCAAGTGGTACCATACTGTTAACTCTGGGTGGTCTCCCGAGCCGCACTCCTCTGCCCTGACCCTCAGGATTGAAGAACCATCAGGCCTTAGGGACTGCAACTGGCTCTATCGCACACCTGCCTCAGAGACCTGCTTCGCGTCCACTCACACACCCCTCAAGGGACCATGATCCCTGAAGTTCAGAGGAGCTCCTGTCCCCGTGTGCGAGTGATCACTGCTGCCTGTGTCACCTCCTCAACAAGAGACACACTAGCCATCTCCGGGGCTGGGGTGCCCCAGAGCCCTGCTGGTGGCCTTCAATGTGGTGTTCCTGCATCATGTCTTCCCCTTGCACTCAGCAGAAGATGGTATCAAACAGTCATCTGTGGAGTGGACACACTGTACTGGTGCTCGACAGCTGCTGGATGCAGCTGAAGGAAAACGGTACAGGCAGATGGCCAGGTAGGCAGCAGTTGTCGTTGTGCCCAGTAGACAGGGCGCATCAGGTCCCATTGCCTCGGGCAAATGGAGGTGTTCATTCTGGTTCTAGCCGAAAAGATGCCATCCTCCAGTTCCAAAAAAGAAAAGGAGGCCAACCAAGTTCATTACTCCCCTCCAGGCTGAAAAAGTAACAGCAGAAAAACTGTCCAACTAGAGAATTCCTGAGCTGTCCAATCTTATCCTTAAAGGATGTGAAAAAAATCCAGGGGCTGGACAAAAGGCCCCTCTGCACAATGGCAGCAAGTGCAGCTTCTAGGCAAAGACTGTCCATGTCCAACAAGGGAAAGGGAGAAGAAGGGCAAAGCAAGAGGTTGGGCTGCCCTCAAGATCACCCAAAGGCGCTCCAGGCACATGCCCAGCAACAGAGTCCAAGCACCCGTCTCCCTAGGCAGGACCCACAAGGGCTCTGCACACTGGGATTGTTCCCCCAGATCCAGCAGCCCCGACTCCCAGCCCAGCCCTTCCCTCTGCTGCGTTGCTGGCTGTGGTGGCTGCTGTGTGTATATATACACTACATACTGCACTTTGAGATTTACTAACCGTTCAGGGATTTAAAAGTAAACCCTTGCAAGGGCAATTCTGGGGAAGACTAGCCAGCCCTGGAGCTTGCAGGAGCTGCGAGAAAGATGAGACCAGTCAAAACTGGGTCCAACTGGCCCTGGGGCACCAAGGGCCTGGAAAAGGGAGGAGTCAGGGGGTGACCTTGGCTGCTGCAGAAGTTCTGGAGGATGGAATGAAGTGTGTGACAGCTTGGTTCCTCTGTTACACACAAACCATCTGGCTGAGGCTTATTCTCTTCATTATTACGATGAGCTCTTTCCTAGAGCATTTAAGCAAATAATAAAGCAGGTGCCACAGCCCTGCATGCAGCCAGGCCATGCAATGGCTAGCGAAGAGAATGGGTGCTGTGCCAAGCCCCGCTTTGGCCTTCCAAACAGAGTCCTGTCTGGCTAGGGCACACCTGTAAGTGCCGTGTAAGGTTTCTTGTTACTGAAGAACCCAAAGTTTTCGTCCTGACACCAGCCAGGGACCCAGGTGTTAATAGACTGTTGCTGTCAGCACTGGAGAGATGGAGAAGATAACTTACACACCGAAGTTCCTGACCATCCATCCCAAATCCTCAAAGTCCCTTTTGATTGCTGTTGGGCTGCACATTGACATTTCCTCTCCTTCAGGAACCACCAACAGGTAATAGTCAGAGGGTTGAAACCCTCTGAGAAGTTTCCTGTAACATCCTTAACCAAGACACCAGGAAGGCAGCAGACTTATCTTAAAGTAGGGTCCATTCTCTAAAAAAAAAAAACTTATTTTGGTGTGAGCAAGTCAGACCTTGTTAGAGCAGGTCAGGTACTGTGGCCAATCACTAGCAGATGCAGCTGAAGCAGAAGAGGTGCAGGCAGGAGTTGTCCTTGTGCGGGGGCACATCTCCTCTCCAGAGGTTCTCGTCTCCATTGCCCCAGGCTCTTGGCTTACACTGGCTCCTGGGCAAAAGCCGCTGTGCTCTGGAGAGTCCTCTGCTGCTAACGTCAAGTCCTACCAAAGGAAGGGGACCAAAGGCGTGAGCATCCATGCAGATGGAGAAAGAAGCAGCAGAGAAGCTGCCCAGCTGCAGAGATGCACTGCAGTGAGGGAAAGGGAAGGGGTTTTTCTTCCTCTGCCACATGAGAGAGAGGGATGGGCCTGTGACCTTGGCAGGAGATAAGCAGGCAGCTCCAAGCCACACGAGCAGCCCAGGCCCCCCTCACACTACCTGTCACCCTTGGAGCCGCTCAGGTCACGGCAAAAGCCTTGGCTGCAGAGCAAGGAGCGCCCTGTGAGTCTTTGAGGCTCTCCAACACTCAGCCACCCTCTCTGTGAACCCTGTCTGCAGCAATGCAGCACCAAAGTGAGGTCTGTAGACACCAGGTCAGGCAAGCTGAAGTGCTCAAACTGGAAGAAAAAGTAAAAAAAGTGAAAGAAAGGGAGGAAGCAAAGTGTTCGCACTATGGTGTCATTGGGGGTTTGGTCTGAACTCAAAGAGAACTGAAACACACAGACATTGCAAGCGAGACAAGTGTGGTTAGCACTGGCCAGAGCCGCAGCCAGGTTGCAGAGAGGTTCCTGCATGTCAGCAAACGCGAGCAGGAGCAGCGTGGCATTTGCGGTGGCCCTGTGGGACAAGAGCTGGCGCCTGGTTTCCCACACCCTTTCCCCATGGAGCTGCACTCTACAGATGGCTGCATGGAGACAGCTCCAGCGCATGGCAGCGCTCGCTCCACAACTGCCTGCTGGGCAGAGTCCCCCATGTCCATGTTCCGCCAGCCAGCACCATCCCTGGGCAAAGACAGGAAAGAGCCTTTGCTGACCAAGAGCAAGGCCTGTCTCTCCGCCAAGTCCCTCTCCTTGCACGACAAAATGAAGGTGATGGGCAGCTGGGGCAAGTTCTTTGTTTTTCCCAAGATCACGACTTGGCAAGAGGCTCATCATGGATTTTCCCCAATGGCCAGACCCTGGGCATCCTGGGTTGTCACGGTGTGTGCCCAGGCTCTGTGTGCAGGATGGCTGCAGGAGCT
This sequence comes from Tinamus guttatus, assembly GCF_059628265.1. Lineage (NCBI taxonomy): Eukaryota > Metazoa > Chordata > Aves > Tinamiformes > Tinamidae > Tinamus > Tinamus guttatus. The sequence continues at coordinate 2,752,867 of NW_028288831.1, forward strand.
CTGCTGCCACCGTGTGCCCCTCAGTACCGTTGGCAGGAGCAATGCCAGCTCTCCTGGACTCCTCGCTGGTGTTATTGCTGGGTCTTTGCCAAATGGCCTGGCATCCCCACTCAGAACTAGGAGCTTCCATGTTACTGCCAGTGGTGGCAGCCCGAGCCCCGCTGCTCTGCGCTGGCCCTGCAGAAGATGGAGTAGTTGCCCCTCTGGAGCTGAGCTGGACACTGGCTGTCATGGTCCCACCTCAAGGACCTGCTTCACGCCCTCTTGTGTGACTCCAAGGGGCCACGGTCATGAAGGGGTGTGGAGGAACTCCGGTGCTGGCACATGGGTGATGGATACTGCCTGTGCTGCCTCCTTGACAAGAGCCACGTCGACTGTCTCTCCTGAGGGCTGGGATGTCCCAGAGCCCTGGTGGTGGCCCTCAATGTGGTGTTCCTGCACCATGTCTTCCCCTTGCATCCAGCAGAGGATGGTGTCAAACGTCTGCCTGCAGAGTGGGCAGTCTGCTTCGGTGGCGACCAGTGGTGGATGCAGCCGAAGCAGAAGCGGTACAGGCAGGTGGCCAGGTAGGCAGGAGTTGTCCTTGTGGCCAGGCTCGTGGGGGCACATCTCCTCTCCAGAGGTGCTCATCTCCATTGCTCCAGGCCCCTGGCTCATGCTGGCTCCCAGGGAAAAGCCGCTGTGCTCTGGAGAGTGCTCTGCTGCTAACATAAGTCCTACCAAGGGAAGGGGACCAAAGGTATGAGCAGCCATGCGAGTGGAGAAAGAAGCAGTAGAGAAGCTGCCCAGCTGGAGATGCCCTGGGCAAGAGGAGCTCCTGGGCAAAACGTTTGCATGTCCAGTGAGGGGAAGGGAATGGTTTTTCTTCCCCTGGCACATGAGAGAGAGGGATGGGCCTGTGACCTTGGCAGGAGACAGGCAGCTCCGAGCTGCTCTGGCAGCCCAGGCCTGCCTGGCTGCAAAGCAGTGCCCCAGCCTGGGGCATCCCCAGTGCCTTGCCTGCACCTGGCTGCAATCGTGGAGCAAAGTGAGCAGAGCCCAACTCTGCAGCCTCCTCACAAGTACTGTGTCACCACCATCAAAGGACAGCTCCAAGGAGATCACAAATCTCTTGGGTTGTATGTTATACTGAGAGTCTCAGGTGACCAGCTTAAGAAAAAATTGTGTTCTGTCCCTGTTGCCTGCTCTGTCTTCATGGGGCATATGGCAGCGGGGAGTGGGTTTAGTGGGTGCTGGTGCTTGATGAAGGAGTTGTGTGCTCTAGGTGTCCCTGCTGGAGCAGGGGGTTGGATTAGATGATTCCTAGAGCTCCCTTCCAACCTTAACCATTCTGTGATTTTGTATTATTCAGGTCCCTGGGACGAGTGAGGAAAGTGGGGCCCTAGTGACCTGCACATCTGATCTGGCTTCCTCAGGAGCACGTGGGGATGCTCTGACTAGCGGCCTGTCCTTCACTTCTGCAGCTAGGCTGGCTAGACCGAGAGCTGAGGTGCTGCACCTACCACTAAAAAAATTGCTCAGGGCCTTTTCTGAGGCTGAATCCTAGTGCCACAAGAGAGAGAAAGGACTGCATTGAAAGAGAAGCCATCGTATGAATATTCTGGAAGATTGTATTCAGAAATTTAAATGAATCATTAGTGCAAAGCCGTTTTTTTTCCAGTGTTAAAGAGTTTTAAAAATTACAAAACTGGAAGATAAAGAAAAGCGATAAAAGGAAAAGAAAGGGAAGAATCAAAGTGTTAGCACTGTGATGTCATCGTGGGTTTGGAATGAGAAAGAGAACTGAAACACATAACCATTGGTGTGAGTGAGTTGAACCTGGTTAGCACAGACTGGGAGCCTGTTTGACAGTAGTTCAGGTCTTCAAGTTGGATGTGTCCAGCAGGTTTCAGTGTGAGGCAATGAGCAGCCTTTCTGCGGGATTCACAGCAGGGCTGCAGCGCGGGTTGTGCAAGTTCAGAAGCACAGTGTATTAATGTGAAGGAAAGTAGAAAATCAGAGGCATATTTGCAGGATTATTGCCTTGGCACTGCCAGAATCCTGGATAATCATCTTTTTGAGAGGTGCTGGTATTCAAGTGATTGCAGACTTGCTTTGGCCCCCCACTGCCAGGCCTATTCCCAAATCCTGTTTTTTTTCCTGGCATCCCAGAATAGCAATACCCCATTCTTTCTGGTCCCTGTTCTAGAGCTTAGCCTTTCTGGCTACTAGTTTCTCTGTTCCTCCCCTCTCCCTCCAGCTTTTACTGTTTGCAAATCCTACAGCAGGGCTGAGTGACATGCTGATTTAGCGAAGAGCTCCCTGACACTTTTGCTAGAAGGTACAGACAGAAGCATGCAGTGCTGAAATAAACCACTCATGATTTACTCTAGACTTTACTGAGCTCTTGCAAAAATTTGGTATTTATGTTACATCAACATATAAAGTAGAATGGGCCCAATTTCTCAGCTGGAGCAAAAATGGTTTGATGGAGCCACTGCAGTCAATGGGACGATGCTCACAGACCTCAGATGCAGTCTAAAAGTCCTGCCTGCAAAGGATGCTGATGCTCAGTGGAAGCCCCATCTGCTTAGCTGAGGCAAGGGGAAGGGAGGCAGTTCTTGCCGCTGGGGCTTGGTAGTGCATTATCAGTGGGTTTTCCACCCTCACAGGAGATGGGATTCAGTGTGGTCTGTGCACATTCTGCAGCCACTCATCACTGGCCTGGTTGGTGCCAGATGCATCCAGAGTGCTGATGTCCTTGCCCCACTCACGTTGCCCACATGGGAGGGTGCTGATGGACGCTGACCCATGGGATGTTGTCTGGTGAGGTGCCAGAGCACATATGTGGGGAGAAGGAACATCTTTAGCCAACTTCATCTGGTTCCCTTCTCCTGAGAGAGATGTAGTTTGTCATCTCTCTGGGTTCAGGAAGATGCAGCCAGGTGCCCTGGGGCAGCACAGCTGCCAAACAGGCTGTCACACAGTCTTGTATCACCGCTGAGTGTGGCAGGGGAGGCCGTGTGTGGACACCAAAGAGAGTGTGGGTGGTGTCCATGCAAATGCCATGGCACTCAACAAGCACCCAGTGAAGTCCAGATAGCAGCATCTCTCCTTGCATTGCTGGTGCAGGCAAGCATAGAGCTTTGTTTAAGGTCAATTCAGTCATCTAGAGCCATTCTCCATGGAAATGTTCTTGGCCAGGAGAGCCATGGTGTGCGAGCTACGTGCTGCACATGGCCAGGCTGTGGGGATGTCTCATGAGCTGTGGATGTGGGGAGCCAGGACCTTGGCTGACAGCACATTAGGAGCTCCACAGTACCATGTTTTAGCACAGGCACATGGCCATGGCAGTAGCCAATAAGAACTGCCGGTCTGGGAACACTCCTTCCTCAAATAGACCACATACAGGAGACAAATCATCATAGCCACAGGCTTTTCGCACAGACTGATGGAAGGGAAGAATAGGAGTTTGTCTGCTGGCGATGAACAGAACCCACATCTTCCAGTCCTTGTTGCAGGCACAGTGGATCAGTCAGCACAGAGGGATCTTGTGCTTGGCCTGCCATACCATGTGGACTGCTCCAGCCGATGGGGCCATGAACACATCACATGGGGGCCCCCAAGGCTGGTGTGAAATGTGGAGCGCCGGTCTCATGATCTGTGCCTGTGCTGAGAAGCACAAAGCGGCAGACTGAAGCATGTGCTAGCAGTCTAGCACCATCTCCTCTGTGCTAACATGTGAGAGCAGACAAAATGTGCCTTTCAAAGTTCATTCCCCTTGCACGTAGCTGGTCAATGGCAATACTGATTAACAGCAGCACAAGTTGGAAGCAATTATCTCTGTACAGTGAAATCCAAACTTGTCCTGGTTCTGCGGTGCATTCTGGGGCATGAATGTGTCAGCAGGCCTAGGAAGGGAGGGAGATATACAATGAAGTCACTGTTTACAGATGAAGGATGCTTTCCTCCCGTATCACCCAGAAGAACCCATCAGTGTGGCTTGGAAAGGCAGTCCCAACTGTGCCTTCCTGCTCAGTCGGGCAAGGACTGATGGCTCCCAGGAAGAACGTCACACCACAGTGCTGACTGAGGGGTCGGAGAGGTTGAGCTGGCCAGTGATGTCAGTGGGATGATATTGCTGTAACACACAAAGACACAGACAAGAAGAAAAAGGTGTTAGGCAGTTCTGGCACTTGCTTCTGTGTCTATTCACATCCCATGCCTACAGGATATCACTCAAGGGTGATGCAGCGGCCCCAAACCTGCTGCTGGCTGAGGTCCCCTACCCACTGCAATCCAAGCTTGTGCAGAGGTCATTGTAGACACTCTCCAAGCGCCCTACAGCTGGACAGGGAGGAGGATGTGCAGGAGCCCGGCACAGCTTCTGCAGAACGTGGCAGCCATGGCAGCCGTGTTGCCTGCTGAGTGAGCCTGTCTATGCTCTGGGAGAGCTACAAGACAAAGTCTGTGACTCATCAGCCCAGCCCCCAGTTGAACTTGTATATGGAAGGTCAGGCTGGGTTTCAGCATCTGACTGGTGCCGGATCTAGCTCTGCTTTGAGGCCGGGGCGTTTCACCTCCATGCTTGGATGACTCCACTTTGACATTCCCTTCATGCAGGTGAGGAGACGTGCAGTGTGGTTTATTTGCAGTAAGCTGGAGATTCACTTGGTAATGTGAAAATTCATCCTACGTCTGTGTTGAGGTGTGACCTGGATTTTTGTTTCTGCTCGCCTTATGGAAGGGGCCTTGGCAAACACTCCTTTGGAGAGAACTTCCCAACCACTGCCTCACCAGCAAGTAAACTGGGGAGAGCAGAAACTCCCTTCAATTGTCAAGAAAAAAAGACTTCTCCATCCCCAGCCAGGGAATTAAAACTGGACAGCTATTTTCTTCCTCCCTCTTTCCTTCCTTCCATATTTCCTTCCTTTTCCAGTTGCACTCTCCTGAATCTTTGATGCCGAGCTGAGCCTGCCCAGCCCTGCACCAAGACCAGGTGGCATGAAGCATCATGCACTGCTCTCCAGGGCATGATGCCGAACCTGAGAGGCCTTCTTTTATACTGCTGTGTGGACCCTCTCTAGTGGCATTTGTTTGGCCTTGAGCCATGCTACATAGGAGGGTTGCCATTTTGCTATGTTCCTGGAGGGACTCTTTGCTGACAGGACTTTACCCATGTCTTGCATTGGCTGGTGGCAACTGTGGCCCCCATAGTGCTGCTGGTGGCTCTGGCACTGTGGCTACCCTGTGTGGCTGTACACCCCAGCTTCTGGCTCAGTGAAATTTGGTGTACCCCAGAGCACTGTGTGTGCTCCTCAGGGTTTCTCTGCTCTGCCCAGAGCGTTTTGGGCCTCACAAGGAGCATGGTGCCTCGGTTGGGGGCTACTAGCATGGGGGACAGAGCAAGTGTGGTCCCATCCCACTGGTATACATGCCCAGGGCATGCTGCCAATTGCTAACACCAAGGAAATATTTCACGGGGTCAGTGCACCCACCCCTTCACTTAGAAAACAAATTAATATGGAAATGGAGCCTTAAAGAAATTCCTTGTTGTTGCCTTTGTGGCTTTGCTGTTCGAAAAGGCAACACCTTCACCACTGCTTGTTCACACAGAAAATGGCCAAGGTGAACCCCAAGTTGTTCTGTTGCCCTGGGCAGTTTTCTGTGACATTTTGTAGGTGCACTAAAAATGACCCTCTCCCCAGATGGGTGCAGCTGCTCCCTCTTTGCAAAAGTCCCAGCTGCTGCCTGCAGTGATAAAATGACTATGAGCTCTGAGCGCCTGGGATGAGGCAGCAGCCACTTCTCAAGGGCCTTGCTCCCACAGAGGAGAGGAAACAGCTTAGAAAAGGGAGAGGTTGGGTGACTCACTAAGGGAGAAGATTTCAGCCTTAACGGAAGGAAGGACTTAAGATAAAAAAAGGTAATGGGCAAAAAACAAGGAGCCTTTGTTAAAAACCTTGCACTACCAGCCTGATACAACCGGTAGCAACTAGTGCATGCGTGTGTGTGTGTGTACATCTGCATATGTGTGTGTGTCTGCGTGTGTGTGCACTCCTCGGTGAATGTGGATGTGTGGCCGCTGCACTGGGAGCTGCAGAGCTAGCAGGACAGGCTGGGGCATTCTGACCTCTTTACACAGCTCAAAGGATGACTCTAAAACACCCAAATACACTGGGGAATTTGGCCAGAAAAATCAAAATACAGGAACATGACTTTTGGTGTGAAAGCATAGCTCCTCCAATCACAGAGTTGTCACAGGGTAACATTCTCATTTACTTTTTGTGTAGAGTTCATGCATGCAATTTTTAATATTAAAAAAAAAGAAAAAAAAAACGAAATTATCATATCAAAACTATGTTAAAGTAGAACTAATGGCAAAAACACATATCAGTAATTTAGGATAAATTATGTTACAGGGATGGTGCAATTATCCCCAAACCAAACATTATAAAACCAAGAAATTAATCATTATTAACCATAGAAGAGACTCAAACATGTTAAGGTATGGAAGTGAAGTGAAGGCACCAAAAACTTTAAATGACATCAGGAAGAAAATATAGACAAGAACTTAATAGGTATTAAAAATGACTTCAGCCTAATCTGGGTTTATATGTTAGTCCCTGGCTGGTGGAAAGTTTTCTGGAAATTTCTTTTTCAATTAAAAATTAGATTTCCAGCTAAATGCAATCTTGTAGAAAACGCCAACTTTCCTTTTTTTTTAAAAAAAAAATTGTCTTTGGCCTATTTCTAGTTGTTCAGGGCCAAAAACCAGATTTTTTTCAGTCAAATGTTTTTGGATGGCTAATATTCCATTGGAAAGGCGACCTTTTCCATGAACACCCTTGATTTTTTGGCAATATCCCAAGAATTACAGAGTAATCATTGCCTCAAAGCACTGGACCTCTGCTTCGTGGTGATGTGGAACATGTGTCATGCTGTGTTTGGGGACCCACAGTTGGCAATTTCACTCTGCGGGATCGGGCAACGTCTGCAGTGGGGCCTAAGGGATCTGTGCGTCTCATTACGTGTCTGTACAAAATGTGCCGGCTCAGAAGGTGGCTGTGTGGTTTGTGCATCTCACATGGCTTCTGTGGGGTTGCAGTATCGTGGGTGGTTGCGATGGATGGCAGTACATCAGCTCTGCGAGTGCTATTCGAGTTGCAGGAGCTGCCTATGGGGAACACATGCATCTCCTCCTGGGGCGGTGGGGATGATGTGCCGCGGAGAGGCTGTGCAGCTCGGGTGATGGTGGGCGCTAGGACGTTCAGAGTGGGATGGTAGCTTCCCAGGGCTGTCTTGGCTCCATGGTGCCAGCCTGTCTCTCTGGCACTCCTGAGGGACCATTCTGCAGGGCTGCAGAGTAGAATCCATTTTTAAAACTCCAGACAACGAAAATGAAAGAAGCAAGGCCACCAGGTTTGCATCTTTCGCTTGCTAGACAGGAGAGCCCATGGAGCTGGGGTCAGTCTGGCCTTCCAGCCCCATGGGCTCTCAAGCCTTGCCCATCTGAGACCTGGCTTGGGCCTATGGCTCTGCCAAGCATCATAAAACAGCACCTCACTGCTTTCTTGTCTTTACAAGGACCCCAGGCAACGTGTCCCAGCATGCTACGTACTCATGGGGCCTTCCACAGCAGGAGGGCATTGAGATCTCTGGGCCAGGGCTGCTGCATCAAAGCTGAGGGCACCAAATGACAGGCTGGGACATTAAATGGGGGCAAACACCCTCCCACTGATTGCTCATCCTCAGAGCAACCAGCAGGCCATCCCAAGCTCACAGCAAAGCTCACTCCACCACAAGGCTCTGGCCTGATCTTGACACTACTGGCCAGTTCTTGGCCCAACCAACCTGATCCCTTTAGGAGATGTGTGTATTAGAATACCAGCCATGTTTCCCCTACAGCCAATGGACAACTAAAACAAGCACCCAAGGAGTGGGGCACTGTTACCTGTAGAGGGGTTGCTCTCTCCATGCCTTGCCTGCAAACAGTATGCCAAGAAGACCATGGCCACAGCCCGAAGCACAAGCAAGGCTGGTTGTGCTACCTTCCCTGTGGCCCATTGCCCCACAGATGGTGAGCGCTGGTCCCAACCAGAAAAACAAGGGGAGAGTACAGCTCTGCCTCATGCCTGTGGAGCCTTTGGGGCAGAAGACCTTTAGACCTAGTCAGCTCAGGGCACTGGGGATGCCCCTGCCCTGAGGCAGAGAGCGCTGTGGTGTGGGAACATGGGCAGCCATACCATGGAGAAGGATCTGCCTCTGGATGCTTCTTAATTCTGCAAGGCTGCAATGAAGAAGGAATTGAGGGTGCCACATGCCAGCTGCCCCAGGCAGCAGTTCCTGTGGCAGACTAGGCGGTGTACCCCTGTTAACAGGGGTGAGTGCAGTGTCCAAACCCCCTCGAACCCAGCCCTTTGGAAAGGGCACTCCCATACATGGGCTCCACCAGGCCCTTCTCGCCCAGTCCTGGCGCTGGCTCCTGTGCCTGCAGTGTGCAGTGGTCTCTCCCACTTTGCCTTGATGCTCCTGCTCTCCCAGGCCTGGATCCAATGGTTTTCTAAATCTGGGAGTGAATCAAGAAAAGCTCCACAAAATGCAGGATCTGGCCTAGTTACACTGAGGGGCCCCACCAGCTCTTTCTTTTGTTTTCTCCCGTTTCTTTCTCCATCCTGTCTTTCCCTCCTTCTCTCTCTCTTCACTTTCCAACTTCTCTCTGCATCACCCACCCCATTCCTCTTCCTCCTTTCTCCCAGGCAGGGCTCAGCCCATCAAGACACAACCCTCAGTCTTCTTGGGTTTTGGTCCCTCAGTGGGGAGAGGTGGGACACAAGGCGTGGGGACATGCCCAGCCCAAGGTGCAGCATTAGCAGAGCACGAGTGATAACAGGGATGTCCATCTTCCCCACTGGCAATGGAGCATGGCTGGCAAGTGTGGGGCCACCCTCCCGTGTGTGCTGGCCCTGAGGGGACAGATGAGAGGAGCACTTTGTGTGAGCTTGTGGCAGCCCAGCCCAGCTGAGGGCTCAGCTGGCCTAGGCCCCCAGGATGGTGTCCCAGGGGAGCCTCGTGGCATTGAGCCTGCACTGGTCTAAAACGGAGCTGCCTCCATTGCATGTACAGAGCCATGGCCCAGAGAGCCCCTGGAGCGTCGCATGCTGCTCACCGAGGTGCCCCCATGCCTGCGGCCGGCGATGAGCCACCCTGCCGCCGGCGGCCGCACGTCCTCGCGCCAGCGCCGCCTCCGACCCCCCGGCCCCGCCATGCAGCACGCTTCTCACAGCCTGGCAGGGAGCCTGCTCTGAGCAGCCCTGGGCAGAAACCCGCCAGTCGCCCAGGGAGGCGATTTTGGCAACCCGTTAACTGGGAGGTCTGACAGCAAAACGCACCTCCCGCTTCCACACAAGACAACAGAGTAGCCACAGTGCAGAGTGTCATACAACAGACGGCGACATGCAGAGGGACACTGGCTTAGTCTGACAGACCAACAGCCCAACCTGATGCTGAAGTGTGTCTCAAGCTCTAGCAAGAGCAGACACGTTCGCACATTTTGGAAACAGCTGGCTTTAGAGGAAACAATTTGTAAATTTTCTCTGGTTACGTGAGAGCAGTTTTACTCCAAGGTGAAAAGTGCACAGTTTGAGCCAGGTTGGGTCTTTAAAAACCTCTTCTTTTAAGCATTTGTGTCTCTCTTCTAGAGCTGAAATACTGCTGACAATAACCAGAGACAGCTGTCACTTGTGTGCTGAGGACTATGTCCCAAATGCTAATAATCACAAACAAAAATCACATGTAGAGAATGTGACACGCATGGCTCTCAGTGAGGTGACACAGTGTCCAAATTAAATCAAGGTGATCATTTTAGGCATACAATGACAAACATTACAGGAACACTCAGGAACAGAAAAAAAAATGTCATTGGATTCAAAAGGTTAGCACCGGTAAGGTGAGCAAAGCACAGAGAGGAACATCAAAAATCATCCAGGCAAAAAGAAAAGAAAAGAAAACAAAAAACAAAAACTCGGTTGCATCTCCCAACTCATCACAGGACTCCAAAGCACCTCCTGCCTGCCCTCCAGGATCCCAGCATCCTCTCAGGAACACGGGATGACTGACTCACTGACTGACTGACTGGTGACGAACATGAGCTATGCATGTACACTGGCAGCTTGGGGATGGGTGTGTGGCAGTCAATGGGATGGCAGAAGAGAGAAAGAGAGAGAAAGAGAGAGGGCAGAATTGTTCTTCTTCCTCTTACCGTATCCTTGGAGGACCTACGTCTCTTGAAGCTGGAGGCCAGGGTGGAGGTGATGGACCTAAAAGTGGCTTTCTTTTTAGGGTCAGGTTCTGCTCTACCACTTTTTCTATCCTAAAATGAATATGTATAAGTGATTAGATCTCTAGTGTGTTGTTGGAAACTCTAAATCTACTTGAATACTGCCCCATGTCATGTCCTTCATTTAGGTGAGTAAGCTATTGGAGATGTTCTGTCACTCCCAGTCCTCCAAGGGGCTCTGTGGCGTGCAGTGACAGTACGGCCGCTGCACGGCCACAGCTCTGAGCCCAGCCTCGCATCTGGAGCACTGGAAAGCCCTTGGGGAACAGCCCTGTTCTCCTTGGTGTCTGCTTGCAGACCTGCACATCTGATCCGGCTTCCTCAGGAGCACGTGGGGATGCTCTGACTAGCGGCCTGTCCTTCACTTCCACAGCTAGGCTAGCTAGACCGAGAGGTGAGATGCTGCACCTACCACTAAAAAAAATTGCTCAGGGCCTTTTCTGAGGCTGAATCCTAGTGCCACAAGAGAGAGAAAGGACTGCATTGAAAGAGAAGTCATTGTATGAATATTCTGTAAAAAATGTATTCAAAAATTTAAATGACGCATTTGTGCAAAGCCGAACTTTTTTTTTTCCAAAGTAAAATAGTTAAAAAAAAAAGATTATGAAACTGGAAGAAAAAGAAAAGTGAAAAAAGGAAAAGAAAGGGAGGAAGCAAAGCGTTAGCGCTACGATGTCATCGGAGGGTTGGAATGAACTGAAAGAGAAACAGAACTGAAAAATGTAGCCATTGGTGTGAGCGAGTCGGACCTGGTTAGCGCAGGCTGGGAGCACCAGCCGCCATGGTGCAGGGGCAGCGAGCCGAGGGGACCGGCCGCACTCTGCGGCGGGCGCTGAGAACGAATCCTCCCCAATTGCTTTCGTGCCAATGAGTGTGACCTTGCCGACGGGGGACGGAGTGACCAGGTCTGGCTCTGCTACCGCACGGGGGTAACCAAAATGTATCCCGCTGGTGCGTAGAGCATGCTCGGGGATACATTTGCTCCTCCTTCTCAGTTCTCTCTTTTGCGGACATGCACAAACGGAAAGGAAAGCAAGATGAATGGAATGAAATGTCTTTTTCTTCCATGGCATCTCAGGAAATAGCCATGGCAAAACTGTGATCCCAAAAACCATTATTTTTGTTTGTTTGTTTTAACAAATAAATCTTTCCACTTGCCTACCTTCTAGCAATGTACCAGATACTAGTGCTCTGACGTTTCCTCCTGTGGAAAAGTCTTACATTGTCAAACGGCTCTTTACCATGAGGCTGTTTATCCCCACAGGGCAGCATGCTTTGCTCACAGTCCCAGACTCTGCCCAATGACCCAGTGCAGTATTTTCTAGAAGGTTGGCAAGTGAAAAATGGCAGTGTGACTAGTGTGCTCTGTCCCAGCAGCCTTAATCCCGTCTGTGCTGCTGCTTTTTGGAAGCAAAGGAAAAAAAATAAAAAACATGTTTTTTTTTTTTTCCCCCAATATTGTACAGTGAACTGAACCCAACGAGCTATCAGGATGTAGCAGCCTGGCTTTGTGCTTGCCCTTACTGCTCTCAGGAAGGTCACTTCCACCCAAGCAGCCCTTCTTTCCTCCCCAGCCAGTGCTGCTCCCCAGGGCCATCTCGTTTTGCTCGTTCAGGTGACACCATTTTAGGGGTTCCCAATTGTGCTCTCTCTTTCATTCGCTCATTCTGCGAATGGCCGTCTCCTTTAGTCATCTAAAGGATCTGCTGCTCTCTGAACGATGGTTTGCTTCCCCAAGGAAGAAAATGAGCTCCAATGCTTCAGAGAGAGCCTCTTGGTGCGCTAAACTGGGGCCCAGTGTGAAACCAGGGTTCATCCTAAGAGCAACAGGATAAGGGAAGAGTGAGGCTTGTGGTTGGGCCTGGCTCAAATATGTTACCAGGGTTCAGTGCCACTGCCAGGCAACACCACCCTCCTGGGCTTCCCTTGCCTCCATGAAAGGAGACATTTCAGCGATGGGAAATGCTGGAGAGGGCAATGGTCCCAGGGAAGCACCCGTCCCTCAGAGTCCTGGTGCTGACAAGCACTGGCATTGCTGCCTCCCATCCTGGGAGACGTTCTTGTCCTCGAACGACAAGAGCACACTCCTCCTCTTTTGGGAATCTGTCCTGGGTGTGAAGGCAGCTACTGCACCCCTAAAGAGTAGGGAGGGAAGGGGAGGCTTTGGTCCTTTTTGGAAACCATCACTTGAGCATTTCTCCACCTAAGCAGCATGAGAACCACAGGGGAAGGGATGCTCAGTGGTAGTAGATCAACCCTCCCATCCTCTGCTGGCAAGTAGTACCTCCATGCAGAGTACCTGCAAAGGAGCAGCACTGGCACTGCTTGCTCAGCTGGAGAGAGATGTGGCTCCAACAACACTGCCCCCAGCAGTGCAAGGATCCAAGTTCCCCTCATGACCACAGCTGAGGACAAATTGGGCCTTTGGGTCAGGTGTCTGTCCCAGGCAGAGCTGTGCACAACTCATCTCCCAAGAAAGATGGAATTGGCCAAGGGCACTCCCAGGGGCAAGGCAGGGCTTCTACAGCTTGCTAGTGGCTCAGTAACATCTGGCCAGAGTTACTGGAGTGTGGGGTGGGGGACATAGGGCCCCATACTAATCCGTAGCTCTGCATTCACTGATTTGGTGAAGGAATGGAAAACGCACCTGTTGGAGATTTGCTCTAAAAACGATTTGTCCTACCTGCAGGTTTTTCCTCCACACATTAACGGCCGCAAACGCCAGCTGCATCTGCTTCCTCCGCGCGTCCTTATGCCTTTTGTAAGCTATTTCTATGAATATTAAAAATATCCCGGCAACAATACCTCCAGCCACCAGCATAAACACACCTGAAATAAGCAGGAAAGTTACAGAGGGCAATGGAAACCACACCATGACACTTCATTTCTCCTGTATCACACAGTGAGCAAGAGGAGCATCATCCAACCCAGGGTCCCCCTGACCTCCCGCCATCCCCCAAGGCCCATCAGGGGCTGGGGAGGGTAACCCCACACAGCAGGGCAGACGTTGCAGCTGCCGGCGTGATGGACAGCACGGTGACTGTAGGCCGGGTGTCTTTGCAAGGTCCTCTTGGTCATGCACAGCCACCAGCACCAGCTGTGCAGCAGCAATGCTCAGGGGCAGGCTTGGAGCTCTGGGGCACTGGGTACTGTAGTCAGCACCAGAACAGACCCCCTACCCCCAGACTATTGGGTTGTGCCAAAAACCCAAGTCCTGTCTATCAGGAAGGATAGTGTGCAGTGCTGGCTTGGCCATCTAGGAATCCACAGGGGTTATGTTTAGGGAGCCATGGGATGGGACGGTGGGCAGCACTGAATGTACTGGGGAGACAAACTTCTCTCCCTCTTGGCACTTCTGCCCTGACCCTGAGGACTGGGTACTGCTGAACAAGTCTAATCCTATGTTCATATGTGGGCTGGGCAAAGGACTGACAGCGCTGAACTGCTGCAAAGGAAAAACCCATCTGGAGGCCCTCACAGTCTCCACACAGGGAGTCCCCCTCACAAACAGGGACCAAGGGGAAAAAACAAAACAAAACAAAACAAACAAATAAAAAAGAATAAATGATCATCTTACTGCCCTCTGCTCCCTGCCCTGGAAGAACCTCGGATGGTCTTCTAAAGGCTGAGTGGTTACCGCTTGCCACCCACTCTCTCCTTGCTCATGTTCTTGCTCACCTCCTCATCCATTTTCTCTTCCCCAGGAGGTGCTGCTCCCTTCTCTCTGCCTTGGTGACAGCTCTGATTTCACTGTGACAGCCGCAGTTTGGCCAGAGCAGAGGGAGGGGAGCAATGTTCAAAGCAGGCCATACCCACGGATGCGAAAGCCACCCCAGGGAAGGTCGGGGAGGCTTCTTAGAGCCATTCCAGGAAAGGTGGAATAGGAGCCCAACACAGCAGCCTTCCTGTACTAGGAAAGCACAAACCCAGAAGAAGCAGAGCTTTGGCTTGAGAGGAGAGCTCGGGAGAGGAGAATGTCTTGAATGAAAGCAGGCTACCCAGCGAAGGGGAAGAAAGAGGTTTGCAGAACAAACCTGCCATATTTTCAAAGGTGAGTGTTGCTGGGGCATTGCTACGGGAATCACACTCCTGATACCTCACCCAAGTCTTGTCCAAATCCTCCATGAAGCCATTCTCATGGGACCTGAAAGCACAAGGAGACAGGACAGAGTAGTCACTGGAGTCCGTATGCAGGTGAATGGGGCACAGGGACTGGCTTTCTTGCCCTTTGTGCATTCATGCCCTCCATACTAGGGCTCTGCATTTGTTTGCGGCCTGCAAACGTGAATGTGTGTGCATGCTTGGCTAGGGCCATATGTGTGCACATACATATGCATGTATGGCATCTGTGTAGAGAGTGTGTGGACTGTCCGCAGTGGGCCCTTCTGCATGTCTAGCACGTATATTCATACTGTGTGAAAATGCCAGTGTGTCGATGAGCCATGTGCACAGTGCAGTAGGTGTTCGTGGCTGCCTGGTGCTACTGCCCAGTGTTCTGAGAGCTGGAGAACTGACCACCAATTACCAAAAAAAGCCATTTGTAAGATGAATTTCCAAGTGGAGCAATGCAGTTAATGGGGAACAGCTGTTCTGGGCAAGGTATTTTGATGCTGGAAGACCCAAGAAATTACAATACACCTTATTGCCAGATTCCGTTTGTGGACTCTAAACGAAGATCTGAGTGTGGAGAAGGGGCAAAGTTCCTACAGGAACAAGGAACCATAACAGTCCCTTGCTGCATACAAAGGTGGGGACTCCCCATGTCCCTGGTGACCCCAGCCACATGCCCTATTAGCCAGAGAAATCTCCATCCCTTTCTGAATCAGCTGGAATAATTTGGCATTTCTTCTCCTGTTTTATGTACCCTTTTGACAGGAAAAGAACATGAGGGAGAGATGCTTCAAGCTGCTTTCTTTGAGTCTTCAGTAGCATGCATGGTCTATTGTCTCCTTCCCCATTTATCTTCTGCCACTGGTGAATACCCTAGGCCCTCTTTCTAGCTTCACACAGGCTCTTTCACAGCCCATCCCCTGCTCCAGCAGATTTTGATGGTATGGCAGATTAAGTGGGAGGAGCACAAATAAGTGGTGGGAGCAAAACCTCTGCACTCCCTGGCGTGTTGTGGAAAGAAATCAGCACAGCCCAAAGCACGTCTCACCTGACCAGTCATACCAGTGTATAAGCAAATGGATGGCACCTCTTTCTGCCTGAACAGCTAGCAGGAATGGAGGTAGGCAGAGGGCATGTATCCCAAAGTCCCACCATACATTCCCGCTGATCTTTTCCCCCTCATGTTCCTTGTATATCCCCATGACTCACTGTCTTTCTTGGTAGTCTGTAGCCCTGGGCTTCCCTGTCCTCTCCCAGAAGGAAGCCAAGGGCTCCCTCTTAATGATCCTCCAGTCTTCTCACTTTGCTGCCACCCAGCCCCTTGACACGGCCAGCCGATGGGATCCCAAGGCTACCTGGGTTAATCTGGGTCCTGCATGGGTTTCCTCCGTTATGTCCACTGATTTCAGACACTTCAACTCGGTATTGTGGGCAGGACCTTGGTGCCTCCTGAATGCTGGCTTTCTGCCTTTCAGTAAAATTAATCTTGAATCTCTCCCTCCACTTTCTAGTTCCTGACTGGCTTTGCTTCATGACCACATTTTACTGCATATCATTTCCCTGTCTACAGTGAGTACATAATTTTCAAACTAACACAATAGATCCCCTTTCTCCATGATATCTCATTAGCTTGTGGAGTTTATTGCTGCAGGTCCATACTGGAAAAAGTCTCTGCCTATCAGGAATACTCAGCATTGAAAGAATAGCTCCTGAAAGATTAAGCCAAGACAGCACAATTCTATTGGACAAGCTGAACCTGTAAGGAGAATCAGGGAAATCACATCACCTCTGCCTGCTGCTGCAACCTGCACCTTGCTCACAAGGATCTGATCCTGGATGCTCCCAGGATTTCTCTACCAGCCTTGCCTACATTCCCATGGCCATGCAGAGCTCCTGTCCCTAGCCCCAGTGCCTTGCTGCCGTGCTCGGGCCCTCTCACCAGCTGCCAGATACCTCCAAGCCAGAGCTGAGGCTTATGGTGTCCATCCCACTCAGTCAGGCACATTCCCTTCAAACCACCCAGAGTCAGGGAGCCCCAGTCCCTGCAGGGGATTTGGAGGGTGGAATGGTAGTGCCTGGCACAAGCCTACTTGCGTGCTAACACATGCAGCATTTAGGGAGCAGGCCCTATGCTGAGAGCCATGTACGGACTTGAGGATGGCCAAGGAGACGTTCTGCTTCCATGGACTGTCTTTGCGCATCCCAATCCCAAAGCCAGAGCGGAAGAAAAGCTCCCCCGTCGTCACCAGATCACACTTCTGGGAGGCTTCAAACTCGAGCACTGCTGAGTCCCAGATGAAGGCATGGAGCTTGCTGGATGCCAAGAGAGGACAGACAGGTTAGGTTGGGCAACCCAGTTGGTCTGCAACCTGTGTGAGAGCAGTAAGCATTTCTAATTTAAACCTTAGTTATTAACATCCTTTTCCTCCCACTGGGATCTCTGCTGTGGCTCCTGCCCAAAGGGTAGCCACGATTTTGCAGGAGGAGTAGAAGGGGATTAAGGAGGTTTTGCAGCCCTTCATTCTCACACAGATGCAACTGCAGAGGCCATAAGTGCCGTTCTCTGCCAGGGTTATGGCTCTAAGTATGCCTTTCCCCTTTCAGCCACTGACTCTCCATCCAGAGATGTGGCACACAGTAGCTCCAGCTGCTGTGACACGGTCAAGGCTGCCTTGAATCCTCCTTAAGTGCCCTGTCTGGAATCCCAGCTAGGCCCTATAGCTCTTTCCTCAACTTTTCTTGTGGCTCTGAGGTCAGATGCTCCTTCCATGTCCCAACCCACTAATGGGCACGTGCACAGCCCACCCACAGGCACAAATACCTGCATCCCTGCTCCTCCCACACCAAATGGACATGTCCCTTCCAGCAGTGGGTGGACAGGCCCAGTGCAGCCATACTTCAGCTGCAGCCTCCCCTGGCTGGCATCAGTCCTTCTTGTTCCCCCTAGCACCCTCCCTGGTCCCACACCTCCAGGGCCAGGCCAGGTGTTGGTCCCACTCACTTGTCCCTCACGGCCTGGATGGCTTCAGCCGCGCTCTCATAGTTGTGCTTCTCCATGTGCCGATACATGGTGCTCAGCTCCACCTGCCGTCGGAAGTAGATGTCCACCGAGCTCTGCTTCACTGTAGCATAGATGAACTTATCGGAAGGGTTGCGCAGCTGAAAGGTAAGGGCAGGGCATGCCATCATCTGTGTACCTCGTGGTGTAGAGGCATAGCAGAGCAGCCAGGCAGACCTCAACATTTGCTACGGGCTGCATGAGGAAGCAGCAGGGGGGCAGCTAAGCTGCCATTTCTTCTGTCCTCCATCAGCCAAACTGACTTACCCCAAAACTATGTTTCCTAAGCATCCGTCTGTTCAGGGACCTGTTTCACAGAGAAGGTCCTGATCTCCTCAATGGGATGGAAGTTGCTGTGGGGTATTGGGTGTCATGGGGCTGAAGATACGCTGGGTTGGTAGGTATATTGAGAGGTAGAGGGTGCTATGGGACAGTGCTGCCGTAAGGCTGAGGATGCATAATAGCAGTGGATGTCTGAGGGCTGACAGTGCAAACGGCAGAGTATGTCATACTCTGCTGGATACTGTGGGGCTGGCAGTGCTATAGAATGGTCTCTTGCAGGTCTGGGTTGATAGGCCGTGGCTGTGTCCTTGCAAGAGTGGGAAATGGGTCTGAGGCATGCTGGCATCTGCTGAGAGTATTGACTGCACCGCAGGGACCGTTTCATTAGTTATAACTCATCTATAATGAATCGTTTCCTCGTTGGTTATTGCAGGCACTCCAGGAACTGGCAGGGAGCTTGGCTGGATGCGTGCTATTTCTGGATGAGGTTTTTATCTGTTGATTCCTCTCTCCTTTTGTCTGTCTTTCTGTTGCACTCAGTGCAGGGGCTCAGACCAGCCAGTGACAGAGCCAGGCACAAGTGCTCAGGTCTTGGTCCCTGGCACCTGCGCACAGTTCGGGTGCTCCCCAGCACTCCTGTCTCCCTCTGTGGTCCCATGGTGCTGCCCACCAGCCTGTGCACTTCCCATAGCCTAACTCCCCTCTGTCCTGGCTCCTGCTTCTGCTTTTTCCTCAGGCAGGAGCAATGGCTTCACATGAGATGAAAGACCACAGCCGTGCAGAAATGGGTCAGGACTGGGAGCTTTGTCCTGGATCGCTGTGGGCACTTGGAAGACTTATGGGATGGGACTGGGACTGTGTGTGATGCCTCTGGAGAGGAAATCCAAGAGAAAATATCTGAGTTGTTTTGGGATTCCTGGGGCTAGCCTGTTTAAAGCAGGGCTCTTGGTACTACAGGAGCCAAGAGATGCGCTCTGGATCCATCTCCCACATCTCTGCCCAGTGACAAACAGGAAAAGGGAGAAGAAGCATGTAGTCATTACCCTGGGATCATTAATGCCTGTAATTCTCTCCTCAGGCCGGTCTAACACCAAGAAGGCAGCCAGGTTGGCAGTGTATGAAGCCACAATGATCATAGCGAAGCCAGCCCACACCATGCCAAGAATACGGGCAGAAAAACTCCGGGGAGCACCTGGAAGGGAAAGAGGGTTGCTCAAACCAGCATGACAAGGGATTTGACAGCCACCAAAGTCACATCTACCCCATCCAAGTCTGATACATGATCCCTACATGTATCCCTTACATACTCTGTAGTCCTGCATGTGAGGAGTTCCTGCACTGCCCAAATCCAGCAGCCAGAGTTGACTCTGCCCTATATGTCCCAAGTGCGAGGCAATGCCCAGGCTGTATGCAGAGACCAACATCATCCCACATCTCTTGCAATCAGCTAAGAAAAATGCAGCTGGTGGTAAAGGTGGTGGAGTGGTGTCAAGCATGCTGCCGCTCACCAGCCCACTCCAGAGAGTGGAAGGCTCTTATCAGTTCACTGAATGGTCCTCCCAGGGATCCCTGGCACTCACATTGCTTCAATGACAAAGCTCACCTCACCTCAGGAGAAACCTGGACCTGAGGTTCATTCCTAGCAGCTAGGGAATGAGTTGGGGAACCAGGGCCAGAGAGACCCTCCAGGATTGCTGTGAGCCCTTTGGGCAGTCCGGAGTGAGTATTTACACCTCTAGGCTCCCTGCACAAGGGCTGGCTTGGCCCTCTCTGGCTTGCTACCTTTTGCCCTGTGTCCCATTGCAGTAGCATTAGCCCTGTCACAAGGCAAACCCGCTCAAGGAAGACACAGACCCAACCTCCCAAACCTGGTATGTCCCTCTCAGCCCTGGGTCCTGGGCTGCAGGTTAGAGCGGAACCACCCGGTGCAGCAACTCACCTTCTCCAATCCCAGAGTTCAGCAGAACTCCCCAGGAGAACCACATGGCAGATGAAAGAGTCAGGGCATCCTCCTCTTCCTCCTCACTGTTCACTTTGAACCGGCCAAATGGGCTAGGAAACACAACCCATAGGTTTGACATCGCTTACCCTGGGCATCCCCCCAGGGCTCTCCCCTCTGCCTTAAGCATCATGGAGCAGCTTCACTGCACCCGTATCTACGGACCATGATTTTGCCCCAAACAGCTCTTTGCTCTCTGGCTTCTGGGCTGGATCTATAGCCCTCATGTACCACTGCCAGACATCTCCCTTCTGCTGATCTGCAATCCTGACTGCTTTGGGCTGGTACCAATCTTGTCTTGCTTTTCTGCAGGTCACAAACAGCTTCTCATCTTGGCCAGCTAGGACCTCTCCCACTGAAACATGAAAAGTTCACTGTGAATTATGAGAGACACAGGGCTGCGGGCAAGGGAGGAGGAAACAGGCACCCTGCTCCTTGGAATAGCTGCCTCGGGGCCAAATAAGGGACTAATGTCAGAGATCAGGGGCCGCTGGACCTCCTGTGAGAGTAGTTAGGCCATCATCATGGCATCTGGTCTGGCAGACATGTTCCCCCATATCCAAGTTTCAAATGCTGTCTGATCTCTCAGCATCACCCAGAGAGGCCCAAAACTTCAGCATGACTGTGTAGAGCTATGGTGTGGAGAGAGCAAGGTCTAGCTCCCATGGGATCTCCCTGCAAAGGTCTGCAGGGCTGTGCCTGGGCAGGACTTCTCCCCGGTCCCCTTTAGCCCTTCAGTGACCCAAAGCATGCTCACCTGAAGCGATCCAAGAGGTATAACATCACTGCCACCACATGCACAGACAGCCCCACCAGCAGCCAAAGGGTGCTTTGGAACGGCTGCATGAACGAGTCCAGGGTGCTGCGGGGGATTTCCTAGCGCACAGAAGAGAGACACATAGTGCTGGCACCTGTCAAGCTCACACACCAACATTAAAACCAGACTGACAAACACAGCTACAAGAAGGACACGACCTCTGCCTGTCTGTGTGCAGACTGCAGACACACACCTACACTGCCTCAACATTAAGTCTGGGGAAAGAGGCCATACATGTGGCTCCACCTATGCATACACCATATGTATGAAGGCCATATAGAGCCCATTCTCCTCATGCCCAGAGCAGACAGCATAAAGACAAGAGTGGGACAGAAAAAAAGTTCTGCCTTTTTGAGAAAGTATTAGTTGGAAACCTGAGCTATGGATCCTTTGGAAAGCATCCTAAGATCATGCTTGTGTAGGATTTGCCTCCACAGCACAGAGTAGGAGAAGTACTGTGGTACAACATGCAAGGTGGAGAGGAGCCTTGTAGGTATCTGGAGCTGTCAGGCCTTGCCCATCATGCAGCATTATTCTGCCTGTCATTGAGAATGAAGAGGAGATGGTGGTTGCACAAAGCTATTGAGCTTGTTGCTCTCTGCTTGTATCGCTGCTGGGGAAGGGCATCACAGAAGAGAGAGTAACCCAAAGGCTGACATCCTGCATCAAAGGCTAGGCTGAAGTGGTGCTGCAGTGGGTGGCATCTTCTAGGGGATAAGGGACATGGATAAAGTTGCCACAGGAGGGCAAACATAGGACACGCAACCAGAAACTAAGGAGCAAACAAGACCTCCCTGGTCCTACTGAACACCCTGACCCAGCCCATACCTTCTTCACAAGGATAGTGAGGCCCTGGTACTTGAAGGGCTTGGAAAACTCAATGTACTGTGCCCGTTCATTGTTGATGGTGAGAGGAGCCACAATCATATCTGCCTGGCCGCTCAGAAGCTCCCCCATCATCCCGTTCCACTCCTTCTTATTGCTGTTGTTAACCTGCCAGAAAGCAAGCAGAAGGTGAGCCTGCCTCCCCTGACACCCATCCCCTGGCCAAGCAGGACCCCTCATGCACGTGCTGTATGCAGGGATGGGGGTGAGGCTCACCCTCTGCCCCCACTCCCAGCCTCCCCGTGCTGCTCCGGGGAACAGCCCAAGGATATTTCAACGTATGATATAGGCAAAGAGATACTGCAGGCTGCCCAAACTCACCCGCTCTTGGGTACCAAATTTACCATCAGCCACCAGGTGAACCTCATAGGTGAAATTCATCACCCCTGCCAGCCGGATGAGGAGGTCAATGCAGAAGCCGTAGCAGCACAGTGCCACAGTGGGGCGGCCTGCAGGCAGGAGAAAGCAGCATGGTCAAGTGGAGACAGCTCTTTGCTGGGGGCTCCAGGCTACGCAGCTGTCACCATGAAAGCAGCTGCCTGCCTGGTTCCGATTTCAGAGGAGATGTAAACACCTTATTCATGCAGGGTCGTCTGCCTTCATCACCCTGTCCCATTGCCTCCATAACACAAGTGTGCAGGGGAAGGACCGTTGTATGAGAAAGGAGAACTAGAGGCAAAGGGGGATTCGTTTGCATGGCAGGACACAATAACATGGACTGACACATCGTGCCACCTGCCCACCTTCGGGGTGGAGCGTGGTGCAAGTAGGGTTGGGCTGGAGGAATGCTGAAGTGAACGTCTGTGGCTAAGCACAGTCCAGGACACAACTTAGGCTACCAGGACCCATACATAGGAAAGCATGACAAGCTGAAAGGATCCACTTTAACTGGATTTGGACAAGCCTGGCATTGCTAAATGACTCGCACACCCCAGTAAGTACTCACTGCAAAGCCTGAAACACACCTTGCATAATTAAATGATTTGATACAGGATATCACTAGCTTTAATGTGCCTTGGGTTCTTGTTTAGTACTTTTGTTGGAAAGCAAGACAAAAGGAATTTGCGTGGAAACGCAACAAACAAGATGTGGAAACATGATTTACAATCCCCTAAAACAGCCCTGGAGCCCTCAAAGAAGAAGCAGGAGGATAAACCCTGGAACAAAAAAAAAATCCCTAGAAAACCCCTGGCATGCTGCAGTCCTCCTGCGCAGCTAGTGCACAGGATCACTGCAGGGCTGTGCTGGCACGGGGCATTAGGGACTGAACATGCTACTTCCTGCTACTCAACATGACAGGCTCCCATGTGGCTGAGACCCCCTCCATGGGCCCCTTCCCAGGATGAGGTTCTTCACCAACTGGGTGCACTGGCAGAGTTAGATCCAATTACCTGGGATGGTCTCGTTGGGCCCAGTGCAAAAGACCTTTTTCACAGGGTCTCCATTGATGGTGAATTCCTCCCTGCATGTCCCATCTGATTGTGTGGGCTTCACATACACAAAGGGCTCTTGATGGATGGTCACAATCTGTGGGGGAAGCACAAACATGCACGTGTTCCCATCCCCCTCCAGAGCTATCTCCTCCCTGGGGAGCTAGGATGGAGCATGTGGTTGGTCTCAGTGAACCAACAAAAACTCTCCAGGAGCTCTCTCTGTGCAAGCATGGCCATCATCAACATCTCAGCCCATGAGATTGCTTAGCCCAGCAGCAAGCCCCGGCTTTGGCATTTGCTTGCCTTGCACCCAAGACGAACAACCGTACTTGCATCTTCCCTCAAGTGACACTTCCACTTCTGGCCTCAAAGTCTTTCTTAGCCTTTTCCCTCACAGGCATACCAAAGAGTGAGAGCAAAGCCACAATTACAACCTTGGCCTGTGCTCTAGCCACTGTGTCACATCATTCAAAGTGAATGCAGGTTTTTCAGTCATGCATTTGCCTCTCTCAGTAAAGTGGCATTCCAGTGCCTCTATACCTCTTCTGCAGGAACAAGGGCTCACAGTCAACAGGAACATAAAATTCAGCTCAGCTGGGTAGAAGGATACATGAGCCATCATACAGGTAGGACTAGCTGTCCCAGCATCCAGTCTTTAAAGTGGATGCTGATGAACGCTTAGAAGAAGGGCATAAGGAACAGTGTAAAAGTGGAGAAATTTTCTCCCTGTTGTAATCTCTAGCTTCTGGCTGTCAGCTGTTCAGAGATTTCCTGAGGCCAACATTGCAGCCACCAGCCTGCCTACCCTCCACAAGTTCGTTTAATTCTATTTCCTTCTGGACTCTGCACTGTCAGCAATAACAAGCTCAAGACTTGAACAACGCATTGGCTCAAGGAGCCCATCCTTGTATTCACTGTAAATGTGCCAGAGCTCCTCTCACTCCCAAACACACAGCATGGTGAACACCGTCGCCATCCATCTCTTCTCAGTTCTCCTATCTCATATCTCTTTCCAGATGTCTCCTTTTCCAAACCAGATGATCACACCCTAGTTTTGCCTCCAGATGGAATTTGTTCCCTGACTTTGAGCACTCTCCAGTACCTTTTCTAAAGTTGTTCTGCTCTGCCCTCTCTGAGATGTGCCCCAGGTTGCACATGCTGCTGCTTCATGCAGAGGCACCAGCGGAAACAGAAAGCAGATCAAGTAACGGTCTTGCATGCCGAAAGATGAGAATTGATGCCACCTCCTGCTGCCATTTGCCATTACCTTCAATTTTGTTGACATCTGATAGCCTTGAGGTTTCTCCGTTTCCCCCCCTGGCCAGATGATCTTCCGATCATTGGTCAAGACCTATGAATGTTCCCAGAGGAAGGAGAGAGACATCAGGCCACAGACACATGTTCTTGTACACATGTCCCTCCTACCCATCCAGTCTAGGCTTGTACGTACATGGCTGCCATTGTAAATCCCGACTTGAACAAGTTTCCGGTTCTGCAGGTTCATGATGCTGTAATTGGCAAACTTCCTGTCCCCATCTTCATTGAATTCCACCCGTCCAGTGACACCCTCTGAATACTTGGAGGACATCAACACCCTATAGAGAGAAATACAGGGTCAAGCTAGAAGACCTGCTGTGACTGTTGGAGAGCTAAGAAGAGACAATAAAAGTAAATGCCTTCTCTCTTGTGCTGCTCATGAGAGATTAACATTGAAAAGCTCATGATTGTGTCACTACAGAGGAGCATAGGAACTCTTTCTGAAATAAAAACCTCAGGCTTTGCATGTCCTCTTCTCAACAGGGCCTGGATCTATAAAAAGAGAATCCTGGACAACACCTTGATCAAGCCTGCAGAGAGCAACCCCCAGCACAGGGTCCCACTGCTGACACCAGCACCCTGGTGCTGGTTGGATCCTGCAGAGAACAGCCCTCCAGCACTAGGAGTCATACTACAGAGGGTATTGTCACTTTACCAAGACCTAGCTGGCAAAAATGGCCACTGTTGCTCCAGCATTGGTAATGACACAGGATGTTACTCCCCACAGTACAAAGGTCTGGTTCTTGGCAAGACATGTACCATGGAACATCTGCTGAACACAGTGCCCATGATAGAGAAATCCAATGAGCACTTGCTCTCATCCTACATCACATACATCCCAGTCCGCTGAGACTCCAAAAGCTGGGGCACCAGGATTTGTTACAGCACAGAACAACCTGCCCCAGGCATGGAAACCTCATCCCCCTAAAAGTATTTCTTGCAGCACACTGACCCGTGAATTCAGAATAGAAGCCACAGCCTGCAAACAAATGCCTTGAAACATTTATCAAGACCGGTCAGCAGCACTGAGATCTGACTGGACAGAAATCTCCTCAACACCTTGATTCCCCTCTCCTGCTCAGAGAATTAAGATCCAGACTTAAGGAGAGCATCCCTTCATGGCACCCAGGTCTCTTCCTTGGGGAACAATCTCTGACTCAGAGCACTCCCTGCCCCTCAGGCATTGCCTGGGATAGCATGGGTTGGCATGGACAGAATTGGTGCCAGGAAACAAGATGATTGGACAACTGCAGACCAGTGCCTGAGCCCACGTCCTGGATCATTTTCTAGACAAGACATAGCCAGGACATCTGTATTGTTAACAGTCCTGTACCATGTGGGCCAAAACTTTAGTGGCAAATTTCCCTGACAAAGCTATTGTGCTGCTTTACTTCACTTGTTTGTTTGTTTGTTTGTTTTCAGATGCTCTCATCTTTTCTGGCTTGCCCCTCTCCTCCCCCAGCCTGACCAGGACTCTTCCCTTGAGAGTGCAGAGCCCACTCTTCCCTCAAATACCTCTTGAAAAGGGGTCCTGTCTTCCAGATGTTGGTGTTGCCCACACAACCACGTGGTGGGTCTGTGATATTCTCCTTCTCAAATAAGTCGTGCACCGCCTGGGCCACCACAGCAACAGCATCACTGATGTGGGCTGACTCATTTTTCCCGTTGATAAGCTGCAAACCAATCACGCCTGCCACAAGCAAAAGGAAGAGAGAGAGGTCAACCTCACTGGGCCCACTGGCTTTTCAGGAGTTATCCCCATGGGGCCAGGGCCTGGCAGCACTCATGGGCAAGAAAACGTGTGGTGATGGGACTTAGGACTCCTGCACAGGCACAGCTGGGGAGTTGTCTAGGCCTCAGGTAGGAATAGATTGGTCAAGCAGTTGCAGCAGAATCAAGGCTAACACTCTCCTACCTGTCAGAGGTGGAGAGAGCCTGGGGACTGCAGCACAGACCGTTGACACCCAAGCCACCTAGCAGCACTCTAGCCATTTCTTGAGGTGCTGGACAGCCTGCAAAGCCCTGATTAATTGGAGTTTGGGCATAGTAGCTTGACAAGAACTGCCAGATGCTCCTGCTACCCCATGGGAGCAGAGAGAAAAGGCTGCTGTTCATGTGGGTCTGTCCACTTGCCCAGGTCCACCACAGCATTGTGTTTTCCAGCCCAAGTGAGCTTCAAGGGACACAGTTGCAGGAAATCATCTCCCATCCTCTTTCAGCCACCCTTGCATCCAGAGAGGGTTAAAGGCATCCGAGGAGATGGGACCACATCTGGGCCTTCCCCTCAACCTCATGCAGGGTCCTGCCTGCCCTGCCAGCATGGAGATCAAGCTCTACTGCAAGGAGCAAATGATGGCCAGCTGTGCCACAGGCACCTCTCAGTCCAAGCTCCGAGCCCGGTCCCAGCCGACAGCAGGGCTGATGTCCCCCGCAGGTACCTACCATCTGGGGCGTAACGCAGTGCATTGCCTGATATCTCCCGTTCCCCCACCAGCCACACGTAGCCGGAGCCCGTCATATTGAGCATCGCTGCTGATCTGTACACCGTGGCCGCATCGTCCTCACTGCAACGAGAAGAAGGGAACAGCAAGGTGGCTCCAGGTGAGAACTGGCCTCTTCCCCTTAGTGTGAGACCCTAGGGAGGCAGCAGAGCCCTGGACATCAGATCCCCAGGGATGTCCTCCTCAGACTCTGATAGCCTTTCCTCATGGGCAACAGCTCATTCTTTGACCCAACAGAAACATTAGTCTTTGTCTAATCCCACCACATCCAGAATTGGCAGCTTTGGCCCATTCCCTATGACTCACCATCTACAGGCATGGGGGCAATAAGACCTCCCCTCCTTCACCGGGCCTCAGGGTATGTCACTAGTGCATGCTGCAAACACAAGTGGTAGCACTTTGCAGAACAATTGACCTCTGTCATGCCCACAGTTTCAAGTTCCTTAACCAGCAGGACTCACACCACAATTCCCTGCCTGGGACATGGGCTCTAGGTAGATTTTCTCCCATGTTCCTCGATGGGAAGACGTGCCCCAAATCTGCACTGACTCCTGTGCTGGGCAGCATTCCAAAGGGGAAAATGAGGAAATCAGACCAAGGCAGGCAAGGAATGGCTCCCTTACCTGGCAGAAAGGATGATGACTCGAGCCTCCAACTCCTTAGCTTCAAGCAGCAGGGATGTGACATTTTTCGTTCCAGGGTCAAACTGAAGAACCTTCTCAGCCTGTGATTAGTGTGAGCAAAGCTGGTTAGCGCAGTAGTCTAAGGACTGCTTGTGAGAGCCATGCTATCTAGAAAAGGGTCAAGAAAATTCATTAAACTGCACAAGTCTGATAAATAAGGTTGGTTATAGCTATTTTTTTTTCTTTTTTTTTCCTTTTCTTTTCTTTCTTTGCTCTCTTTCCTTCCTTCCTTTCTCTTTTAAGATTCTGCCTTTCTTGTTTTTTTTTGGTTTCTTTTTTTAATTTTTTTGCACTGTGCATGCAAACTGAAGTCAATCAAGACCCAAAAAGAGGCGTGCATTGTACAGGAAAGAGAAAAAGGCTTTGAAATGCAATTGAAAACTCAAACAAGTGTTGTTTTTCAAAAACATGGGAAATGAAAAAAAACCATATTGCACAGGGTTAACCTTTGGGAGTAAAAGTGAGCAACTTACACCAAGGAACCGTTTCCTTTGGGGAGGAAAGGGGGTTGGTTCAACTTTTCAAAAAAAAAAAACAAAAAAAAAAACTTGCAAGTTAATTACTGGTTCACATGCATGTTTCAAAAAGAAATCCTTCCAGGGTCAGCTGGCTAAGTTTCCATTCTCAAGTCCAAACCAAACTATCTCAACATAAAAACGTGCTACCAAGAAATAGTCATGGATCTTTTTTTGCTCTCTTTTCTTTTCTTTTTTTTTTTCTCTTTCTCTTTTTTCTTTTTTTTTTTATTTTTCTGGTGGCTGTGGCTATTTTTGATTTGCTAGTTAGGTTGGTGGGCGGCGTGCATTTCCATGCATATATACCTTGGGTCCTCGCTTGTTGTCATAGGAAAGTTGGTCGAGGTTTTCATAGTTCCTTTTTTTACTCTGATGAATAATGTGCACAGAGAAAATATGTAGACACAGAAGAATATTATAAACAGTTGAAAATGACGTGTAGTAAAGCAATCCAACATCCACCTCCTCCTCCACTGTTTGCTAAAGGGTCTTTATAACGCTGGAGCTCGCAAAAACCACTATCAGGAGAGAGTGCCTCAGCTCTCACGGGAGCGTCATGGTGCAAAGCTGTATCAGTTAGAGCAAGCCTGAGTGTCACAGCTGTTGCGATGCAGTTGTACATCCCTTGCGGGGCTGGGGAATTCTTCAGCAAGAAATTTAAATCTTAAAGTCAGAAGCAATCTAAGCATCCCCAAGGGCCTAAATGGTGGGTATTCCATGGAATTACTGTGGAAGTAAAGGACGAAATGCTGTGTACAGCAAGTTCTGGATAAATGCAAACTGTTACCATTAAGAGTATTAGTATTACTGTTGCTACTCTTATCATTACAGAACTGTTCACTCTATGGGAGCGCACAGCAAGTGAAGTGTCTCAGCTGAGCATCTCATCTCTCTCAAGGAGGAAGGAGCATTTTGGACCTGTGCTGCCATCCAAAAGAGAAAGGAAAAGCTTGCTACATCCTATGTTGCCTCACATGTTGGCAATATGAAGCAACAGAGATCATGAGGTGACAGCTTTTACCTGGTGCTTGGGGAGGGCTGAAGGATAGCTTATGGAACACCTTGTGGCTCTGCAGCACACAGGTCGCCTTGGAAGGTACCATTTTTGGACACCATGGTGCCCATGCCCTGACCCTGCACATTGCTGTGGGTTCACTGCTCCATGGTCTCCATGCTACCGGTTGGAGCATCACACCCAGCCTATGGGCAGGTGGCACAGCATGGACTGATCCTGCAGATAATGGACCAGGGCAGAGAGATGCCTTGTCCACTCTCTGCTGCTGCTCAGCCTCAGTGTTCAGTCCCAAAGGAGTGGGAGTCATGAAACCTGCTTTTGGAGGTTTCCTCTCCACTAGGCAGCATGCTGAAGGATGACAGCTTCTGCTTTCCGAAACCTTGAGCCTGCAGTAACGTGCACGGGGCACAGTGGATCATTCTGGGAGCAGCCAGCATCATCGTGCCAGTAAGATCCCCCCAACTGTGCACAGAGGTTCAAAATGGACTTTTGTCAATCTTTGATGGGACACAGTCCGAGTTCTTCCTTTAGTCCCCTTATCACCCCAGCTGGATGCCCCTGAATTGTGTGTAGGGTAGATATGACATGGTTCCCATCCCCATTTTGCAGCATTTTACAATAATGGCAACTGTCCCCAGACAGAAATCTGAGGCTTTGCACCCCCAACACATAAGGTTTCCACTTTTCCTAGGTTCTTCATTAGGTGAGTGGTTTTATCTCTGCATCTTGATCTCCAAACTGAATAGCTCCCCTCCTCCTGTGCACTCGGGTCAGTCTTCAGCAAGGCATTTTGCCAGGTCTCATGCCTGTGCCTTTGTTTGAAGGGCTCAGTGCAGCCATGTCATACTTGCTCTTCCCTCTTTACCCATCGCTCCTTGTACAGAGTCTGGCAGCCTTTTTATTGCTCTAAAAAGTTGGATCTTTACAGGGAAAAGAATCTGAGGAGGCAAAATTTACTGCAAGCCCAGGTCTGCCTTCACTTCAGGTGATGTCCATGGTGGGAATTTCTGTGACTGCTTCTTAGAGTCTCCTCAGATCACAGTGAGACATGGAAAAGTACCACAATGGAGGAGAGCAGCATCACAGCAGCAGGAGTGTGTGAATATTCTTCTCTAATGAAGAGATATTGGCCATTCTTTCTCAGGCACCAGAAATGTTGTAGGAAACTGTCATCCACCTTGTAATCTGCAGCCACAATGACTTCATGTGCTCTGTATATGCTGGCACCTCAAACCAAGCTGGTTAGCAAAATTATTCAAATTAGGTGTTTTGGATCCAACATAGCTGGACTTGGTGGGACCTGATCAGATGTCTCTGTCTTTCTCTGTCCCCATCCCTATTGACAGAATTAGGCCAGTAATGTTTCCTGTCTTCCCACTGGGCAGGGGATATAGGATCCCATAGCACTGTCCTGCTACTTAGTGAGCTAATACTTCTTAGCTCATGCTTGGCATAGACAACAACAGATTCAATTCAAAATTCACTTTCCATAATATTCTCTAGCATTCACTTAAAAATCATAGCTTGCACAAACACCACTGATCCAGAGGAAGGGAACCAGCAAGCCAGGGACCAGCCACTTCCGACTTCCAACAAACTCCTCTTTTCACAGCACTTCCTAATGAATCCAAGGAGTGTTTGTGCAATCATGGGCCTGCCCAGCACTATAAGGCACAACCAGGGATGAAGCAGCAACCCCAGATTGTTAGTTACTGTAGATAGGCTTAAAACATGGCTAGCATGTAGGATCTGACTGGACAGGCCATCCTGGTCTGAGTGTTGGGCTCTGAGCACATGTTTAAGGTATAGATCCGTACAGTGATGGCTGAGGACCACCCAGAGCCTGCATGGACTCTAGGAGGAAGCTAGCAGATAAGCAGAGTCCAAGGGCTTAGGTGGCCAGGTGATCTTCTGACTCATAACAGAAACCCAGTGTCCTGAGGGGCCATGATCCAAGCCTTGAACAGGGCAAGAGCAACTCTCTAGCCTGCTCTCTCATCAGGGTCCAGGTTGTTCTTGAAGGGACTGAGGGTGATACCAGGTTACAGCTTCATGACATGAAGAGGGGCAGGACACCAATGATTAAAAGAGCAATTAGCAGAACAGACTGAGAAATAGGAGGGAAGACCTGGTGAATTCCACCTTCCAGATCAGCCAGATCAGCCAATTCGACCAGAATAAACTCAAAGGAAAGAGAAACAAGATCATATGGCAGACCCCAAAGAGAAGATGAAGTGACCTGTCATCAGGGAGCACAGATCCCAATCTAGAGGACAGTCAGGAAATCTGAAGTGACTGATTGACTGTCAGGATATGTCAAGACATGTCATAGATTCAGTGTGAATACAAGGCAGGTCTGAGGACAGATCCTCTCTTCCCTTCTTTCAGACCCCAGATCTCTATATCTTTTATATATGATGGGCAGATTGAAAAACAAATATACCATGTGCTTGGGATCAGACACTGCAGTGAGTGGAAGTGTAGAGAAGGGATGCTTGGGATCAGGCATTGCAGTAAAAGGGGATGTGTGGCAGCTGCAAAATATACAGAATGTGGAAATCAAAAGATGTAATAAGAGGGATGAAAGGCTGGCAGCAAAAACCACACTTCCACAGCTCTCCCGGAGTAAGGAGAGAAATGTCAGGCTGCAGTGGCTCAACAAGAAGCTGCCATTTCCACATTGGAGGGCTGGGAGGATCCCATGATGGTGGGCTGTGCACCACTGTCTCACAAGGTCCCAGATAGCAGTGAGGGTGAAAATTCTCAAAGTTCAGTGCCAAAAACTAAAAGTCTGTTGGTCAGAATTCTTTATATCAGCCCACTCCCCTATGCCAAAGGTTTCTTCAGTGGCTTGACAAGAGATGAAGAAGAGCAGTGACAGGCTGGTCTCTCAGCCATACCCGGGCTGAAGCACAAGAAGTCTACAGCCACATCTTTTCAACAACTGACCTAGCAAATGACAACTGGTAGGGCTGGACGAAAACATGTTGGGGTCCCTGTCTATGACCTAAGAGGTAGCAGCCAGGCATGAGTGTCCTGCACTGAAATTGCTGGAGAAATGAGAGATGGGTTCAGACACTACTCACCTGAAGGACACCTAGTGTTGCCTGGGATCCAGTGTGGACAAGAGGTGTGCTGGGACAGTCCTTTCACCCCTTGGGGCAAGAGGTGATTCCTTGCTTTCCAGTTAAGTACTTGTCTTTGAAACTTTGTGGCCAAATGGCTTCTTGTCTTGTCTTTCCGCAATTTGCTTGGACACTTTCTTGGTCCTATGCTCAAAGGTAGCAGGTCTAAGGCTCTCCTGCTCAACTTCCAGTAGGTTCAGAGACCTCTCCTATGTCCCTGTGAGTGGTCCTGAGTGCAGGTGCAGTGCACCTCCTCGATAAAGCTGCTCTCGCGAGCCATAACCGCACTCTCATAACAGCATGGGGCGTCAGGAAAGCAGCGTTCAGCATGGGTTTCAATGGAGATGGGAACTGGGGCATCAACCTACAGCCTCATAGCTGACAGCTTTATAGAGAGGGTGCATTATACCTTTGTGCATCAATTTGCCAGCTGCTCTTGGCCCTCCTTAGCCTCTAAGGTGAGCTCCAGTTAGCCAATTCGGAAGCTGTTTTTTTCTGGATTGCTTTGGCATTGCTGGATCTGGACTCGCCCCTGGCTGGCTGCAAGTGGGGCAGGTGCTTCCCTAAGCTGAGCGACTGGTCCTCTCCTTAGGTGGGAATCTTGGGCGAGGTATTTGCAGAGCTCCAGGTTATCCTTCCCTTCATTTGGTAGTTGATTTACATGTAGGAGATTTTGACCATGGCAAAGCAAGTGAAATGAATAAAGTACAAAGTTCTGTCAGGTACTAGTCAGACACTGTTGATGCTTTAAGCATGTTAGCCATGTTACAATGGAAAGAAAAGGTGTTTTACATACAGAAATCTACATACATACAACAGCCCGAGACTTCTAGTTTTGTTGTTGTTGCTTAAACAAAGTTACAAGACAGTATTTAGGGACTCACCTTGGACTCTTTCTCCTCCAAGAGGGTCTCCAGCTTCTTTTGTGCAGCACGACCTTCGTGGTCGTCACTGACTATCAGAATGACGTGATTCCAGTTGAAGACTCTCATCATCTCAAACCAGACATTGGCCTGGTGAGAGTATGGTGGGACTGTGCGCAAAAAGGACAGGTGGATGCTCTGCAAGGAAGAACAAGAGCTAAACATAGACTAGTGTGGGTCAGCTGCCAGCGTACATTTCAAGAGGCAAGTTCACATAGACAGCGTTGGGGTCACTAAGCCAAAGAGATAGAGCAGCATTTTTTGGCAGCCCTCTTAACGGCCAATCTTTAGCTGGTGTCTGATATCCACACTTGCCTTTGACTGAGAAGTAGATACTTGCTATGATTTCCTACTTTTCTGTGGTTAATCCAGTACATAGGAGAGAGGATTTTTTTGCTTTTTAGCAAATAAATGCATGGTGAAGAAAAGCTCATCCAGGAATAAACTGTCAGAAACATTCAGTGCAAATACAGCCTTTTTTTTTCTGATTATTTGAAAATGTAATTGAGCATGCAGTTTCATGGCTATGGACATGAAAAAGAAAAACAATTCCAGAGAACAAAAAAGATCAGTTGCAGGTATATATAGATATATGCTAGTCTTTTGTCATGAGATAAGTTCAGAAATCAGTTTTGCAACATGCTGTTTGGCTTTTTCTAGGTCAGCATGTTCCACAGCAGCACACAGGAAGAGACACAGCTCTGGACTCATGCCCCAGCTAACCTATCTGATTTGGTTAAAGACATCATTATGGTTGGATGATTGAGCAATAGCAATTCCAGCGTAATTAAGCACAGTACTCTTTTGGGAGCAATTGAACCAAAAGTTGTAGCTGACACAAAGGTTTCAAAAAAATGCAGATTTTCCAGAAGGCCCTAGAGTCAAATATTAGAAAATTAAAGTGCTTAGGCTCAGCATGGATGCTGAAAAAAGAATGAGTAATTTCTGGAAGGAGGCAGAGGTCTAAACAGGAAAGGACAGAAAGATGAACAACACAATCTTTTTCTTTTTATGGGGTGAGATGTTCCGCTGGATCAAAATGGGCTAGTCCAGAACTAACTATCCAAGGACTGATCTAGCACTGATTACAAATGTTCTGACTAGACCACAGTAGTTCATAATAGAAGGAAAAAAAATGTGTTTCATTTGTCATGGAACTACATGCAGGAATGGAGACATCAGCTAATACCTTTTCCTCACATACAGCACCGTGATAAAGTCAAAGCAAACTATTGAGCATATAGAAAATAATACTTAACTCCTGTCCTGGCTACATCTCTTAACACTCTGCCCTTACCAGGGATATCTGGTTGGCTCTGCCACTTTTTCCTAAAACATAGAAACAACAGAGGCTCTGAGACAGCAGCAAAAATATTTCCAAATTACAGGAGACTGAGAAGACTGTGGTTGTTTAATTTAATGTGGAAACAAGTCAGGAGAGATTTAACAAGAGTCATCGAAGAGCAATTCAGTGTGAATGATACAAACATTCCTAATTATGAGAAGAGCAGAAGAAATATTGTCCTATAAACCCAATATTAATCTACAGGATGAGGAAATAGCTTGCAGGGACAAACAGTGTGAAGAACAAATGTGGTCTCCACCCGACTGTGTTGTTCAGTCCCTCTTTGTAGGCAGTGGAGAGGCCCAGACACTTCCAGATCCAGCCCAGCTCCTCCTGAGGCAGATATCCAAAAGAGCTCAGGCTAGTGGCTCCAGAGAAGGGCCTGATTCTCTCCCTCTGAATGCAGTGGGAGCTCAGATGACTCATGCACCATGATTCTCAGCAGGAACTCCCACAGTTGCCCATTTCCACCATCCCTGAGTATTTTTAACTTCTTTAAGGAAATGGAGGAAAGTGGAGAAAAATCAGACCAAAGATATGGAAGAAGAGTAGAATATCTAATACTTAAAAATGAAAATACTGGAAAGCTTTTACAGCTTAGAAATCTTGAAAATCAAACTCAAAATAACTTCATTCTCTTTGAAGTGTCTGTGATACAATCAACAATGTATGTTAATTCATTTGAAATGTTCATCAAACATTGTCCCTGAAGTGCTTCTACAAGTGCTTTAAATTTGAGCTGTCATGGGTCACAACCTGCTCCCCTCGGATCAGGCATGCAGCAAAAATGCTCACAATTTCAAATCAACAATTCGCCTAGTAAGGCTCCTGCTGCTTACTGAGACTGCTGGAATGTGAGCGTGGAAAACACTCACAGCAATCTCATTTAGAAATGCAAATCTGAATTGAAGAACAGCTTTTTTGCAAGATCTCTCCATCTCTTGCTAAAACCCAAGAGCTCATCCTGTACTTCCTGACTTAACTCTTTCTGCAAAAGAAAATATTGTTTGAGGCTGAATAAGGCTGAATGAGGCTGAATCCACCTCATGGTGGATGCAGGTGACTCTCAGTGTGATTTCATCTTTTTAAAATATTACTAAGTTTTTACAAAATCCCTTTGGAAAAGCATGGAGATGCAAATTATCCCAAAATATACATGTAGAACAGAGAAAAAGAAATAAAGTCTGTCTTGACCCTTCTGGGGAACCGTCATGAGAAGGTCAGA
This sequence comes from Tinamus guttatus, assembly GCF_059628265.1. Classification (NCBI taxonomy): domain Eukaryota; kingdom Metazoa; phylum Chordata; class Aves; order Tinamiformes; family Tinamidae; genus Tinamus; species Tinamus guttatus. Next base: position 2,788,418 of record NW_028288831.1, read on the forward strand.
GTCTGACTTTTTGCAGTGCTTAACTCACATGGATGCCACAAAGGGCTCTCCATAGTTATGGATATCCCAGAGGTGTTGACCAGTCAGCTGATTTCAGATACCCTTCACTGTACAGTCTGATTTGGCCCAGGACTCAGCTGAATGAAGTGAAGATCTTGGTGAAAAAAGAGCAGGGAGTCATTTTATAAGATGCATTTAAAACGGGCAAAACAAAGGCTGCCAAGCCTGAGTGTTCAGCTTTGCAGTTTTGTTTCTAGAACAAGCAGTTCTTTGGATAGTGGGAGTATTAAATCTTTTCCTCCAAGTGTATTCATTGAAAGACTGGACACAAGTCATGGATTGCTGTGTTTGACTGGAGATGCTCTGAGAGCATCAAAAGATACTGGGTAAACCCATCTGTGCAGGAGCCTGTGCCCTTCTACCCCTGTCAGCCCAGACTTGGGAGTACCATAATTAACTTTGAAACCTCAACCCTCTGTGAAATTTAGCTAGAATCGTCTGGTGCGTTCAAAAACAATGAAGGGCACGTGCAATGTAATCTTACAAGTTTGTTTCCATGGAAACTAAGATGAAAGATATAATTTCCTGATTTAAAAAATTAATTAATTAATTAACTGATCATGGAAAACCAAAAAGAGGTTCAGATGAATCTTCCAGTATTGCAGAAGCAGGCCCTGCCCTGTCCTGCCCAGGGTCCTTGCACCGTCCTGTCCACACCTGCATCACCAGGTCCACACCAGTCCTTTGCCCTTGAGCTAACGAAAGAGAACTGGCAGCAGAGCAGCAGCCTTATCTTCTGCTTGGACCTGTCTATGGGTAGGGGGTAGGTCCATTCTGTGCTCCACTTCTAGCTTTGCTGTTCCTCCCAGCTCCTGCTGGTCGAAGTCCTTGCACCCTGCTCCTCTCCTCACTCTGTCCTTGCTTTTGCCCCAGCACCTGCCTTCAATTCCCCTTTCTGTAGGGAGCTGAAAGCCCTCAAGCCACTGGCTGTCTTGCAGACATGGAGACTGCACCTGAGGCCTGCATGGCAGGGATGCTCAGAGGACTGAGCATCCTGAGCATCCCTGAGAGTTCACGCTGGGTACAGGCAGATGACCTGCTTGCCAGGTCCCCGCTGGATGAGTCCACCCTGCAGTCCTGCACCTGCCAAACGTTCATGAATATTCATCGGGAGGCATCTCCCCACCACTACAGTAGACTGTCCCTCCAGATCTGAAAGACAATTGTTTTTTTGTGTGTTTTTTTTTTAGAGTCACTTTTGCTGAAAATATATTTTAAATGTGGAAAACAAAAACTAAAACAAAAAAACAGCTGAAGTGGACAGTGAACGGGAGACTCCTCATCCCCTCAGGGTGAATGTGGCATACTCAGCACAAGCTCTTACTGCAGAAATGGCAGCTAATCTGCTCCAGAGAGTACAGCTTGGCTTCAAAGGAACCAGACTGATCACTGTGCAGATACCCTTCACCCCTGCAACACACGTGCAGCGTGACAGGGTCCCCTTCAGTGCTATCACTGATCAGATCTGTCCCTTCCACAAGACAGCACAAACCAAATCCCCAGTGCTTATTTTGGCTTCTGCTGCACCTTCCCTTTGGTTTGCCAGCTCTGTTATCATCTCTTCCCCTTATAACAGCACTCGACAGCAGTCTGGCAGGGCATGCCAGAGTGCCGAGCTCACGCCAGCCACCACGTCTGTCACTGCCATGGCCACCACTTGCTGGCCGTTCTGCCACAGCTTTTCCTGCTGGGAGCTACCATGACTAGCTGCTGCTCCAGTGGAGAAGTCCTGCTGCCAGGGTCTCTGGGAGCCTGCTGCTCCTCACCTCCTGAAATCTGGCTTCATTTAGCACACAGGCAGCGTGACTATTTTTGCACTGAACATTTGCATTTGTGAATATTCACATTTCCAAAGATGTTCTTTGAAACAGGCCTGATAATTGCAATCAACAAGCCTATGCACCTGAAGAAAATTCTCCGCATAGGCTGCCTAAGAGCAGGGCTGTGGGGGCATATGAAAGGCCTGGTCCTGCTAAGCTGCTCCTGCTGCCTTTGCTAACCAAGAGGAGTCTTTGCAAGATCTGCTGTTAGCTGAGCGCGTTGAGTGAAAGAGGAAGCCTTGGAAGCATCTCAGGACACAGGCCAGGGCATTGCCCACCAACCTGTCAGGAACCTCTACATACAGCAGGACCTCATCCGGACTGACTCCCACCCCTGCTTCCATGGACACAGACACTTGTTTGGGCACCTGTAATTTGAACCTCTTCCTTGAGTGCTGGCCAGACTGCATGTCATTTAAGGCCTTTATTAGTCATTTTTCTCCTCTACCAAGATGATATAAGTCCAGAAAGTAAAATGAACCAAAATACCTTCAAACCCCAGAGAGCTCCTGCCCAATGTACAGGCATCACTAGGATCTTCCTGCACCTTCACAAGTTCTCCCCATCTGAGGAGCACCCAGGATGCTTCAGATATCACTAGTGAGACAGGCAGGAGCTAGTTCATGGATTTGATTTGGCTAAAGAGCAATGAGTCCAGCAGCCTGAGAGAGAAATGCTGCAGAACTCATCCAGCACTATGTAGGTCAACACTGACAGCTGTGAAAAAAATGATGTACAAGGGAATGCAAAAGAAGGAGAGGAAGCTGTGGATTTAACTGGAGAGGGTGGATGGATGGGTGAATGGATGGATAGATAGACATACAGACATGTAGATAGTCAGGCTAGTATTAACTGTCCTGATGGGCACTCTTGATTTACACCACATGTATGAGATACTATACTAGAAACATGCATCAGTTACCTTATCAGAATATATAGACATGCGTGTTGTCAGACCAATGACAGGGATCCTGTAGAAGCCAGCTGTGTATGATACGGGTGTTGGTGTTAGGTGATCGTTTGGAGCAGGAGGGTGACTAACTAATATTGCATAGACCTGCAGGACAGGATACACGACACAAACATTATTTCACAGGAGCACATTGGCCATTGAATGTGATTTTCCTTATCTTTTCTGCAATGTCCAACAGCCCTGAGTTAGCATGAAAAGATTGTTCAAATGATGGGAAGCAGCGCAGTGGCAGCTGCACTGGGGAGAACGTCCCAGCAATGGTGCAAGGGGGCTGCTTGCATGCTCAGACTGCAGCCCACCGAGGCAATGGGTCTGCTCAGGGTTGCATCTTAATGGGAAAGCTGTCCCTAGTTGCTTGGCTTGCTAAACTAATAACTTTCATGGATTACAGATTAAAGGGAAACATCTCCCTTACAGTCACACTGTGTAATGCGATTTCTTTAACCACACATTTAATACTCGGTTGTAATTCCCCTCTGAGGACTATTACAAACAAAGTGGTCAGCTGGGACTCGGGGCAGGAGAAAGAATGCAGAGCCACAGAGCAAAACAACCATCTGGCCCCGAATATGCACAGATATCAGAAAGCCAGGGAGGCAGAGGGTGAAGAGGGGGGATCATCAGCTCTCAGGCAGCTGGGATAAATCAGGGCAAGGGATTTGTTGGTTTGCTGTTGAGGAGGAATTAACATTTCTTCCCTCCTCCAAAATCTGCTCAAGCCCCAGGATTCTGTACTAAGACTGGAGGACAACTCGCTAAAACAGGATGAAAAGCACCTGAAGGAGGACTTGAGTGCTGGGTGGGAAGGGGGGTGATACTGCCTGGCATTAGACGAGAGAAAGCAGAGGGTGCTGAGAGAGCAGGGAGCGGGTGTTGGAGGTCTTACCATGAGCAAAGGGAGGAAATACCCGCAAAAGGGCTGGGGGAGATCACCTAAAGGGCATGAGGGGGTCAGGGGGAGAAGTCCTCAGTGTGGCACCCGTGCCTGGCATAAGGAAATGAGGAAGGAGAGTGGTGGAGGGAAAGGAGAGGGCGGCATTTGGTGGGGCTGGGGCAAGCAGAGCCAGGAGGAGCAGGAGGGCAGAGTGCGTCTCTGCATGGGGACCTGGCTGATGTGGGTTTGGGCAGGGAGCTGGAAGCAGGAGAGAGGCTGGAGACCTCTCCTGTGCGGGGGCCAGAGCTCTGCGGTGCGGCACGACTGCTGACGAGAGGAGCCATTTTGCACGCTCAGGCTTCCAGGCTGCGCTCTGCCCTCCTGCTCGGGCTAGGCTCCAGCAGGCAAGTGCAGAGCAGGACTGTGCCCTCCCCGGGCAATGACAGCGGGGCCAGGAGGCTCCCTGCCCACTGGGAGGGGAAAACCACTCTGTAGCACCCTGGGCCCCGAAAAGTGGGACCCGCAATCCCCCTTACGCTGTTAGGATGTCACCCTGGGACACAGCAGAGGTGGCTGCTCCTGTCCCTCCCCCAGGGCAGGACTCAAGTGGAGCAGGAGGCCACACATCCTACTATCAGCATGGTGGCCCATGACTCTGCCCAGTCTAGGGCTTTGCAAGGTTTGTCATTGAGGCAAGGCCTTAGAGGGGGCATGGACAAATAGATATGGATTAGCCGGGTGGCTTAAATGAAGCCTCGTCCCAGCCATGACTCCTGATCCGAATGAGCTGTCTCTCTGTTCCCAGTCAGGCACCAAATATCTTTTACAGGTTGCTCTGTGCTTCCTGCCTGGCTCTGCTGGCATCCCTGGGGATGACTTCAAGCATCCTTCATCTTGACATTAGGAAGCTGATCTGTGAACGTGTCAGCTTTGCTCTGCTCTGCATCTCCAGCCCCTCAGTTCCCTTCACCCTCGGTGCTGTTGTGTGTGCCATACATGAGTGCCCAGACATGTGTTGGTGATCACAAGTCTGTGCGGGACATGTTTTCACATGCTTTGTGTTTGTGCATGTGTCTGTACATAAGCACGGATATCTGTTTGAGATGTGTGTGAGTTTGTATGTGTATGAGTTTCTGCTCAGCAGCCAGTCCAGGGCTGGGGGACAGTGCTGGCTAACTGAGGGCAGCACCCAGAACACTCGCAAGGGAAATGGCAGGGCCAGGCGTCAGGGTGTCCAGTGCAGAGATTTGCAGCACCCTGAGGACCTGGGTTGCACCCATTGCCAGGAGGAAGGTGGATTTGGGCTGATCCCTTCTGTGCTAGTGTGTGCTTGAGCTAGTGTGCGATTGCGCATCTGCCTTGTGCAGTGTGTGATGCTGTCTGTGGGGGCTAACGGTGCTCTGCGTGTGGCAAGTGTGATGGGGCTGTGTGTGTGCACAGCTTTTGTGCCCAGTCACTCAAATATAAGCATCCAAAGGCATGTGCATGTGTGTGCCTGATCCTGCGTGCATGCATGCAGTGTTCTGGGTGCATTTCTAGCGCAAGCAGCGCTGTGAGTGTAGGCAGCAAAACGTGTGTGTGTGTGTGTGCATGGTGCAGTGCCTGCCCTCAGGTATGTGCATGTATGTGTGTGGCAACGCGGCCACACAGTGGCGTGGGTGTACACAGGCAGTGGCATGTGTGTTTGTGTGCCCGTGTTTGCGCAGTGATGTGTGTGTGCCCATGGCGAGCATGCAGGCAGCAGCGTGTGCCCCTGTGCTTGACCATGGCGATAGGAGTGTGCACTGGGGTGTGTGCACATCCACGCTGCCCTCCATGTGTGTGTGCAGTGTGTGTGTATCAGGTGTGCACACAGAGCGTTGTGTGTGCCCTGGTGCTGCATGCTAGTGCATGATGTGTGTGTACCCATGGGGCTGCGAGCATGCTCGTGGGCACACACAGTGTGTGCAGGCATGGGGTGGCATGCGCCTCCCTGCGCTTTATACGTGTGCAAGACTGTGCGTGCATGTGCAGCCCCGCTGCTCTTACATAAAGGCTGCAATGCAGGCAGAGGCCAGTGGTGCCTGGGGCCGGCGGGGCAGGAGCCCCCTCATCTGCAGCCCACCCCACTCCCAGACCCCAGGACAGGGGAGGACGAGGGCGCTGCAACTGCGTGGGTCGCGGGTTGGCACCGTCCCGCTTGCAGCGGGCCCTCGGGGCAAGGGTTGCGGCCACAGGGATCCGGGGGAGGCGGAGGGTGGGTTTTAAGGGGGTGGGGAGGGCTCTGGCCCGGGGGTACCTGGCTGGAGATGAGGTCCTCGCAAACGGAGAGAGCCATCTGGATTGCATTGGGCTTGTGTGTGACCGAGGTGGCGTTGAGCTGGAGCTTCCAGGTGCCGTGCCGCTTGTTGGCCTGGTTCACGGCCTCGCGGAAGATCTGCTCGTGCTTCTTGGTGCTCAGCACCGCGCCGATGTTCACGATCTTGGGGTCGCAGCCGGCGCGCGCGAAGGACGACGAGAAGAGCAGGGCGAGCAGCAGCAGCCGCATGGTGCTCATCCACGGGCGGCCCGGAGCCCGCCGGGCTCCGCCACCCGCGCACCGGGGCCGCCCGCGCCGCTCACCTCGGCCCCATGGGGCGGCCCGGCCCGGCCCGGCCCGGCGCGGCTCGGCGCGGAGCGGGGCGCTCTCCTTGGTGCTGAAGCTCCGCGGCGCTCCGCACCGCTCCGCCCGCCGCGGCTCCTCCCGCCGCCGCAGAGCCCGCGCGCTCCGCCCGCCGCGCTGCCCCCGCCGGGCGCAGCGGCCGAGGCTGCCGGGGGGGACCCCCCTTCCTGCCCCCTCCCGGGCAGCTGCAAGGCAGATCCCGCTGGGAACGCGGCCCTGGGGAGGCTGCGGGGACCTCGGGGACTCCGGGGATGGGCAGTGGGTCTGGCACCTCTAGGGAGCGTCACTGGGGCTGCGGGTTGTGGTGGGCAGAGCTCGGGGGTGCCTGAGCCTCCAGCCACCACGGGGAACAAGTGGGGAGCATCTTCTGGGTGCCCAGCTCCTCTCTTTTCACCTTTCCAGCTGCAGTGCTGGAAAGCCATTCGCGCTTGTGAATCCCTGTTAATTTGGGAGGATAAGTGCACTACGTTTCAGCTCAGCGGAGGTTTTCTCCAGAAAAAAAATATATTCCCAGTTATGCAGCATCTCTGAAAAACACACATTTCCAGCCCTGGACAGGGAGAGCTGTCTGTTATATGAACATCATCTGAGTCTCTGTTCACTCCAATGTTGCAGGAACTCTCTCTTGGCCAACAAACCTCTTGACCAGAAGCTTATTAGTCACTCACTTCATTCCTTGTCTTTGCTCTGTCCCTCTGCATAGAGACATCACTCTTGCAGGTATTACCTCAACATAGGAAGTAGTCATTTTCCTCCATAAAATTCACTCTGTTGTTCCTGGAATTTTGCCTTACTGTTTCTCAGCTGAAGAAATATCTCAGGATTCCCTTTATCAATCTACCTCTAGGCTATCACTAGCCTCCCACATAGGAAATGGAGTCACATCAGCTAATGGCCAATCTTAACCATTCTGTGATTCTGTGATTCTGTGATCTGGAGGACAGTCCAACTCCATGGCTCAAGGGACTGAGTTTTCAATCCTGGGTCATATCTGTCCAGTTCCAAGGGCAGAAGAAGGAAGCCAACAGCACAGTACCTTGCTCTCCGGAGCTGCTTCAACCTTTCTGGAAAAAAAAAACCAAAAAGATTGCAGATAGTTACAGGGTGTTGCTTTGTAACTGCATGGGAGGAATGCCATCAGCCAGCCTTCTGTACACCAGCCAAGAAAGAGAGCAGAATGAACAGTGCAGAAGAAAAATCACCCGAGATATTTTTACATCAGCCATTTCTAGGGTATTGCCACAGCCCACCTCTGTGGTAGCTTTCAACGTGAGCTGAAGCAGATTTTTTTCTGTCTCCCAACGCAAATTTTCTCACTGACATCTCTGAAAGTGCAAGTTGCCATGGAAACCATTTTGTCTGTGTCCCATGTTCTCCACATGCACTCAGAAGAAGCTGGAAAAGCAAAATGGCTGTTGTATAATGCTGCAGGGTCTCAGTATGTAAAAGGATATTGTGCTGCAAAGCACCCTTCTAGTTATGGGACACACTCCGAGAAGCTCCATAAAGACACCCCAGCATCTTTTACCCTTTTAAGTCCCTCCATTTGATTTCTACTTATCCAAGTATAGAGATGAGGATTTTGCAGTACTCATACACGGCTCTCTCCACTCAGTGTGGCCTGGGATACAAATAAGCAAAGTTGCATCCATACACTTAGACCGCACATATTTGGCTGTGGTCTCTCCTCCACCTGTCTGATATATTTTCGTTAGGTTGTTTGTGAACCAACTGTTTCCAAGTGCTTTTTTTTTCCTAAGTGGATCAACCTGAGCTTGGTGGGTAAAAAGGCAAAAGTGCAATAATAAAGGCAAGATCTGGTCACATCTAGGAACTTAACAGAGAAGAGGAAGGAAAATGGCAAGCTTAGAAACATTATTTAGCTTGCTCACATTGCAGTTCAAAAAATCTGGATTTACCTGTTGGTGGAAAAATGAGCACAATTCCTGAACTCCTCTTGTGTTGCCCATGAGTGATCAAAGGCAGAAGCCAGTGTCTTTCCTCTGTGCCTCCATTTTTTTGTTGTTGTTATTTTTCCTGCAGACACTATTATTCCTGGCACCATTGCAGAGATGTGAGAAATGCCTGCTTCCCTTTCAGGTCATGCCTCCCACTGGGCCATGTTGTCCTGGCATCGGGAACAGCCTAGATCACAAACCCGAGCAGGAAGACTGAGCCGCACAGACGTTGTCGCTGCACGACTTCCACACTCGCTGTGCCCTCAAGCTCTTTGATCATCTGAAGGCAATGGGTGCATGCAGGGTTTTCCCGAGGCAGAAGCAGTGTAAATGGCAAACACAATCGCATCTACCAGTTGATCCTTGTGAAGACGCTGCAGCGAGTGACGTTGTTTATTTCTCCTATGGCTGCCTTCTTGCATTCTGTGGCAACCTCCTAAGCCATGGTTTGGTACAAGCACCTACCAAAGTTGTCTGGAAAAGGAGGACATTAGCATGTGCCTAATATGATCCTGCTCTTTATGTCTAGCACCTTCTGGATGCAGAAGAGTTGGACTAGCTGATGTTCACATGGTACCCTATTCCCTGTGAATGGTGTAATTCCTCCCTTAGCCAGATTTCCTCTGCAGCATAAAAGGTGGAGACTTGAAGGGAGCCGCACTGATCCCAGCTGCAAATTTCATCTGCCTTGGTGTAAGACATCAGTCCCAGTAGTGGAAAAAATAATATGGAATTTTGTAAATTATAAGAATACATGATTCATGCCAGTCACCATGGAACTGTCAAAAAACCTAAAGTTTCTTTTTCTGAGAAAGTTAAAATGTAACTGATAGCAGTAATTGCATGGCCATAGCACAGACTCCTGTAATGCATATAGCTCCAAGACTTTGGAATGGTTAAGCTAATGAGTAAATTACATACTGAATGCCTATGGCAGATCTCTAAAAGAAACTGTTAGTGAAGAACTCAAGTAAAATGCAAATATTCTTACAAATACAGCAAGATTTGAGACACGGTTGATATCTCAATATTTTTATCATTGCTCTGGAAGCAATTACTGATGACAACATTTGTGGAATAGAAAATAATGATGCTATGGAAGAGGTAAGGTTAAACAAAGTCTGCCAGTCAGCCCTCAGAACACGCTGGCCTGGAGTTCCCAGGAGCAATGACAGATCACTGCTTTTTTTGTGGATCCTTTCCTAGGATTCCTGGGTACTTGGGGAACACTAATGCATGACTATTCCCATCCAAACCAGATTAAGCATCTATGAACTGCAAGTGAGGCATGTAGCGCATTGCTCATCTGGCAGTCCTGCTAGTCCCTGTTATACACGTTTTAGCTGGAGGAACTATTTCTTTACACATGCTCTCCATGGTGAGCACTGCTGTGGGATGGCTCCAGCACAGCCTGGGTAGGTTTGCTGGGGCAGCAGGATGTTGAATCTGGAATTAGGCTTTCCAGATGTACTGCATTTCTCCCCTCCTTCTGCAGTCTGCATGCCTGGGTCAGGGCTTCCCGCTCAGCTTCATCACCCCTCATGTTTCTATTGCTCTGGCATCTGGATGCCATCCAGAGGAGTCCCATAAGCTGCAGGCAGAGGAAACCAGGCATTGATGGCTCTCAGCAACGTGACCAACACAAGCACATGACCTGGGCCAGGGACAGAGAACAGCAGCAAATCCCCAGCGCAAGATGCACAGTGGGCTGCAGGTGGTGGCCAGACAACTGTCAGGGATGATGCAGAGGGAAGGTAGCACAGGGCTGCCCGTGCCTCCTCCCTGGCCTCCTGGAGCATACTCGTCTGCACTCAGCCTCTTGGAGGTGCCATTTATATGAGCAGCAGGGACACCGGGGAGGCAAGGGCCCTGCATCTCCCTGGGGACTAACTCACCCAAAGTCTTTATTTCTTTGAGGGAGGACGATGGGATGGAGAGCAAAGTGGAAGCATCTGAGCAGCTATTTGGATAGAGCTGCTGCCATTGTACATTCTGGCTCTGACTCACAATCTGACTCACCCTCTCCTGCAGATGGTACGTGGAAAGGACACGTTGGATGGACTGCAATCTCTAAGCAGGTCTCACACCCTCCCTAAATGCTTTCACAACCAAGAGGGGCTTAGAAGAGCCTGCTCTGCATTTCAGATGTGGTCTGTGCAGTTGCTAGGCAGCACAGCTCCTTGCTCCAGCACAGAGCTGTCCTAGCAATGGGCATCACTGCTGGGTTTGCTCAACTTTCCCCGAAGAGCACAATATCTAGGACTCAGAGAGCTCTTGCTACCCTCTGTCACACCTCTCCAGTCCCTGTCATCACGTGAAGAAGTCAGAGCAGCAGCATCCTGCAGCATATGAGGAGACTTGAGAAGATCTTCCCTGTTCATTATCAGGCTGTTCTGCATTGGTTAGATCATCATCGAGTTGCCTGGGTGTAGGAGCAGTTATACCAGGCACCAGTGCTTTGCCTTCATCCAAGGAAGCTGGACATCCACCAGGTTGGATGCACTTAGCCTAGTTTAGGAATAACAAAGGGGCAAGGAGGTGTTCTAATGATCAGAAAAAGGAAAAGATGGAACACAGAATCCAATGATCTGGCGCAAGGTGGTGAGAAACACAGAATCAGCTTCTGTAATATCGTAAGGAACTGAATGCACATAATTGCACAGTCAAATATAAACTGCAAATGCATGGAAATTTCCACCAGAATAATTTGCTGACAGAAAACAGGATTCATGTACAGAATTCTCGGTAGGAAACCTCTTATTTTGACAAAAAAAAATCCAATTTTCTACTGGAAAACCATTCCCAGTAAAAAATTCCTGGGCTTTGGCTGCCTGCACATCATGGTCCTTCACTGCAGTGCTCCCAAAGGACTCTCAACAGATGGAATATCCATTCTCAGGGACCTCCAGCTCCCTGGGCCTGCTGCATACCTGAAGCTGAAAAGGAGTTCTCAGAAAGAGCAGTCACTGCTGGGGAGGCTTCTTTCAAAATGGTCTTTGTCTCAGAATATGCTGGATCTTGGGCTTGGGCCATGCTGTAAATGAAGCAGAGTAGCCTGAGCTTGGAGAGGGAGAGATCTCCTCAGTTCCCAGCATCGGATGCTGCTGCTCTGATTTCCAATGTGTTCTGGGTGTCCAGTGAGATTCTGACATTTGCTTTTCTTTCCTTCAGTGGGAGAACTGCCCAGGTCATCACTGTCTTTCTTGATGTGGACTTGGCAAAGCTTTGCAGAAGCTTAGTAATCCTGGAGACCTGTCCCTGCCAGGCAGTACCGCCCAGGGGACAGCCTGGATGGCACGCCCTGTAGATTATCCAGGTTTATGTCTCCCTGCAGCCTCTCTGCACTTTAAACAGATCCTGAACATCGGCCACCACACAGTCCATCATGCTTTCCAGCAAACATTCCTCCACACTGCCTGGTCTCTGCAGAGTCTAGTTGGAGGCCTGTAGCTAGCGGGGTCCCCCAGGGGTCAATCCTTGGTCCAGTCCTGTTCAATTTATTCATCAAAGACCTGGATGAAGGCACAGAGTGCTCCCTCAGCAAGTTTGCTGATGATACCAAACTGGGAGGAGTAGCCGATACCCCAGAGGGCTGCGCTGCCATCCAGAGGGACCTGGACAGATTGGACAACTGGGCGGTGAAAAACCTCATGCAATTCAACAAGGCCAAGTGCAAGGTTCTGCAGCTGGGGAGGAAAAACCCCAGACACCAGCACAGGCTGGGGAATGACCTTCTGGAGAGCAGCTCTGCGGAGAGGGGCCCAGGCATCGTGGTGGAGGATAAGTTGACCATGAGGCAGCAGTGTGCACTCATGGCCAAGAAGGCCAATGGGATCCTGGGGTGCATTAAGAAGAGCATCTCCAGCAGGTCGAGGGAGGTGATCCTGCCCCTCTACTCAGCCCTGGTGAGGCCGCATCTGGAGTATTGTGTCCAGTTCTGGGCTCCACAGTACAAGAGGGATGTGGAGCTGCTGGAGAGAGTCCAGCGCAGGGCTACAAGGATGATCAGGGGCCTGGAACATCTGCCCCATGAGGAGAGGCTGAGGGAGCTGGGCCTGTTCAGCTGGAGAAGAGAAGGCTGAGAGGGGATCTAATCAGTGTCTATAAGTACCTCAAGGGAGGGAGTGAGGAGGATGGTGCTGGTCTCTTTTCCCTGGTGGCCACCGACAGAACTAGAGGAAACGGCTGGAAACTGAAGCACCGAAAGTTCCACATGAACTTAAGGAAAATTTTTTAAGTGAGGGTGACAGAGCGCTGGAACAGGCTGCCCAGAGAGGTTGTGGAGTCTCCTTCTCTGGAGATCTTCAAAACCCGCTTGGATGCAGTCCTGTGCCACGTGCTCTAGGTGACCCTGCGTGTGCAGGGGGGTTGGACTAGATGATCTCTAGAGATCCCTGCCAACCTTAAGCATTCGATGATTCTATGATAATCTTACAGCCATTGCCCTCCTCTCTGAATACATCTGCTAGACACATTGCCTTCCCTGCTTGTCAGTAAGCAGGACAAGACTCAGCCAAGAGGCCCATCTCAGGATCCTTGGTGACGCTGGAGAGGAGCAGAGCCAGTCAGGCCAGGGTGTCTATAATAATGGTAAATTTTGCTGTTGGGTTGTGACTGCCCTCCTTGGTGAGATATTGCTGACATCGAGGACTACCAGCTTTTTTTCCTTTGTCTCCAGGGTCTCTCCTCTGGGGACATCAGAGGCTGATATTGCACCAACAAACCTCAGTCACGTTTGTTGAAAGATTTGGTGCAGCACCTTCTCCGAGCAACTATGTGGAGATGGCTCAACCATTTTAATAGGATGACTATAGGCATAGTGAGCAGGTCCTCCAAAAGGCTGTAAGCCCCCCACAGCATCTGGGTGGTGCCAGCCTTCAGTGATGGTAGAAGTACCAGCTTGCTGTGCACTATAAAGTGGACTGTAAGACCTCTGTTGCAAATCCAACTTCTTTGGGCTAGGATGTACTTGAAAGGGGGTCAATAACAAATGTGGCACTCTGAAACTTGTAACCACTCCCAAGTTCTCTCATGTTCTGAAAGACTGAATATTGCCTTTACAGTGATGAGCCCACAGATGAGCACACCATCACATCTCTAAAACCTACTTTTGGGTGAGACAGCCCACATGTAAGCAGAGCCTTTTTACCTGCATCTTTGTGCTTCCTGCCTCCCCCAAACAGAAGCTCATCACACTGCGTGAGCTCCCTTCTGCTCTGGAGCTCTCTGCTGCCCCAGCCTGCCCTCCTGGCACCTGGGAGGATGCCAGGCTGCAGGGATCTGCATGTGTGGAATGGGTACAGTTCTATGGCAGGGGTAGAGCTGGAGTGCCTGGGAAAGAGCCCTTCCTCGGGGCCTTTGGCTGCTTCACTTCTGGAGCTTCAGCTCCAAACCTGATGTGGATCTGTCCCCCCCAAGTCAGTGAACCGTGCCTCGGTCATCTGACTAATCTTGGCTTCATGCTGCTGATGAGAAGTTTTCATGCTCTTGTGTACATTTAACTATCTCCAGGATTTCCTCAGGCCAAGCAGCTCCCAAGTGAAAGCTCTCTACCATGGGAGAACAGAAAAATAAGAAGAGGGTTGTTTTCCAGCCTGCCAGATGTCTTTTTAAAGACATCAAACATGACGAATGTGAGGCACAACGCATCAGCAATAGCCTTCTAGGATGGTGGACAAGCAAGATAAATTCAGAGGTGAGCCAGTTGTGCTAATGTGGCATGTAGAGGCAGGAGTTGAATGGTACCAGAATTTCTGGAGAACTCTGTGTAGCCCAGCCCAGGAGCCATCTGGCAGGCTTCAGAGTGGTATGAATGTGCACCAACCCACACACAGAACATATAATCAGTGGATTAGGACTCAAATGTAAAATTAGAAGTCCAAGAATGTGACAGTGAACATGCATCCTTGAGCTCTGTGTCTCTGCCATGTGTGATTGATGTATGCAAGAAAAATAAAACATCAACAGATAGAAAGGTTGATTGCACAATTTTTGTTTCATTATGAAACTAATTAAAGAACAAAGATGAACATGATGAAACAAGATCTAACAAACATTGTTTCTGGAGAAAATATTGTTTTTACCTCATCTGCTTCCCTTAAGGTATCTTTAATATATTCACAACTCAGTACATCTGGAAAACAGACTGGAAGACAGTCTCAAGGTGGGCCTCCTGGAAAAGGACCATACAACTAGCATTATCTTGCTGCAACATTATCACAAATCCCCGTGGCCAAGAATGTAGTTCTCCAAGGTTTTGTCCTCATACTGTAGTTGTGCAATTTGTTCATTAAGTCTTACTCCAATTGCCATATTGAAGGAAACATACGAAAGTGAGAATGCACTGAAAGGTTTGACTTTGTAGCTTTACATTTCTTTCAATTTTGCTTGAAGGAGATGAAAGATATTTATTTAATCAGATCTTCTGGAAACTGAAAAGCAAACCATGTTCTCCTCTTATCTGGAAATAAGGGCTGTTTCACTACACAGGGCAGACCTCTACTAGCAGAGTCAGGGCTATGTAAAATACTATTACCCTGCAAGTGAAACAGCTTCTAGAGAAAAAAGCACATGTACCATGCAGTAGACCAACCACCTTCATGTGTTCTCTGCTGTATTCTCAATTCCTTACCTAATTATTTCTGAAGCAGGGCTATTATGCCTGAACACTTGTCAAATTTTTCCAACTAAATCAGCTGACTTAATAGAAAATATTATTGTTCTCCTTGGATCTTACCTCTCAATACACTTATATCATCGTGGCTAAAAAAACTTTAATACCAGTTATTCCTAACATTGCCTTTGCGTTTCTGGGCAGCATGAAGCACTGAGTAGATACATACAGAGAACAAGTCAGGTAATGCTGGATTTCGTTGTGAGTGCTAAGTGATAGCTAACCCTTTCCTGTGGGTTTTCCTCACATGCATTATATTTCACTTGCAGAGGCTGTCATTCACTTGACAGTCACTTGGGAGATTTGTAAGGCTTTCTTTTGCATTAGTCAATGGTCAGCTTTGCATTTTACAATACTGAATAATTTAGCATCGTCTTAATCAGATGATTTAGACATCTAATGGTCTCGCTTGGAAGCTGCTTTATGAATATGCTGAAGACTGAAATAAAGGTTGATTCCTGCTCTCTACTGTAGCTGAACATTTAGGCCTTGTTTCCTACCTTCTAACCAGTTGCTAACACAGAAAAAGACCGTTTTTGTTTGTTTGCTTGCTTGCTTGTTTGTTTTCAGGATTATTTAAGGGCATTCTGCTGCAGACATTATGGGAAGCGCCTTGAAAAATCCACGTGAACAAAATACAAGCGCGTGAGCAAAGTTGTGCCTGGAGCAACTTCAGGAAGCCCGAGCAGAGGGGGAACAACCCCCTCCGCCACCCTCACGACGTGCCCGGGAGCCCCGGGCGGGAGCGGGGCCGGTCCCCGCGCTGCAGCCGCGCGGCGGGGCGGAGCGGGGCGGAGCGGGGCGGGCGGAGCGGCTATAACGGCCTGGTGGCCTGGTGGGCTATAAGGACTCGGGGCGGCGGGGCCGAGCGGGCCATGGGCGGCGGGCGGTTTCGCGGCGCGGCGCTGCTGGCGCTGGCGGCGGGGCTGGCGGCAGGGCCGGGGCGCGGGGCTCTGCCCGCCGCCGAGCTGCTCTTCCTCCTGCTCCTCCTCCTCGTGCTGCTCCTCGCGGCGGGCGCTGCGGCGCCGCGGCGGGGCCCGGGGCTGCGGGGCTGCCCGGGGGTGCCCGGGCCGCGCCGCGCCCGCCGCCCCGGGGCCGTCCCGCCGCCCTATCCCAACGGCTGGTACCGGCTGCTCGACTCCCCGCAGCTGCCCCGCGGCGCCGTCCGCAGCATCGCGCTGCTCGGTGAGTGCCCCCGCATCCCCCGCGCCGGCACCGACGGCAACTTGCACCGGGCTGCTCGCTGGGACGTCCTAGCCCGGCCTGTCTGCCGGGCACTGGTGCTGTCGCCACTCGCGCTCCTTGCCAGGATATCAGGGCATCTCTGCCCGAGCTCCTTGCCGGGTACCAGGGCAGCCCTGCTTGGCACCCCCCTACAAGGCACCTGGGCCCGGGATCCCCGCTGGAGGACCAGAGCATCCCTGCTCCATATGTGTAGGGACACAGGGCACCTGGGCATCCTGACCCGGGCTCCCCCAGGGGCTTCCTGCCCAGGGATTTTCCCTCCAACCAGGGACGTCAGTGCCCAGGTTCCCTGCTGGTCTGCAGAGCGTCTTGTTGCCTGGGCACCTCACTGTCCTGCTCCGCTGATGGTGGGGGCTCAGGCTGCTTCTGGAGGAATGCTGGGCTTGTCCAGGGTCCTGCAGTCCTGGCAATGGGTTTGGGCTTGTGTAAGTGCCTTACACCTCAGCAGGGTTGTTTCTGGGTTAAAAATCCCTCTGGCTCCATGGCGACCCTTCACTACTAAGGAATAGTGTTTCCTGAGTGTGTTTTCAAGAGCCTTCCTCTCTTGTCAAGCTTTTCTCCATATAGTGGTAACTATTTAATATTTGACTAGTTTGCTGAACTAATTTATGGTAAAAATGCAATTTTAATTTAAATTCTATTTGTTTAAAATAACTCTTTTTTCCCCCTATAACCATTACATTTGTCTTTTTTTTCTGACTTTTTAAATAACTGTCATGGTAAATTCCTGGGGGAAGGAAGAAGAGATGTCTGGTGAGAATGGGATACCAAAAAGGTGGTGCTCACAATCTAAGGTGCAGGACAGGAACTGCATGGGATGAATTTCTCAGCTTTAACACCCCTGGAGAAGGGAGGCAAGCACAGAAAAGTGCTCCCCTGCCAGGTGTAGCAGTGGTACAAGCACAGATAGGCTGGCAAGGAAATCTACCTTTACTGAGATGACTCCACCTGCCTGTGCGCCAGGGTTTCTTTTCATGTAAAACGCTGTAGGGCCAAGGGAGGGACGCGGTGTCCTGTCCAGTTGTGCACTGGTATGGAAGGGGAACACAACTGACCTGGAGAACTCAGAAGAACATTTAGATCTGGTCATATGGATGTGGCCACTGAGAGTGGGACTAGGTTTCTTGTTCAGCTAACTGTGCTACCCCGCGGTGGGGATGGAGAGAGACATCCCAGAACTGAACACTGACAAATTCTGGCAGGGCAAAGCTCCAGTGAGCACAAGGACACAGATCCAGCTGTGGCGAAAAGCCAGTCTGAGTGCCAGAGCCGTCCAGTCCAGCCCAGCTGTGACAGCTCCATCCCTCTCCTTTCCTCCCCTGCACAGGGCACTACTTCCTTCTGCTTAACTAGAAAACATCCATTGACTTCTACAAAACTCTCAGTGTTTTGGCTTATAGTCCTTGGCTCCCTCTCTCAGAGGGGTGGCAGTTCCTGCTGAGTTGCAATGCAGATTGCCCCTGCATTCCCAAACAAACCCTGGCACTGGTCAGAGCGTGCCCCTGTCAGCAGACATTACGAAAGCTCCCCCAGATATGCAAGGCCATACTTCCTCCTCCAGATGCCCCTCACCAAATGTGACCACGACATTGAAGCCTCACTTCTCGGGTATGTAGGGGAATGGGCTTCTCTTCGAAAGCAGCTATTGCTTCCCATGGCCGTGCTCTACTCTTTGTGGAGCCTCCTTTAGCAGAGGAACTTTGCAAATCTTTTAAAAAAATGTGTCCAACACTTATTAGGTGTGATATGAACAGGTGAAATGTGCTCCAAGAGTTTGCACACCAGGATTAGGGCCAAGAGGTTTTAGAGATGAGTGGGCAGAATTGTGCTGCCTGCTGCCCGGAGGAAGGAAAAGGCAAAGAATGAAGGAAGGAAGGAAATGAATGAGGAAGGAAATGAAGGAGGAAGGAAAAGGCTTCAGCACAGTTGAGTTTCTGCTCTCAGCAGCTTCCACGGGGAGCAGCTACCCAACTCTGTGAGTGCCAGTGTGCTACAAAACATCTGGCCAGTGTGCTACAAAACATCTGGCATGAAGAGCCCATGGCACGATGGGGCTCTGCAATGGAATGTGTTTGAAGCAAGGGCGATGAATCCATGGCCACCAAATTCGAAGTGTTTGCTGCAGCGTCTGCCACATCCCAACGGGGACCCTCTTTTCAGGCAGCAAATGCCTCCTGCCTCCAATTCACGGGCAAGGAATTCTGTCTGGGAATGCTTCCCCCGAGCCCACACCATCTCTTTCCCATACTATGGGCACTTGCAGGCTATCTCCAGCAGCAGCCTGATGCCATCTCGTGGCTGAATAACGGCTCTGGAAGAATCGTATTTCTGTCTTGCAGCTGCTTTTTCTCCAGAAAACTCCAATGTAAATTTTTAACAGTGTGTTT
This sequence comes from Tinamus guttatus, assembly GCF_059628265.1. NCBI lineage: Eukaryota > Metazoa > Chordata > Aves > Tinamiformes > Tinamidae > Tinamus > Tinamus guttatus. The sequence continues at coordinate 2,807,049 of NW_028288831.1, forward strand.
CTCCCCTCCCTTGGCCCTACAGCGTTTGACATGAAAAGAAACCCTGGTGCACAGGCAGGTGGAGTCATCTCAGTAAAGGTAGATTTCCTTGCCAGCCTATCTGTGCTTGTACCACTGCTACACCTGGCAGGGGAGCACTTTTCTGTGCTTGCCTCCCTTCTCCAGGGGTGTTAAAGCTGAGAAATTCATCCCATGCATCCTCTCCCAGGATGCTTCTGGATATCTTGGCACAGGCAGATGCATGCAAAGCATGCAAAAATGTGCCTTACCCGAGCGCTGCAGGTGGGGATGTTGTCTTCACAGAAGACCCAGTAACCTCGTGTTTCTGCCTCCAGGAGAGCAGCTGGCTGCATTTCGCACCCAGGATGGACGGGCCTACGTGGTGGACGCTTACTGCCCTCACCTTGGTGCTAACCTTGCCATGGGTGGTCGTGTCATGGGCAACTGCATCGAATGCCCATTTCATGGGTGGCGGTTTCGAGGAGAGGACGGGAAATGCACCAGCATCCCATATGCTGAAAAAGGTGAAACTTCCCCAAACCACATCTACATTAATGGCCTGGTGTGTCCTCATCCTCATAAAAAAAGCTACTCTACTAAGGAAATGCAGGGTTTTTAAAGGAACTTGCCCTCCATGCTGTCCCCTGATGTCATGCATTGCCCTAATTCTGCTCGAGTTTTCTGTGTCCTCGTGTAATTATCAGTGCTTTCACATGTTAGATGATAACTGGGACTTTAATCTGCTTAAATAACTAGCCTTTCCAATGTGGTAGTGCTGCATTTAGTGTATTTAGCAAGAAATGTATCATCAAAAGAACATTTTTAACTCTGAAAATTTCACCCTGAGCGGTGAAAACAAAAAACAGCCGAGTGATGGGTCCTGAGGAAATACTGGGTTTCAGAATTTCTTTTGTACTCTGCAGTAATAGCCCATACCATGTCAATACTTGGGAAAACAGTGTCTAAATGGCAATTTTCCCTCCTTTTCAGATTTGAAGAGGTCTGTTAGAATCTAGGCAAGCTCTTCAAATACCCCTATCCCTTGAATGCAGTCTGCATTGTGCAGGGAGAACATCTTACATAAAGTTCATATGTAGCAATTTATCTGCTTTCCATAATCATTTTAAATTGTTTCCATAATCAATTTAAAGCACCAATTTTAATGCAACTGGAATCAGCAAGCAAGTTTAAAACACTTTGAATTTTGCTTTGGCTTGGGTCTCAAATATTTTCTTAAATAAGTTCAGCAATCCCTGAGTGGGATAGCAATGAAAATATCAGTTAGTAGCAGAACTCAGCCTTTCTGTCAAACAAACCGTTTCTCTCAAAGCTGAAGAAACGTTTTTTCTATATGTTACAAAATAAACAATTTATACATCTCACCAAGCAATGATTCCTATTTTTTATTTTGCCAAAAAAAATCCAAATTTTTAATATTTTACTTTTTCCTACCCCTATTCACTGGAATTTGATTCCAAGTATCAAGCAGAGAGTTTTTCATTATGAAATGACAAGGAATATTCCAGTCATAGGCAACTGCTTGCCAAAATGCAGCGTTCCACCTGAACCTGCTTTATTAAAGCATTGTTATCTGCTGTGATTAAGTGTGCAAAGCTGCAGACAGCTGCCCTGCTGCTGCTGCCTCCCAGATGGGTTAGGTTGATTTAAACAGATTAAAAAGCCGTCTGTGTTCACCTGGGTCACTTTGAGAGAGGGCTGTGGTGGAGCACGGGGATGGGTGGCTCTGCTGCCCGGTTGGGTGCCAACCCCCTGCTCTGCACAGCGCTGCCCATGCTCCAGAACCCGGCCTGGGCTCCAACATCCAAGAGCAGCAGAGGCAGCTCCTGGCTGCCAGGAGCCTTCAGCCAGGCTGAAGAGCCACAGGGCACCAGATGTTGGCCAGCAAACGAAACCTTCTTTGGAAGAGGTGACCCCCCACCCTGCCATCATCACCAGATCTTCCATTAGCAAGAGCAGCGATGCTCACTTTCTGCCTTGTCTGGCATTCAGAGATTGGAAAAGAAGCATAAGCTCTCCTGTTATTTCACCTCCCAAGTCATTTTATAATTCTGAGTAATAAGGAAGTGTAAGTCTTTCTGCCCTTGCTTGCAAACCGAAGAAAAGCAATTAAGTATTTCCTTGCAGTAAGAAGCTAAATGTTCTGTCATTCTAGTAAATGTAAATATGAAAATGCATTTAATTGGAAAAGCTGCAGATACAGCAGCTGATGATATTACAACAGAGACTGACTTGAACTCAGGAGTTAAGGACAGCTTTTACTTAAATATACCTGTAACTAAGACTCTAACTTTTAACTTACCAAAGTTTGAGGAGGGTTCTTTGATGTATCATGAGTTTACTTATTTGAATGGTTTTAAGAGCACTAAAAGTAGCCTGAAGAGTAAATAGCCATAGTTTCAGCTTATTCCCTAGAAGATTTATGCAAAATCCTAAATTGAAATAAAATTGATGCAAGCAAATGACCTCCTACAAGTCTCAGGATCATATGCTGAGGCTCAGTATGCTGAAACTCCCCTAGAGAGCCTGTGTCACATTAACATCCCCCATGCAGATGAGCTCCTAGCTGCAGTTCCGGACAAGGTGATGTTTAAGCAACGTCAGCCTGGGAAACACCTTTTAACCAAGCAATGGATTAATTTCTTCCGCAGTGCCAGATTTTGCAAAGGTTCGGACCTGGCCCTCCTGTGAAGTGAATGGGATGCTGCTGATCTGGTACCACTGCGACGGGGTTGGCCCGACATGGGCTGTCCCTGAGCAGCGCGAGATCGCCACGAAGGAGTGGGTGTTTCGTGGGCAAACAGAGCATTTCATCAAAGCCCACATCCAGGTAGGGGAGTTGGCCAGGGCCTGGTCCCTCCATGGGTGACTTGGGTACTGAGAAACCATGTCCTAAGGAAGGTGCCAGAGGGCTCAGTGGTGATTCATGATTTAGGGTAACTTGCACCTCTTGCCTTTTCTTTCTTAAAAGCATCTTCCAAGGTTAAGCAGAGAGGAGTTGGAAGCACCATGTAGACACGGGGCCATGTCTGTGTCTGGTGCTGTCTTGAATAACCCAGTTCAGGCACAACTCTACCAGGTAACCAGTGCTCTTGCCCAGCATCACCAGCCAGTCCCAGCACTGACAGCAGAGTTCAGAGCTAGAATTATGTCGCTGTGATACACAGAGAATGCACCATATGTTCTCCAGACACAGAACTTGTACTTTTTGAATAAAGAACAGATGCCCTGTGTATTTAAATGAATTGGTTAATTTACTTTAACTTATAAATATTTTCAATCAACCAACCAAAAATAAAAAAAGATTCTTAGAGAATTGCAGTCAGAATTCTTTTCAATTGAATAATAGGAGTGGAAGATCATGGTTATTTTGCTGTTAATATTCATAATCATTGTTATATGCTGTCAAATGTGCCATGTAGAGCTACCCTTCTTCAAAATGCCTACCTCTTCCATTGGCTGTCTGTGAAAATGAAGAAGTGTGGAAATGTTTTTTGCTATCTACTTACTAAACCACTATGAAGTAGATGATGCAGGTAGGCAATATCCATCAGAAAACTACAAATTGTTCCCCAATGTCAGGAAATCCCAGAGAATGCAGCTGACGCAGCTCATCTGACTTTTCTCCATGGACCAGCTATTCTGAGTGGAACTGATTTGAGATACACAAGGTCCAAGCTGTGGGATTTTATGAAGCATATCTGGAAGGTAAAAGAATTATTATGACACCCCTACTAGCCTATTATTAGATGCAAGTCTCCCGAGCCAGGTCCCCTTTCTGCTTTAAAGCTTTCCATGAGTCTTGCCTTAGCTCCAGTTGCATCTGCTAGTTTTTAGTACAAGCCTCTTTCTCCTGTCTGTGAGACTTTTAGCCACCCTCTCCCCTCTGCTTGTTGCTATGTCATCTTCATAGCCACCCTCTTCTTTTACCACTGTTTTGGTGCTACCCTCACTTGTGATTGCAAAGGTCACACTGTCTTTGTTTGTCCTCTTGTTTTCTTGGATCTTGGGACTAATTTCTCTATCCCTTCAGGCTGAGTGGCAGCCAGAGCCTGAGCCCAACAAGCACTGTTCCCAGCTGCTGGTTAAACATCATGCCACTGTGTTTGGGAAACACTTCTCCTTGCTGGATTTGACTGTTTCAGCCAGGCAGGTAGGTAACACGGTCCATCAAGCACCTTCTGTAGGTACAAGGGAAAGCACATGGGTCAGTGATCCATAGACATGGGTGCCTGACCTCAACTAGCATTTAATCTTTACTGATAACCTTTAATTACCCATGACTGTGTTTCATATTCATAAAAAAATTCATTGCTGCTCTGACATATCAGGCCTGTGGAGACTGGAAGTTGCAGAACACTTGTGAAGATGCAAGGAAAAATATTCCCTGTGTTTCCTGTTGTATTGCTGGGAAGTTTGGTATCCATAGCAGTTTTGTGGGGCAACCCCAGTGGGTTCCACACTGAATCCTGCCTCTGAAGCTCAGGCAGGATGGCAAGAGCCTCCTGCTAATGCCTTGATCTGGAGGCTTTGCGCTAGGAAAGCTGCCTGTCCTGGATCTCTATCCCAGTTCTAGCTAGAACAGTCAATGGCTGCATAAACAGGATGCACTGGGCAGGAGAGAGATATTCACCCAACGCAATGAAAAGGTTCTAGGAGCAGCTCTTGTTGCTGATGGTGATCTCAACAAAGCAAGAGCTTTTTGAGGCAGATGCTCTGTCCTTCTCTGTAGCCCATTCCCTACCATCTTAAACAGCTCTCGGCTTGTGGGAGTTGCTGTACCAGAGGTCTGGGCCACTAGAGAATATTCCCTAAGGATGTTCTGTCATTCTGCAGGTAGGGCCAGGACTGGTTTTTCTGATCTTTGAGCATGCTTTCCTGGGCCAAGGGATCATCCTGCAGACTGTTACTCCCTTGGAGCCTCTCCTGCAGAATGTTGTCCACAAAATCTACTACCAGAAGAACATGCCAGCCATAATCCCCAAGTTCATCCTGAAAGCAGAGTGCATACAGGTAAGGTTTCTGAAGAAGACCAGCCAAAGATGGGCCTTCGAAGATAGCAGATAGAAGTCCCTGAGGAGGAAGAGCTGCTGTCTATCTGGGCTCAGATATATGCCAAAGTGCTGTGGGATAGATAATTTTAGTGCTCAGTATGATCTTTCAGTTTTGATAGCCCAAAGAATTAAACTGGTCACTAATTTTCACAAGATTTGGCAACTCTAGCCCCTCCAAAATGTCTTTCCAGCTTTAACGTTATCAGTTAAAAATAATATAAACATTTCTATATGGTCATTCGGGAGAAATGATAAAAATAAGCCTCATGTGCAGGTAGTGTGCACAGGTTGGTTCACCTTCCTCACCTTAATGTGACCCTCCTTCTTCACTACAGTTTGAACGCGATGTAACCATCTGGAACAACAAGCAGTATCTCCCTAAGCCCCTTCTTGTAAAAGAAGACAGCACGATCCAAAAGCACAGGCGTTGGTATGCTCAGTTCTACAGTGAGAGAAGCCTGAAGTTCACGGCGCCTGAGGACCTGGACTGGTGAGGCCCGTGCTCCCCTGTGCTGAAGGTGGCCAAAGCCACCAGGTGCCTCCTGCCCATTGGAGCTGGAGGACAGCAGAGTTGTGCAGACTTGAGTGATGCAATGAATTCAGGCACAGGGACGTGAGTCTGAGCCCTGGAGCTCCCCTTCATGCTCAGATCATCAAAGGGTGTTAACACATTTGCTCTTACATCTGCACTGTGATGTGTGAACATAAGGTGAACAGACCTCCCTCTAACATTTCCTTGTCTCTCACTGCTGCCATCCCTTCAAACATTGTATGAAATGCCTTTCACATGGCCTTCTCTTACCATAAGTTTCCCTTCCCAGCAAGGCCGGTTGTTGCTTCTGCACCAGCATCTTGACTGGTGCAGAGTTCAGCTCTGCAGAAGCCGTGGCTGAGGCCTACAGAGCAGTCACTATGACCGTAAGATCTGCCTTCTTCCTTCCTTCTGGCAGCAGTCAGGGCAGCCTGGGATTTAGCTTGTGACCATGTAGGGAACACTTGCCCTTACCATATCCATGGGCTTGCTAGCTCATCCTGAGCTCTGCGTGAATGATTCCTCATGCAACTGCTGCACCTGGCCAGGAAGTAAAGAGACTATCTTGATGATAAAACAAGACCAAAACACTCAGAGAACAGTTCTGCAGGTCATGGATGTGAATAAGATCCTGCTTTGAAACACGATGGATTTAGCACTACCAATTGGCTATAGACATTTTAGTCTATTAGCAAGATCACTGGTATCATCACTTACTGTTGCTGCAATCAAAAATTAAGTTCATATACAAAGACTAGGCTGCAAATCTGGGTAAACTGTTCAAATTAATGACCTTTCCAAATAGGATGGATGCTACTGGTGCTGACAGGGTAGGACCCTTGTGCCTTTCAAATTTTGCACTTTATTGAAGCTTTGCTTTCCTCGCTCACCATTAGCCCACAAAGCAGGAGTCAGGAGTGAGGAATGTGCCACCTTAGCACCCTGGATAACAGTGTGCCAAGCTGCCTCCTGACAGCCATTCTTTGCCTTTCATGCCAGGCTTGTGCACTGTTAGTATTTCACTATTAAAGTCTTTTTCTAAACTGATATCATGCTTGTGGATTGTTGTTTGTCACTGCTTTGTGGCATGAACCTAAGGAAGGATCTGTACATGGATGCATTATGCACGGGATGATATAAAGGTCACACGTGAAGAAGTGTCCTGGGAGGTTTCCTTGCATAGAAGATACGATTGTAGAGCCTCTGCTGTCCTTCAGGAGTCACAGGGAATCTCTAGCAGGAGACACTGGGCAACTCGGACAAGGAGCACTACCTGACCAACAGCTTGAGCCACTGTGTCCTAAAGGCACCAGCCTGAGCAGCCCTGCTCAGCCTCACCAGGGACATCCACACTCCTGCCCAGGGCCCAGGACCCAAGGCAGTCCATCCCAGAGCCATCAATTCCTGTCCCTGGGATGCGGTGCCAGTCTCCACCTCTGCCATGTCCCACCAATCCCAACCCAGATGTGTGGGCCTGTCCTGTCCTTGACTCATCCTCGTCCCCATAGCCCTCCCAGCCTTGGGCTGGCCCTGTCCGCACAGCCCTGCCCAGCCGTCACAAACTGTGGCTGTTGCTGGTTATTCTCACCAGATCTGGTCCTGACCTGGGACTTGACATCTCAGCTTGATCTTAGACCAGCTTCACCAATGCAACCTGCCTGACAGTCTGAAGCGGCCATGATCTCAGGATCTGCCCTGTCCATCACACGGTTGGGTGGTGGGACAAGCCCTGTCCTGTCAGCTGTGTTATCAGCTTGGCTCCTACCCCTTCACGTGCATGTTTGCTGGGCACAAGGCCAGCACAAACTCACACAGGTTCAGAGGCTTGACCTGCACAGCCCCCAGATCTCCATCCCTTGTGCAACACATTGGGCTGGGGTCTCCATTCCTCACTGTGCTCCCACCTGGAAGATCCCAAGATGAACACAAATCCAGGGAAGACAAATTGTAGATGACTAGATTAGAGCTGGTGAATTAAATTAGCTTCACTACATTCATCAGTCCCTCTGAAATTAAAGGAAACTATAGGTTATCTCCAGTAGAAACTGAATCCTGAGTTAACATCTTACATACCGTTTAGTTATCTATTATCTATTATACATACTTGGAATTCTAAACAAATCCTGCCTATAACATTTGGGCATCCAATCTTACTGTTTACTGAAATTACTCATTTACATCAAGTCTACTGCAAAATTGCACCCGTTCTTAATACTATGTTCTGATAGCTTTATTAGTGTGGCTCATCCTCACACTTGACTAACCAAGATAATTCTACCCCTTTGCCACAATTATTTTTGTATGATGTCTTTGGATTCTGTTTTTCCCTACCCTACAAATTCGCTGCTGACTTGCTAGAAATCCCCAAAGGAAATCAGAATAGGTCAAACAAAAGGATACATGAAGGGTGGTGGACAGTGCACCACAGATTCGACAGCAGAGGCTTGCACTCCATCTGCTCTGAACCCTGGTCTATATGCATGTTCCACTCAGGACAACTAGCACGTAGTTAGAGGTGGATCTTGGCGTTCTGGACAAACAGCATGAGCAGGACTCCATGTGCAGTGCCCAACATGGAAGTTCTGGCAACGCCATGGTGTTTATGGGCATGGCGTGTCTTCTTGATGGCTCCCAGGAGGTATTTTCCACACAAAGCCCTTGACAGTGCCAAGCCTCACTCTTGTCTTTGCGATCTTGTGAGACACGTTGCCACAGGTCAAGACGTGCATAGTCTCTAAGCAAAGACTTCTGTGCCCTGTGATATTTTAGCATTACCAACAGCTATTAAAGACCTTGTCTTGCAGAAAGAGGAATGAGCCAACCTAGCGCCTGTCGAGTGCCTGGTTGCTTCTTTCCTCCTAGGGCAAAAGCAAGCTGGCAGATGAACCTGCTGACATGAGGGAGAATCTGCAACTGTGCTGGACAGGAACATGGCACGTGTCACCTAAGATTGTTCTGCCCTGTATCAGCCCACATTGCTTTTGCAGCGTAAATTTGAGCAGGCCTGAGCCTGTCCTGGCAGTGTAAACGCAGATACTGCATTACAACAAGCCGACCACCCACCCATCCAGCTGAGCACAGAGCGCCTTGGTTCTCAAAGCACTTTCTGCTACACAAGGATCTTGGTGGTAGGAGAGAAGCACATTTCTGAACAGGCAGGTAGGCTTGAGACAGAAGATGTTCTAGAAACCGGTCTAGGGAGCGTTGAGTGGCAAAGGGATGCAGGGAGAAGCCCAGCGCTAAGTTTTATGACTGATGAAGTCCATCTAAGTGACTCCTGCTGCTCTGTGGGATTTAGCGATGGGTATTTTGTCTCTTCAGACTGAGATGTTCAGGAGCGAGTGAGGTCCCACACGTGTACTTGGAAAATAGAAAACCCCACACACTTCTTTTTTTTTTCCTAAAGGTTGTTTTATTGTAAAACCATAAATACAACACTGACATGAAAATCCTCAAGCAACGGATGCTTTCTTACAGTTACAGTTTGTCTTCTGCCTTGGCATCAACTCTGAAAAGAATGTTGCAGAAACATGTCTCTAAGATACCTCCAAATAACTGAACTCTGGCCTGGAGCTCTCAGCTAGTTTGGAACCTAAGTGGAATTATTCCTTCTCTCTTGTGGAACATTTCCATTCAGACAGCAACAGACTTGTAAAAACAGCAACATTTAAACACCTTGATTTTTTTTTTTAATAATCCTTTTCATTTGACGTCAGTCTAAGTTTCAAACAGCACTGAATTTATTTAGCTGTAAAAAACAAAACAAAAACAAAACAAAAAATCCTAAAAGGAAAAAAAAAATCAGAAGAACTTGAGTTGGCCTCAAGCGTTCATATATCACAATGAAAATCAGCAACTCAACCCCGTGCAATATTGCTCTCTATTGAGTCATTCGATCCACACCAACAATACATGAGACTTCAAACAGGTTTTGTTTTGTTTATTAACACAGCAAGTGTGACATTAGATAACCTTTTAAATACAGTACATGGTACAGTGCGGGGCCAGCTGCCCGCACATTTCCCCGTTATGAAGACAAAGCCAGCGGTGGCGGTTTATAAAAATATCGTGTTGCTACAAAAGTATAAATTAATGCTACCGGTATTAAGAAATATTAAACACATAAAACTTATAAGGATTAAGAAAAATATTCATTAATACCTGTAGAAAACTCTGGCCTAAAAAAGATATTTTTTGTATATTTTTTGTATATTTTTTTTTGTATTTTTTAAGATGACATGAGATTCTTGCACTCGCAGGTAGAGACACACGCAGGTGCATCTGTGGTATTGCCTAGAACATCTGCATCTACAGAAAGTAAGGAAATGCACAAAAGTTACTGAGGGAGGGGAGGGTGAGGAGGGAAAGGAGAACAGTGTTTTCTTGATGAAACAACAAGAATACAGCTCCCAACCGGAGGTTTCAAAAAAATGAACATATAAAGGAGGAACAGCTTCTCTTTTCAGACTGGCTGCAAAGAAGGATTTCCTGATGGTTTCATTTGTTGGTGTGACACTTTCTAGCTACAGCGTGGACCTGAATCCTCCCAGCCTGGACGATGTGTGTTCCTCCTGGAATTACAGCCTTGGCTAGTCACCTGTCAACAATGTTTCAGTTTATCCATTATAGGTTTTCCTTTTAAATAATTAAAAAATAAATTAAAGTCCCTCAAAGGTTAAAGGGACTTTGGAAAACAGCTCCTAAGACTGTTGCTCTTTCCAGAACACATGCCTCCTTCCTAGAGCAGAAAGGTCTTTCTCCGTAGATAGCAAGGAAAATAAAATAAAATAAAAAATCCCTCCCTTCTCCCCTGCCCCCTACATCCTGGAAAAAAAAAGTACCATCCTATCCACACACATTGTAGAGACCACCACAAGAACCCCCAGAAGACTGAAAACAAGCTTTCAAGGCTAGTGAGGCTGGAGGTGTCTTTTTTAAGGAACTTTGGTTGTAAAAAGCAAGGGTTTGACATGCCTGTACTCGTCGATTCCAATGTAAAATATTCCTATCTTAAGGCTGTGCTGCTCACCCGGGCACCAAGATACGCTGACCGCTGTCAGTGATGCTGGAGTAATGGGAAGAAAGAAAATCCTTTCAGTCAGTGGTTGCTGTTGTGCACGAACGAGCCATTTATGTGACTCATTTCAGAAGCTATTCTAAAAATTCAAACTCAGCTGCCTACAGATCATTAAACCCTAGAGGGTCTACTGGATACACCGTTGTCTAATGTGAGCAAAACTCTTCTGTCAAGTTATAAAACAAAGGACTCTAACAGAAATAGTAAAAACCCAGCTAACCAGCCAAACAAACAAACAAACAAATAAAACAGAAAGCCTCCAAACATTCAATATATAAAATTAAATTTTAGGGCAATACACTCTCATTGGTTTACCATTTCTGGCCTAGCATAAGCAAACTATCCCACAGTATTAAAGAGGCATTCAAACTGGAGCTGTGCTTGTTATACCTCCCTGTATTTTATTATTTACTGGTTTGTTCTGTGACATGCCCATAAGCCCCAGGGAAGATGACTGCCCATGGCACGTGGCCATGTCCCATGCACCATAAAAGGGGAGTTCTTATTGCTATAGGGCGACATCTTCCAAAGTATCTGACCAAGGGCCTTGAGTTCCATCCGATGGTTCTGGGGATCCACAACAGCTCCCAAGGACTCAAGACCATGGCGTAGCGCAGAAAAAGCACAGCAACAACAGCAGCAGCAAAATACTCCATACTCTTCTCCACCCCCAGTTTCCTTCACCTTGGCAGTGCAAGGTTTGACAAGACATTTGCTCTCAGAACTGGTGTCACATCCTCTGCCTCTCCTGCCAGTCAACTAGCTCCTTCCATTAGGAAACCTGATTAAGAAATATATTAAGTGCTGGGAAGGGTTTGGTGGTGATGTTCAACGGGAGGATGCGGAGGATGATGCTCTATGGACCATCCTGGACCTATCAGCTGTAGAGCAGGACTGATCTCAACCACCAGGAAAATTACGTCCTACCTCTACATCCAGTCCCTCTTGGCAAGGCCTAAAGCAGTGTGTTGTGCCTTACAGAGTCTGCTCCAGTTATTTGTACAGCTTTGTTTTAAATGACAGGGCTCAGAAAACACTCCCACGACAGATTATTCTTAGAACAGGTTTCTCCCCAGTGAAAGCTATACCAAAATCTTTTTTTAGAGTCTTTTTGTTCAGTGTCATCCATTTTTTTCCTAAGTATTCCATAGGGAACTTGTTTTCTCCTGTGTGTGTGCTCCTTCTGAATGCTCACAGGAGCTTCTCTCCTCCTCCTTTAGCCAAAGAGATTCAATTAGAGATATGATAATAGAAGGCAGAACTACTGCTCTTTCAGTAACTTTTTGGCTCTCTTTAACTTTCTTTTGATTTATCAGTAACTTGGTGCTTTCTAGAAATGAACATTTCAGTATTCTCTGAGTAGCACAATGTCTCGCTCATCCCATCCCTGTGCAACACTACATCCTGTCCCACCTACTGCAGGATTCAGCATGTGGAAATGGTGCTTCAGATGGGGTAAGGCCACACAGATTCATCTGCCTATGCAAGCACATGTAGCAATTCCTACTCGCACGAAACCTTCCATGTTATTGCAAGTAGTTAAAGAAAACAACCAATCAACCTGAGACATCTCACTGAATACTATAATAATACCCAGACATTACAACTTAGAGCTCAAGCAGTAGTTTCAGAATTGTCTCTGCTCTGTTTTCACCGATTCTTGGGCCTTTGAGCGTAATTGCCAAAAAATCATTTGCAAAATTCACTTAAAGGTCCTCATTCCCTGAGCTGCTTCTGAAAGCGTCCTCCAATCAGCAGCTGAAAACACCCAGCAAGTACAATCCAGTGAAACCAGTGCAGGTGGTTTATGTGGATGCTTATCTCAAAGATACATTGGTTTAACTGGTAATTAACAGACATCTGAGTTAGGCAAAGCTTAAACTCATTGCAGGCTTTCGGAGAAAATTTTCTAGATTGCACTAGCTCATATCAAACCAACCACACCAGTTTTCGTAGAGCAGAAAAAACTTTGACAAAAAAAAAAATTTACTTCTGTCTGAAACCTAGCCGGTTCCAAGACACCAACCAAGCCCATCTTGCAAGCCAGACCACTAGAGATATGAAGAGGAGAAAAGACACAGGGGAAAAAAAGATGGGCTCCACGTTCTTCTCCACTAACCATCTGGCTGCCATATTCCCACAGAAACAACCTTTGATTTTGAAGAATTCTACCTTTGTTTCCTACTTCTTGCGTTTTCTATTATTAACAAGGATCTTCAGACAGGACATGAAAGCCTTTCATTCTGAACAGTCCATTTCTGCTGGTGCTTGCTCCCCACCTGAAGACTGTAACCATTCTCAAGCAAGCGGTGAGGTCAGAAAGAGAAGCCTGCAGGTCAGGTGTGGAGCGAGCAGCAGAAACAAATGAATTCTTGGAGGACAGAGACATTTTACATGTCCCAAACACACTTTTCAAATGTCAAACAGAACAAGTGGAAGGTAAATTCCCAAAACCAATTACCACAGCGAGATCCCTCTTCCAAGGACTTCTCCTCCCAACTAAAAGGAAGAAGAATCTCACGATAACTCTTGCCAGCCTCTCCCCTTTCCTGCTTCCTGTCACAGGATGAGTAGCTCTTCTTACACATGTGCTGCTCTACAGAGAGAACTTCTGCTGAGTCAAATGAAGAGTTTCTGAAATTCAGACCTTGCTACAGTATCTGCACTTCCTGAATGAAAATATGATCCCTGAAAAGGGAAGGAGAAACGAGAGCAAAAATTTTGTACGTGGAGCAAGTACACATGGTCCAGATGTGCTTCTCTCCTTTGAACAGACACTAAGCACGGGGCACTCGTACTTCAGATACATGTCAGCCTGTGATCTGACAGAGTACTAATAAGCACTTTTGAGCAAAATACCCTGTGACTTTAAGTAGTCTCATGAAAAGCTATGCAATTTTCCATTGCCTAGATGGAGAAGTGGCTGGCCAGCCAGCTTTTCTTCTCACTGATTTTCCAGGTTACTCAATTTTAGGATTTTAGGTTTTATTTTGCTTTTTCAGTTGCTAAGTTGAGTTTCTAAGTCTTTGGGAGAATTGTGCCTAACAGATATTGCAATGCATTTGCTTAATCTCCATCTTAGTACTAGCACAACCAGAACCAAAGTTGCCTTGGAGGTGGTAGTAACTTGAATGGGGGAAGAGAGCCAGTCAGACCCTCTCTCTGCTCATCACAGCAAGAAAGCTCCAGATCTGATGCCAAGACCATACGGTAAGCTAGGAAAGAGGCAAATGGCTGGAGTTAAGGGTGGTGGTAGCCTCTGATTCTATGCTTTGGCTGTGAAGCCGAGGTCCAGCCCACTGCTATGTATAACCTGGCATAAATAGTTGCACAAACCACTGCAATCTCACCTCATTCTTAATGCCAGCACTTAAACCTATGCTAGTTCTATCTGCCCACTTCCCCATGCTTTATGCTTTGCAGATATAAACATGATAAGCTCTGGAGCTTTCTTTACAAAGGAATGCAAAGGTGTCCTGCCAGATTGACAAGGAGCTTGTGAGTGGCTCTTTGAGTCTCAGGATAGCCAGGTAAAAAGATGTAACATGCCATTAGGAGAAAGCTATAGATCCTGTGCCCAGATCTGCCCATCTTTTGGGCAGCACAATACATGCTCCAGAGCCTCAAAAGCTATTCTTGCTTTGGACTTCTCCTTCAGTGAAGTTTTCTTGCTGTAGCATTCCTTGTTTCCTACTCAGTGGGACCTACAGCATAGCACAAATGGTTTAAAATCAGTTAAGCTCTTGGCTGCTATTTTTTCTTCCTCTCTGTAGTCTGCGAATTTCTACAAGTTTCTCCTGCACTGCAAGTACCCACAGATGTGTTACCCATGTGTCCAGCTGTGCTTGCCAAGCAGGTAGTGTTTATATGGGAGAAAATAAAATGAGCAAGAAGTGACGGCTCTACAGCAAGCAGGTCTGCGAAAGCCACTACCAGAGAAATCAGACCTACAAGTGCCTCCCCTCGTTGGCAGTTCATCTTTAAGTTCTCTTACTCCTGAAGTTGGCAGCAGGCTGGCGTGACTGTGTCTTTTAGAAGTGGGTTAGGATGTCTACACCCAAAACTTGCATATAGGAGATCGTTGGTTTTGCCCTGATACCATTAACAGGGCTGAGAGGTGCTGCCAACCCAACATGTGGACTCTGGCTAATAGTAGCTCCAGCCTCCCAGGCCAAAAGGGCAAGAGTCACCTGGAGAAGACAGCTGGCTGTGAAGAGCTAATCCTCACTGATCTCTATCTAGGGAAGGTCTCTAGTATGCAAACAGTTCTTGTCTGAAGCTTGAGGATCAAGGTACCTGAACACAAGGCCTGAGATACCGGGTGGGTAGAGCTGCGAGCTGGCTGACCGTGTTTGCCATTTCTCCAGTCCTGAGTCTTAGAGCTTCTACTGCAACCAGAAATGGGCTGGTGGGACCTTGGCTTAATGTCTGTTCAACAGCAGCACTTTGAAGAAGGCCCCCAGTCTCACTACGGCGTTGTCAGCAATCAGAAAACACCCCTGCTCTGTTCAAGGGCAGTGTCCCTGGTCAGGGCTGACCGTGCTGCTGTCCAGTCCATCCTCCTAAACCTCCAGTGCGGCTCTGCTGCCTCTGTGACTGCAACTTCAGAGCAAACTATTGGAAGAAGGAGAGATTACTTCAAAAATAATAATTTGCCTCAATTGGCCTCTGGGATACAAATCCCAGTGATTAAAAAAAATAACAGTTTGGCACCAGAAGTTGGGAATCGTCCAAGAGGCACCAAATCTGAGAGCCTGCAGAAATCCAGTCCTGCAGCCCACTGAACTGTGCCTACAGGCACTGGGCACACCTGAGCGCTGGCCTTGGCTGACAACAGAGTGACTGAGATGTTTTTGCTTTATGATGATCTCTAATTGCATTTGGGGTGAGCCAGTACATGTGAATGTTTAAGGGCCTGTGGCCTTCCTAGCCAGAACGATTCAACAACATAACAAGTAGTGTAATGCACTATAGGTATTAAAAAGACATTCGTGCTACTAGAGGAAACCATTCCAAATAAAATGGGAAAATATTCTTTGCACTCAATTAGGAGCACTTACATTCAAAAGGATCTTTGAGCTGATGCACTTCTCTTAAGCTTCCTTCAAACCCCAAGTTCACAAAACTGATGATCTTTGTTCCCCTGAAAAATCATACACCTTGGTTTGTCCTTGGCCATGTGAAGGCTATTTTGAGTGTGTGTACAGGGAAGGTTTACAAAAATTTTAGGCACAAGGGTTCTCAACAGCAGCTATCAGACCCCAACAAGCTTTCTGATGCCCTGCAGACACCAGCATTGCCACTGCTTGCTTGGTTTTGTTGGTTTCCAGCTTTTCCACATAAGCAACTGCTGTGGTTCCAAAAATATGTTATTTAATCATAAATGAGCTGCTCTGTGAACAAGCTTGAGAACCCCTGTTGTGCAGAATTCACAGACAAGCTAATTTACACTGGGAATTTAGAAAAGAAATTATGTTAAAAAAATTCCAAGAAATGTTAACAGATGTTTTCTGCCATGAATCATTTCTCGTAATTTTAAATCAAGCTTGTAATCACTAGAGCTAACATGTTAAACTCAAAACTGGGAGTGGAGACAGAAGAGTAACTTTTGTTGTCTGGGAAATCCTTAAATGAAAAAGTTAAAATTAAAATAAAATAAAATAAATCCTTGAAGTCTCCCTTCCTGATTTCTAAAGATACTGGTGTTCGTAAAACACAGCTGCCCTGACAACATGCACCGTATGTCAAGAAGGCTGAAGACAAATGCCCTCAAGGTGTACAGTTATTCAAAGGAGCAAAGTCCAGTGCAGAACTGGTCTGTTCAATGTAGTCTGATTATCCATGGCAAGATGGCCCAGGGAACAAGAGGAAAAAGGTGGGGTGGAGGAGAAACAAAAGAAACTTCAAGTCACTTTAGATCTCAGCTGCCTGAAGACTTTAGAACATCAGCCTCCCACTGGTCTGCCCACTTGAAAACATTAGAAAGTCTGTCAAGTCCACACACTATCTATGGAAAGGAGCACGTTCCTGGCAGAGGGCTGTCTCTCTCACGTGCTCAGCTTTCCTTTCAAACTTAATTTTATATATATTTATATTTTTTTTATATATATAAAAAAGCACTTGGTTTCCAGGGGCATTCATAATGAGGTCCACAGTGTTTAGAACTTAAAATTCTTTTTCTTTGTTTGGAACAGTGTTTTAAAGTTTTGTTTTAATTAAAAGTGAGTCTTAAAGCATGTTGGACTTCAAAAACATGAGTTTGTTCATGTCTTCTGGACTGAGTAGCCGTCTCCTTTTGATTAAGAGAGCCTGCTCACACATATTTACACATTCACTTCTGGCACCAACAGCAGGCACTGCTAAGAGCCAAAAGGCTAGCTTGGCTAGTTTTGTATGCTTTTGGGTAACACACGACCAGTACTGAAACAGGTCAGGGGTGGTCTGGAAGAGAGGTTCTTGTAAATAATCATAGACTTCATTTTTCCCAAACCAATCTTCTTCCTGAGCTGCTGTGGTTTCCCCTGCTGCCCGCGCTTTCTTGGTTGATGGTTCAAATTCTGTTTCTTCTGCCCAGGACTCTTTCACCTCATTGATCAACTCACAGACCTTGCCAATTATCTCTTCATGCTGGTATGGCGGGACGGGCCGCAGCTTCTGCTGGGGGTCTAAGATCATGGCTACCTTGTGTGCCGAATGGACTTTGAAGTTCTCCTTCAGCGCTTCCAAGAAGAGGTGGCAGAGTTTGCTGACTACGCCAGCGTCATTGGCTTTGGAAGTGAACAGTTTCTCCAGTTTGACGTAGGTGGGCAGTACGAGCTGCAAGGTGGGCCGGCTCTCGTTGCTCAATTCAATCACCGCCTGCTTCACCGGAGCCAAAATGGCTGCAAGGTTGCTGAGCAGATGCTTGTTCAGGTTTTGGATGAGGTTCATCTTCTTGGCCCTGCTGTAAAACTCACAGATCTGCTCATAGCGCTCATGGACGAGCAGGAGGGAGTCGGTCACTGAGTTCCAGCAGGGAGGGGGCGAGGTCTCTTCCAGGGAGCCAAAGGTCTCCTTTGAGAGGCCTGTGGATCCTGCCAAATCTTCACAGACATTCAGGAGCTCGATTACTTCGTGCATATTGCGAGCCTGTAGTGTTCGCTTATTCAGCACACTCTGCACTACTGAGTTCAAGGCACAGGCCGAACACCGCAAGCACATGCCTGCCTTGGAGAACGCAGAGGAATTGACTTTGCAGTCTGTGACGTACACCGTCCTGATCTCTGACATCACAAACTCTGAGAGCACGTTCTGCACCCAATGGTGGATAAAATCACCGTTATCTCGAATATCTACACCTTTAATTCCCAGGACGTAGCTCTTGATGTGGTTGCCTTCCACCTGATAAGCTGTCAAGATGTAGCAAGAATCAGGACCGATGCTCTGAGAGTGGCAAGTGACACCTATGCCAAGGCACGCGTTGCTGCCCAGGGCGCAGGTGACTTTGACTTTCACTTGGTTGTACATCCGAGGCAAATGCTTCAGAGCCAGCGTGTTGAAATTGCCCAGGATTTCGGTGACTGAGAAGGCACCATAGCGAGCTCCGCTGTCCACCAGGGTCTGTGCTAGCTTGATGAATTCCTTCCCGCTCACCACACTCAGAGCCCCCAGGTCAGTGCACATCACCCTCAGGAGCCTCTCGGCAATGTTCTGCCGCTCCTTCTCTGGGATCGCGCTGTTGCCTACCGAACCACTCGCGGATGCTGCAGGGAGATATAAGGAGGGAGAGAAAGCACCAGATGAGAATTGCTCCTCTGCAACAGGAGCCGGGGGGAAGTCACACAACAATTCTGACAGAGACCTCAGGAGGTCCAGTGGCCTATACCACCCAGCAGGTATAACATGCCCAGATGATGAAAGAGGCAATTCCAACCTGGATTTCTTTCTTAAAGTGTTTCTGGATGGAGGCACTTCCAGGGACAGGTTTTGTCCTTGCTTAGAGGACAAGGAGCTTATTTGCATGCTTCCCCTGACAGGGGAACTGAAACTGAGCTCACATCTATTCAGAATTCAGCGCCGCACCAGCAGCATCTTTGTGTTGTTCATTTAGGAACTGCCTAGGTAAGCTTGAACCATGCGAGCTGTTTGCAAATCATGTCTACTGTAATCACAGCTCTACTCATATAGTTAGCCCAGCTGGAAGGCTGAGCTTCCTCCTGCTATTTGTAAGTTAGGCCTTGGTTTTGAGTCAGTTCTTTTTGGAGGAGTTGCTTCCTCCACCACCTTAAATGTGTTGAAGCACTACTTCCGAATTCTTCCTCTGTCAACCAGTGATTTATCTTTTTATCACTGACACTGATATCACTGATTCACTTTTTATCACTGATTCTGAGCTAAATGAATGTCACTTTTGGCCATATAAAACACCGTGTTTTCTTATCACCCTTCTCCCCAGCTGCTTAGCTCCAGAGCTTACAAACTGCCTTTGCTTGGGGCTGTATTTTCGTATTATCTGTGTTGAAATTAAGTTCAGAGGAGAAGTTGGGGATAAATCCACACATGTCTGCCTGCCACATGAAGCAACAGGTTATGCCTATACCACACAGTGCCAAACGGAGTCATTTCTTAACTCCAGGCTGATCTTTAATCAGATCTGGCTGGGAACCCCTGGCTTTAACCAGGGGTTCCCAGCACTTGTGTAAGGGGTATAGGTGTTCTGCTTTGCAGGGTACCATATGAACTACACATGAAATCAAGCACCGTCAGGTGAAGACACTGTACCATGCCCGAGTCACTGCTGCAACCATTTCTGGAAGAATCACTGCCTCAAAGCTGAGGGGTAAGCCCAGGACAGAAGAGCAAACAGCACTACGTACTATTGTTGGCATTGTTTCTTTGGAGCTGTGGTTTCCACTTTTCTTCAACAACAGCTAGAGGTGATCTGGGCTGGCTAGAGGCGATATTGTTTTCATTGTCAGCTGTGGGACAAGAGACACGGATGTGTTAGAAGCACAAGATACTAATGCTTAAAGTACAAAGAAGGGGAAATAGTATCTATCAGCTTAGCATTTACACCTGTGTTTCTCTTCGTGACATCAATCTACTATGCTCTCTTAAGTTGTGAAGTGGTTTTCAGTGAGATAACACAACCCAGTTAGAACCTTGAAAACCCCATCACCTCCCAAACCACAGCTGAACTGACACAGGGTTTTTTGGCATCAGCACAGCTTGAGAAACATCTCTCAGGCAACTGGAGCTGCACACTAGGAGGAATAAATCATGATGTTGCTTCTGCAGCCTGTCTTGTGCCATTTGCTTGTTTTGGAAATGAAAGCAAATGTAACACATTCATCCTTCTTTCTTTGCCCTACTGACTCTCTGCCCTGTGGCTGACTTCTCTTTTCTTTACTGCAACTACTTCAGTTTCCACACCAAATTGAGCCCCTTCAGAAACTTCCCACTCTAGCGAGAGGTCCATTCTCCTCTCAGGCTGTCCATTTCAGCCTCAGATTGGAAAAAAAAAAGAAAAAAATATATTTTTGGAAAGGAACCAAAACATGTTCCTCCTTAAGGCTGCAAAGATAGCAACTCCCTTAGGAGTCTTTGTGTTCATTTTCCTTATATGTGGTGGCTAAACACTTTGCCAGCTTTATGGGATTTTTCAGGTCAAGAACAGTAAATTTATTGTTGTATTCACTCCTTTTCCTCTCCTGGGCCCAAGAGCTTTGCCCCCACCCTGGTGAAGTTTGCCTGTTCTTAGTATACTCTACTACAAGATGAAATAGGCTATGAAATAAGCTGGGTAGCAAAAATAAAGTGTAAAATGAAGAGAGGTGGAAGAAGGAGAAATAATGAGAGAGATGACTAGGCTGAGTAGAGAGATGAAATTAAAAACAAGTAAGACAGAACAATTTCTTCACTCATCACAGCTGGGCTTATCTCACCTGATTTTGGACATCTCTATCAGAGGCACCTCTTCTCAAGATGGTCCCTTGCGACTCCTTTTACACTCAGTGGTGCAAAACAGAGACTGATTCATTCATCCAGCCTGAACCAGCTGACTCCTGTAGTATGAGATCTATCATACTCTGAACTCACCTGGAAACAGTGACCTCCTCTCCACTGATTAAAAAGGGAGTGGAAGGTGACCAGCTCAGGTGGTAACATCTACGGTCTCCAAATACCAACATTCAGTCAAATGAAACCTGCTCAAGAGGGCAGAGCAGTGGGCATCAGAATGAACAGGAGAGGGCAAAGTTACTTTCCTTTGTGCATGGCAATGACCTGGAGAGATCGGCAAGAGCCCAGGGACAAGCAATGTTGTGAAGAAACTCTACTGCTCTCTTCCATACAAACAAGTCCTCTCAAATTTGAGCTGCTCCACATTCTAGCTCAAATCTAGCTGAAGAACAGCTGCAAATCAAGTCCAGAAACACAGGAAAACACAGAGCCAGAGCCCAACCAGGGTAGATCCTGGGACTGCCCAGAGGACTGTACATGCCCGGACAATCCAGGGTATGGTGTCACGGTGGTTTTTTTGGAAGCACTGTCATGCTCAGGACTGTAGTCAGAGGCGGGTGTGGAAGGGACCAGCTCCAGTGAATGACAGCAGATACAGCACATCTGTTTCCCCCCAGCATTTGCTCTACAGCTTACGCCACAAGTGGCCTCAACTGCAACATCTGCAGGTAGGCAAAGGAGAAGGCTGTCCACTAAGTTTGTTCATTTATAGTGGTTCACTTCGGTTCAGGCCTATGAACATGAAGGCTTCCTTGTCTTGGTAGGAGGAATGGTGGGAGACATCCTCTGTTTTTCCTCCCCTCCAACACTTTATCTATTTCACAATAACAGGGGATTAATTATGTGCAAATATCCGTTAGCATTCTATATGGCATTAATGAGATTTGTGTACTTCAGCCTCATCTTCCTTATCAGGCAGTCTACAAACTATACAGATCATGCTTCTTTAATTTCTCTTCATGCCTCCAATCCTTTAATCCAGGTTCATCCTTAGTTGCCCTTCTATTTTTTTAGCTCTAGATTTTAGGGAAGGCATTATATGGTAGCATTCAACCTGAACAAAGTATCTTAAAGGGAGTCAAAGCTGTACATTGCACAGTATAATTACAGAACAAATTCTTTTGCTTTGTATTCTGCTGTTCTATTTCTGCCTTTCAACCTCCAATTTACATTCTAATTGCTTCTTCTCATTGTGTAGCTGTTTTATGGAGCTATAATTTCCCCTTATTACCTTTCAGCCTCCAGATTTAGCCCTCTGCATGACAGAAGTGCCAGTATGTCCCTGCATTTGCTCCTCAAAGCCAGCAGTGCATTCCCTCTCTTTAGTCACTTCCGAGAAGGGCTCAATCACACATTACTTTAAGTTGGCACAGATTAACCATTTGCCTCAAAGATGATCAAGCCAAACTGGGTTTCTGAATGCACTAGCTGAGAGAGGTTTGAAGCATTTCTTGAGCACGGGCAAATTTTCTTGTGCAAACTGCTGCTATGCCAGCGTGGCCAGTATGGGGACCCCCTGCCACCAATTCTGCTGACCACTGCAAGGCCTCTCAGACCAAAGCGATACTGGCGCTGAGCAGTGACTGTTTCTTGGATATCCCTAAGTGCTAACAGGCTAAAAGGTTGCTTAATCAGTCTGCTCTGATTAAGGAAGATTTCCAGAACCAGACACCCACCAAAGCCATCTGCGGTTCTTCCGTCTCATCATTTTGTTTTACCCTCATCCCACAAGAGCTGGAAAAAAAATATGGCAGAGCTCACATGAAGTTGCATGGATTTGGAGGAAAAAGTTGATATTTCCTCCAGACCAAGAGGCCTAAGCACAGCACACAGGCAAGCATCATGTACAGGAAAGGACAGGCTGCTTGTTCACATGGGGCGGTTTGGTGGATGGGCTGCAGAAAGCATTCCAGGAAGACAAAGACATGTTTGTTGTCACTGTACCATCGAGACACTGAGGGAAGGAGCTCAGGAGAACACAGCGACTAACAAACAGACAGAGCAGGGAGAGGTGAGAAAATACAGCTCAACCAGAATAACCCTGAGTAGGGGAAGATGGGATTACACATTGATCCACGTGCATGTCTGCTAATGCTACACATGACAGATACCTGCTTCCTTCAGACCTTTTCCTTGTCCAAAGTAACCGAGGTGGACAAGCCTGGAGGCCCTGGGTCATTTGTGAAGGAGAGAAGGAGGAAGCTGCAGATAGCACTAGCCTAAACTTCTCAGCATCTCACACCTTGCTGGTGAACCGTCATTCTTCCCTTTGATACCCCTAGCCTTGGTTCCATCTCTGCAGCTCCTCTTCTCTACAGTGTCACCAAAGAGCTGTAACTAAAAATGCTGCATTCATTACTGGAAACCAGAACAGGGACCAAGGTGGCCACGACACAGCTGGAAGGCACGCAGAGATTGCCTCTGACCAACGGCAAGGACAGACCCCGTCCGCATGGACCCCTGACAGCCACAACCCTGACGTGAGCTTCACTGCTCCTCCGTGTGCATAAAGTCCAATTACTCCACGCTAACCAGCTCGCACTCTAACATAACATAACATCCCCAAAGATCACCCATAGAGTTTCATAATAAACCGCTCTAAGCGTCTGTTCCTAATATTATGAAGATGACAAATAAAGGAGCTGCTGAACGGCACATGAACGATAACCAATGAGAACTTCACTTGAGAAAACATCTTTACAGATGAAGAACTCAAAGAACGCTTTCATATAAACTAGGATTAAAATTAAAACATGAAACAAAATAAGAACTTCTATTAATTCAGTGTCACAGAACTGAAAATACGCTTTCCCTTGAGCCGCTTGTCCTTCCTTGCCACATTACTCAGGGTCTATTTATAAAGTGAACGTAAATGCAAGCACTGAATATACCCCTTAGCAGAGCATCTGTCTGTTGGAGAACACCAGCCTATCAAAGGTGAAATAATTTCTAAACCTGCCTCAATTTACTTTAGTTTTCATTCAGGAGAAAAAAACCCAGATAATTCTATTAATATGCCAAAGAGTCTGTTTTGACATTTTTGAATATTTCGAATGCTGTGTTCAAAACAGCTTTTGTTTTGAAATCTAAAAATCTTCTCTTAATATTCAGGTAGAAAACAAGAGATGTATTAGGAACAAAATAATTGTTATTCCTCAGAGTACTATTTTGCAGAGAGGTTAGGATGAAATGAACACAACTTCTGAAATTGCACCCTTTTTTTTTACGAAAACACTTCAATCTTTTGTCGAACTCGAGGAAACACAAGAGGAGACTTGTGTAGATAAAGGCTCTGCTGCCCTGCAAGACTGTTTTGCTCTGTTTGCTTCTATGAGAACTACCCTTTCTGCAGGAGGAGGGGTATTATCTGCTGTCAAAGCGAGTGACCCATTAATACCTATGAAATGAGCATTTCCTTGGTACCTTGGGACAATGGGGAGTTTGAAGCGCTCCATGCTAGCGTGGCACACGTTTCTCTGCTCTTTCTATGCAAAGGAATAAAATATGATATGACACACCCTGAGCCTTGCACCGTTGCAGCCACTGCTATGTGCTCCAGGCTTTGAGTATCTTTCTTCTCTTTTTTTCTTTTTTTCCTGCAGGTGAAATTACTGGGGCTTGGGGAAACCGTGAGCACGGGAAGCTCTATTGACACACAACGGGGTCAACGTCAGGCAGCAGCGCAGAATTTGATTCTCCGCTCTAAGCGAGTCAAAGTGCCCAGCTTACCTGCGTGGGACTGCATGTGCTCCAGGAGATTGTTATAAAACTGGAACTGGATTCCACAAGCTCCACAGGTGTAAGGTTCTGTTTGGGAGAAATCAGTTCAGAAGAATTACACAGAGTATGCAGGGAAGCAGCACACGTGCATACTTGAGTTTGTACAGTAGCTGTGCGGTGTCCCAGCGCCCAGGCCATGTCACCTTGGCCAACTTGGGCCCTCGACAGCGCATTCTTAGAGCCCAACCGTCGAGGTCCAGGCTGGGACTCGGGGCAGTGCTAGGGCACATGTCTGCTTCCTGAGTTCGGGTCAAGCATGTAGGCATGTGCTTCACTTTGCACCCGTGAGAAGGTCCTGGGTGGCACAGGGACTGCTCAAGCACTAAAGTGAAGCACCTGCAGGTGTCTTTGTACGAGTGGGATCGTAGTCAACTAATGACTTGAGAAGCCTCAGGCTGACCAGCAGCAGGGTGTCCTAGCCCATGCCTGCTGCAGGTTGCTTTAAGCATATTCTTGTTCTTTTAAATCTCAACGCAAAGTAATGTGAATTCATTTTATACCCCGTTCTGTCAAATTCCAGCCCCTGGTGCCGTTTTGGAATAAGACAGGGAACACTGGGCTGTGAAAAATCCTTTTGCTTGGAACCCAGGACACAAAGACATTCCTGTGGGGAGGTCGGCGAACTTTTTGTTGCTGTCACCAAGTGCAGCAAGACTGGGGGATGGCGAGTGCTGCTGGGCTCAGTGCTGGCAAGTTGGCAGGGTAAGCAAAGGTGCAGGGGAGGAAGCACAGAAATCAGAGCTGTGCCAGAAGGCTGAGAGCAGAGCAGGAGAGCCGTGTTGCCGGAGTCATATGGATGAGCTGGAGCCAGGGAAGCGCTGGATGTACAATTCCTGTGTAAGCTGCAACATAGGCTTAGTTCTAATCTGCCAAGTAGACTGAAAAATCTTTTTTTTTCCAATGCATCAACCTCATCGTTCGTGTTTGCAGTTGCTCAGTTTAAACAGTAGGAGCTGAGTGCTTTGGCTGGCAGATGTACTACCAAGCTGTGGAGGGATACGTCAACATTGCAGCTTCCTTCTTTACCTGCAGGTATGCCAGCATGCTGCCACCATGTATGCTGTGCCACTGTATTTTGTAACAGCAGAAAGGACAAATGCGAGCATATGGCATATAAACAATTTTGCATGGAAATGCCTGACGCACACGGAGTAATTTTTGTTGCTACAATATATCAGAAATATGTATCTATGTTTTAAGGGAAAAAATATACCTTGATACATTCTGTATCAATGAAACAGAAGAAATCTATTGTTCATATGCAAAAGTGCAAGTATCCACTGTGCAAGAGCCAAAATACAGGAAAGCACAAGCCTGATTTTGCTGTAACCTATGAGATGTCTCCAGCAGGGAGCAAAGAGCATAAACAGTCCTAGAACAGTCACCCCAAGATGTAATTATAAGCCATAAGGTCAGACACTTTGCTGTGACTTTTTCCTAAAGTCTACAGCACTTTGAAACGATGACGCCAATTCCAAACAAAGGGGCTCTGCTCAATTCTTTATTTAACTTAACATACTTTCTTGTGATGCTACTGTTATGTTGATTCTAGTGACACAAATTGGAAATACCATAACTAGGTAACTCTAGGTTCTAGAGAAAAGCAAGAGATTTGGAGGCTGAGTGGCACCTACAGGGATTTCAGGTTGGTAGAGATCAACATATGGACTGGTTATTTCTATTGAAATTATTAGTAGTGAAAAAGTTGTGGTAAAATGCTATAAGAGATAGGATTCTTGCTCTGTTCAGAGCAAGACTGAACAGAGTTGTTATTTTATCATTTAAAATCCTTCTGTAATTATTGGAAAGGAACAGACCTGAAAGAGGTGAAAATCACCACTTTCAGCAAGTATTTCACTACACCAGATATTACAGACACACTTATTTCTCACTGCTGTTTATATGAAGGAAGTCCAGCCTGCTCATTTGGATGAAGAGGTCTCCAACCAAGCGAGACAAACCCCACTTCAGTGTCACAATTAATATTTGATTAATCTATCCAAAGGAGGTCACCTTCAAAGAGCCTGCTGAAGTTTGACAGATCTCTGGTGCCCGTAGCCAGAGCTGCTTGCAGAGCTACCAGTCCCTGTTGCTCTCGTGGAGAATCCTGCCCCAATGACTCCACTGGGAGAGCAGAACATGCTGCACATCTCTGAACATGCTGCACATCTCTGATGCTTCAGATAGTCCAGCACTAGCAGATGGTGAAGGTTGACCCCCTGGGAAACTTTCAGCACTCAGTGTGCCATTTAACACCAACGGGCATGTGCAGCTCCTTCTGCTACCTCTGCCTGCAGTAACCTTGGGCACAGAAGGAATGACCAAGCACTGTATCCTTGACTGTTGGAGTCCGAGGACTCCCTTCTCTCCTCCCAGAGAAGTACACAAACCCCATGATTCTCCTAAACACGTTCCCAAGAAGTCACCAGCACAATCCTTAACCAGCCTCACTTACAGGACACTCCTCTGGGAAGTGCAATTGCCCACATACATCCAATACTCTCCACACAGTGTGTTTCTCACATTTATAGTAAAATAGAAGAGGAAAAAATATCCTCACTGTTCCTTTCCAGTACGTTTTTTCTCACCGAGCTGCTTTATCTTCCTCCTATTTTATTCTCAGCTATTCTGCTGTCATAAAGCTCACCCTCCTTTCTTTCAGCCTCTCTCCTTGCCTCTTCACTCCCTTTCATCCATCTCTGCAGGGCTCTCTGCATCTCCATCCATCGTGTTGGGCCCATCATGGACTCCACAGCCCTCTGCCTCAGACTCTTCCCTATGCCACTACAACACACTGAGTGTGCTCCAGTGAAAGGCCTCTTATTTGGAAGTCTTTTCAGAAGAATCTTTTCCATATTTAACCTGTTTCTGAAAGCTCCCTCTTCTGCTTTGCTACAAAAACACCCAGAGCTGGAAACAAAATCAACTTCTCTATGTGCTTGTCTTTTGTTCTTACCTCTCCAGACCAGCCTAATGCTGGCTATAAGTATGGGTTCACCTAATAAAATGGGAAGAGAAATAGATGCTTTTGTGCTCCCAATTATGATGTTTTTTTTCTTTTTTGGTCATAAAGTATGTCTACCATTGGAGGATGGTATCTAAAAATAATTCATCTGAATGAAATAAATTTGAAGTATTTTTCTTTCAAAACATGCAAAAACTCTCAAGTGAAAAGTGGACTTGAAAGCTAATTTCTCATTCTAAAGAAGGTTCAACATATTCTAAATATTTCCTCCCAATATTCCCACGACAAAAATTCATATAAGTCTATGGTTTTCCACAAAAATAAAATAAGTTAAGGTAAAATCAGGGTAATATTTAAATTCATCAAACAAATCAAAAGTGATGCTTGGGGAAGATGTACAGAGTGCCTTTGAGAATGAACTAACTTTATTTCCCAAGGCTTTCTTGACACTCACACTTTTCAGATTCCAACCTCCACTCCTTTACGTTCC
The DNA here is from genome assembly GCF_059628265.1 of Tinamus guttatus. Classification (NCBI taxonomy): domain Eukaryota; kingdom Metazoa; phylum Chordata; class Aves; order Tinamiformes; family Tinamidae; genus Tinamus; species Tinamus guttatus. The sequence continues at coordinate 2,834,964 of NW_028288831.1, forward strand.
ACACTGCAGAGAGCTGGGAATAGTTAGGCCACGTTGGAAAGGCGGTGAGGGAGGCATCCAGAGCTAAAGAAAGAAGGAAGATGGGTCTGAAAGACCAAGAGGAAAAAGGGGAGCTCTGTGTTGGAAGCCAGGCACAACTGGAAGAGAACTGCTCATCTCGGCTTGCACTCTCAGCAAGTAAATCCTCCATTTGATTTCTGCTTGCAGCTCAAAAGTGGAATTAACTGGAAAACCTGTTTGACAAAAAATGCTCTCAAAACTTCTCTCCCTTGGAGCAGAGCCCCTTTCATACCACTGCAGCATCTCTGCTTTTCTCTTCTCCAGAGGGAGTTTCAGCTCTCCTCCTCCTTGCTCAGACTGAGTTTTACAACATCCAGAGAGCTGTTGTCCAGCAAGTAGTTTGAACTCAGCCAGGCGCCCACAGAGTCCCCCCCAGGACAGCAGTCCAGGCCCAGACTGCTTAAGACCAATGCACCCTCTTGGGAGATTTAAACCAATCTCTCTCCTATGCAATGGAATAAAAAGCTTGGGAAAAAAAGGGGGGATTTTCAGACGCAGGCAAGGTGCACATGTGCTTCCCTGCTTCTAGGGCACCCTGATGCAACCATGCCCAGCCCTGCACCCAGCCTCCCCAGCACAGCACAGCACTCCTCCTTTGAGGACATTTCTTTCCACCTCCCATGGCTTTTCTGATCTGCTTGTTCCCAGACTTTTCCTGTCCCACTATTGCTCTTACAATAAGTAAATGCTAGTTAAAACATATGAGGTAAGGAATATAAGTTCTCTAATGCTTCTCCTCTGCAATAAACCTTCAAACTGACTAAGTTAAATATTCACATCTGCATCTCAGAGGGCCAGGAGTTGTGGCAGAAACAACAGTCCTTTTGATGAGAAGGGCAGCCATCCACCCGATGTGCTCAGACAGGCTCCTGGATCCACCCTGGAGCCATCAGCCTTTTTCCAGTGCCAGGTGCTGTGAACTTTCCCGCTCCGCTCCCTTGGCAGGAGCTCGGGCGCAGGGTGTTCCTCACTCTCCGGTTCCATTTCTCCCCGTTTCCACTCTCGCAGGCAGCTGGCGGCTGCTATAACCACGTGCTGCTGCCAGCTGCTCTCCAGCTGTGCACTTGCCTTGCTCGGGGGGTGGGTTGGGACTCTGCTCCACATCTGTAGTAACAGCTCCCAGACCCCACGAGCTCTCCTGGGCTCTTCTAGGGTGCTGGTTGGCAAACGGTACCAAGGGTACATAGGGCTTGGTGAGGGGACAAGCTCTCACACCCTGAACATCTTCCCGGCAGCCTCCCCTCTCCTCCTCTGAAACTGCTGTGCCAGGAAAGCCCATCACCAGTCCTGGGGCCAGGGGGCTTATCCACAATAAGAATTCAGGAAAGCCTGGATGAAAAAGCTGCACGTGTGCTGCCACTCTGCACCCGGACAGCCTCAATCCCATGGATGACTATAATTCACAGCAGGCTGATAGTGGCTGCCACACTCACAGACACCCAGAGCTTCATTGGTGGTACAGCCAGGACTAAAAACCAGCTAAAATTCTCCAGAAAACTGGAGCTGGGCCGGACCTGCTGGCCCTCAACCAGGGAACTCCAGGTGACAGGTTGGTTAGACCTCATTCGCCATGGCCACATAACGCTCTATCCCTTCTGTCTACGTCCTTCTTCCCCTGCTCTCAAGAGGGTGTTGCTGATCTCTGGTCTACAAGTCCTGCAATGCTGACCACTCAACATCTACCACAGCATTCTAGCACATCTCTAGAGGGCTCAGAAGATGAGACCGCAGGGCTGCTCTGTGTGTATTGGGCATCTCCTGCCTCTGCGCTCTGCCCATTCTCACACTTGCAGAAAATTGCCGCAGAAAGGGTTGAAATAGGCTCCAAGTCTTCACAAAAGAGTAGGCAGATCATGAACTGGGCCCTCAGAGAGTTCACGCTGTCACACTAGCTCTGCTGTCTCCTTGGCTCTGTTACTGCTGCATGTTTGGAAGCTTTCTGCAAGACATCAAGCTTGTAGCCCAAATTTGGCAGCAGAAAAGTCTGTTCGTAAAATGGCAAATGTTGCGTGGGCCGTTCCTGTCCACATGCCACCAGAGAAGGCAGGGAGAGTACTTGATCACGAACACATGACAGTTGCCTCACAGCACAGCACCTACTTTGGTCCCCCACTATCCTCCCACCCACCATCATCTCCCAGAACCTGCTTGAGACATCAGGTTAAAACAAGAGCAAACTGCTAGAGATCTCTAGTAGTTTCATTTCACCCTCATTTCCAGCGAGGATGACAGAGCACTGGAACAGGCTGCCCAGAGAGGTTGTGGAGTCTCCTTCTCTGGAGATCTTCAAAACCCGCTTGGATGCAGTCCTGTGCCACGTGCTCTAGGTGACCCTGCGTATGCAGGGGGGTTGGACTAGATGACCTCTAGAGGTCCCTTCCAACCTTCGGCATTCTGTAATTCTATGATTTCCCAGATTCCTGCATTGCTGTTACACTAGGACACAACTGACAGCAGGTCAAGTCTGTGACAAGCAGAACCCCACTGCTCTCACATGGTCATCTCCAAGGTGACAGCGCTGCTCTCCAACAACACGTGGATCCCACTGCACCGAGCTAAGAGCCCAACTCCATAGCTCTTCTGCTGCAAAACGTTTGGGAAATTAGAATGAGCAAAAAATTACCCCAAACATGTGCTGTCTTCCAGCAGGAAAGGGATGCTCTATGGACAGAAGACCTCAGTAGGGTCTGACTCTCATTTTTGAGCCATCAGCAGTGCCAGAGGACTGCAACCATCAAGCGCAGGGTGTTTCCAACAAACTCAGAAGTTCGGTTAGAAACTCAGGCACTGAGGTGTCCCTAGGCAAGGGCATTTCATTCTCCTGCCCAGCTCTGAAGAGCTTTCTTCTCCAAAATTGAGAGGCTACATTGGCTGAGAAGCACAAAACAGTGTTCCTTCCCAAGAAGACTCTTCACCCCTCTCTGCTCTGAACAAGGCTTGGGTCGCCCTGACTAGTTGGCCTGGTGCTCTCTGAAGCCATTACAGAACCTCAGAGCACCAGCAGTTGTTGAATCCTTTTAAATCTCCGGAGCCATGTGGAACTAACATTCACACACAGCTGCACAATTTGAAACATCCTTCCCTGGGGCTATTATTAGACGTTTTTATTAGTGCTTTTAGTATATATATCTGCAGTGAACAAAGCTCCAGAGTAAGACAGCAGGCTGCATAAGCCAAGACTGAGGAAAAAAAAAAAAAGGCATTTGTGCTTAGGTTAAATAAATCACCCTAATTCCCATGTTAACTCATGTTGCCACATCTAAGCCAGAGGAAAAAGCAGAACTCCGTTTGGGGCCAAGAGTGAATACGAGTCAAGAGCTTTTAATAGAAAGTGTCTTGCCATTTAGCAGAAATGCCCCGAGGACACTGTAGGCAAGCTCGATCCAGCAGGCAGCAAACAACCCGTGTCTGTGCAGGGAGGCAGACCCCCCAGCCGTGCACTCCTCCTCCCAGAGAGCGCCCACATTTCAACACTTCCATCCACACTTTGATGAAAAACAAATACAAAATGAGCCAGGAAAGCCTCTCATGGTTTTCTCTCCATTTCCACTAGCTAGTGACCCTGTATCTTCACACACCTCAGGTCCAAACTGATGAAATGATACATTCCAAATGAGCAGCAGTCTCTTAGAAAAATGTTACCATGCACCAGAACTGTGGAATGTTCTTGAAAGCAGAACTTGTGTCAATTCCACCAATCTCAAACAGTACAAGGTGCTACGAAGCATCCTTCAAAATGGGGAGCCTCAAACACACAGTTCTCAAATTTGCTAGCACTGAATTTGACTTCTGTTCCAATGGGAGTGCTCATCTTCTGAATGAAATTCTAATTTATTTCTCAGATTTGTAAATGGGAAGAGAAGAAGTGTTCTCTCCTACCCTGGCCATGTTCAGGGCCTACCACCCCGGAAGGTCCAGGCGCTCAGGGCTGGCTCACGGGAAGCAGTAGATGGTGAGCTTGGAATAGGCAGCATCCCCCCAAAAAACAGACAGGAGTCGAGCAGTAGCAAACCACATAATAACGTAAAGGATTAGAATCCACCTATTAGAAACATCAGGGAGATGGGGCAAAAATCTTGATCGGAGACCACCTGCCTCAGTCCTGAAGAACCTGCTCTGGTGCATTTGCTTGGCCCACACCCTGGGCTCCTGGTTCTCACGGGCAGACTCAGGCCAAAGGGAATCATCTTTGGGAAGCTGTTTAGTGAGTTCAGCCATCGGAACAAGTTTTCCCTTGTGCAAGTGTAAGTCAAACACGGGTTTTCAGTCTTCAAAACTTGGTGTTATAGGTATTGTTGGCATAGTTCACAAAACTGAGCTCCCAAAAGGCTGCGAGTCCAAGCGGTTTAGCACTGAAACACCCTGAAGGATCCTTCTGTCACCTTTTAACCTGAACCCGGGGCTACAGAAGTGAGGCCTTTTATTCTTTGACATCCGGACTCATAATGAAAAGCATTTTTTTCATGAAAAATGCTGCCAGGGCAGGCCAGTAAGGCCGCAGGGTGGGAGTCGCCGCCTATGCGAACCACAGACATCCATCACACTTACTTTGTAAAAGCGAGAAAGGATTTGAAATCAGGGAACTTGTGGTTTCTGCAAAAAAGAGATTTAAGTACTGAGACTGGCAGAGACCTTGCTGCATGCTACGCAGCTCTGCCTAGCTGCTCCCTTATCCTTCTGCTTGCTCTGCATTTCCAGATTTAACGGTGGCAGGACAGGGCTGGCCATTTGCAGCAAACTTCTTTGCATCCAGCTGTGAATTTTCTCTCAGCATCTTGGTCAAGTTTCTCATGAATGCGAAACTGCCTCTTTCCTTCCCATTTGCACATGTCCACATATTTTTTTCTGACATTTCTGACATCGACTGCAGCGAGAGCAGTTAAGCGGTGAGGACTGCTGACAAAATGCGAAGCTGTGGGGTGGGGAAGGAGCCCTTTGCAAATGCTCTAGCTGAGGCCCCAGGTGCCAATTCCCTGATACGTCGTGCACCTTCCTCCACCTCCCTGTGTGCCTGGAAGGCTTGGAAGGAAAACCGGAAGGTTTTTAACCTCGTTGGATGAGGTGACAAGGGAAATGGTACATGTTCCTAAGTGTACGTGTTACTTCAGGGTGAGAATATTTTCTATTGAGCACGGAGCACCGCGAATGGTATCTCTGAGACGTGGCTGAAAGCCTTTGGTCAACCTACAGGGGCTATTCGCACTCCAGGCCAAAGTGCCCTGGATCAGAAGTGGCAAATCTCAGCCAGGGTGGCAAATCTCACAGGGTGATCACCTCAGATCACCCTGTGCAGTTTCCTACAGCTGCAGGTTAGATCCTCTAGTGTCAAACCCATGTAGAGGGGAAGAAACCATGACTGCTAATTATTCAATCATCAGTTCCATGCAGTTGTGAAATGGTCCCAGGTGCAAAGTTCTAAACTGAAAGAGGCTCTCAGGGCTGACAAGACTGTTGCGGTTTGTTTGGACAAAAAAATGGGACTTTCTGGTCAAGCTCAGAGGTCAAGCAAGCTGAGGGTTTGCCCTGAATATGTCAGAAGTTGCTTCCAGAGAGGGCTTCAGCTGGCAGGGCCAGCTGGTGATGAATGGAAATGAAGGCATGGATGATGCTAGGCAGACAAGAACAAACAGTGCTATGGAAAGGTGATGCATGGAAGCAGGATACAGAATGCTGCCAATTGCTTCAAACATCCGTATTATCTGCTGAGGCACCGCGAGTGCCATTTACAGCTGCTAGACTCTGTATCTGGAAGATCATCTTCATTGAAATAGGTTGCTAAGCTGGTCCTGCTGAGCAGGTGAACATTGCAGACTGCTGTAGGTGCCACTCTTTTACCATTTGCGCTCTCGTCCGGTTTGGGGAGCATTGCACATATTCAGTGAGCACAGGGACGCTCACTAGTCAGTCCTGGAGCTTCAGTCTTAAAGGGCTCTCTCGGCATCCAGAAGTGAGAAAGCTTTTCAAGTTAAAAACCAGCACTTTACCCTCCAACCTAAAGCAAACCTGACCTGGAAGGGCAGGACAGGCATATATTATTTAATACATCCCAATGTATTCTCATGGGCACACTTGGCATGAGTTAAATTGTTTTCCAGCCAGTACTGTTAATACGGTCTCCGCTTTATGTTGACTTCCTCTACAAGTGAAAAGTGTTCTCAATCTGCAATAGGAGTTGAAGACACTCACCAAACAGTAATAGGAATTTTCTGATCTTTATAGTCTAGGCCAATGCTCTCCGTGCACTGTATGTTTCATACGCCCTATCCCAGTCAATTTTACCAAAAGCCACCAGCAACCGTGAAAAAAATTGCCAGAGTGTCATAGTTTGCCTCCCGATAATTCAGCTTGTTCTGGGTTTTGCTAATCTTTCACTCCGCAGATTCTCCAGGCTAGATAGAAATATAAGTTCATTCTTTCCTTGCTCACACCCTGGTCTATCAGCGATTCTTCTTCCTATGTCCCGTCCACCCTGGCATGGCACAGTATCTGTGCTTGAAGACCACAATCCCAAGGTTGTATTTCTGGCTGCTTTTTCACAAATCTGCTGACTGCTCACACTGCTGCCTCAACATCTTTCTTATTTATTGTCTTGACGTCCCTTCCAAAGAGCTGCTGTCTCAGAGCTCTTGAGGAACTGGCAGGTTTCCACTCACAGACAATTGCTGCTGAGAGGTTATTTTAACCAAGATATTTTTCTTCCTGTCTACAAATAATCCATTCAACAAGACAAGCCCACAAGTGCTAAACGAACATGGCACCAGAAATGAATAGTTCATTCTGGGAAAGCTTGATCCCAAGTGAATGCTAGGTGGAACCAATGTGGCATATTTATGTGATAGAGTAAAATGACTATTTTAAAAAATGCACAAACAACTGTGTTGCCCTATAGCACCTATAGGTTAGTTAAGACAACATGGGAGCTCCCCTAATGAGGAACCTTCCCCTCCTCACTCCTCATCCATTAGCAGGCTTGGACCTGGTGCCCCTCCAGCTCAAGGACAGCAGCAGCCGGCTCTTAGTCGTGAATCAGCCACCAGATGACAGATACCAAACAATGAATCCAGGCACTTGCATGGAATTTATATTTTGCACGAGTCCAGCTGGCATAACCTGCCAGACAAGCAGCTGTGTCTCCAGGGGCAGAGGCTCTAGCGCTGGTTGTGCTAGCGCCGTGCTGCAGTCAACGATCAAGAACTCTTATGCCTTAAGCATTAGTCACACTTACTTACTGAAGTTTATATCACACAAGTCTCCTATGTTCCAAAGAGGAAATCCAGTCGGACAGACTATATCATCACTGAACTACAGAGAGAGGCCGTAAGAGGATGTACAGTCAACAGCAAAAGATCCCAGTGTTATTAACACACCTGGCTGCCTCCACCTTCACGCATACCATGATTTCCTGCACTTTCAGTACAAAACTGCTTCTTTTTTTGGCTCTCTGGCAGCTGGAGAACCTGCACATTTTTACTCTGCAGCAAGAACATCCATCTGCTCACACCCATTAGCAAAGCACAACATGGATAACAGTCTCAACACGCAGTTTCCTTCACCTGGAAAGTCCGGCAAAAGCTCCTGCTCAGTGTCTTGACTTTTTCCTCTTGGTCACATTACAGGACTTGGCATCAGGACATGATAAGTGATACGGAACTAAACTTGCTGTCACTGCAATGGAAGTGGCACAGGGGGCTCAAGCAGACATTGCGTCTGCTTCCATCAGCACCCAGCGCAGCCTTAGAAAACATTTCAACCATGAGCTTAACATTGATCTGCACTCTGCCTTTTTGCCATTTGTGATAAACTAAAGCTCCATTCTGCTCAGTTATGAAGCACGAAACACTATCTATTTAAGGGATTACATAGTTTAACATTAGGATTTTTTTTCTGTGGCAAGTCGTGAATGAGACGGCTCCTTCCGCTTCAAATAGTATCATGTTGCAGCTGGATGGTAATCAGTATCCATAATATACACAAAGAGCATCCCACAGTGCATTTCCATTAGCTAAACGTAACTATCCTAAGTGTGCTGCATATACAGGAAAGTCAGAAATATTATCAAAAAGGTTTTGCGTTTAGAGCTGAACCACTGAAAAAGAAATACAGCATGTGAGATCAGGAAACGTGTGCTTATAGACCAGCTTCAGAAACATTCACTAAGCACATTCTTAAAATTCGATCCCAGGCACTTTATATTGTGACAACCGACACTTCTCATTCTTTTACAAACATTTTTTACTTATAAATTCAAAGAAGGAAATTAATTGTTTTCTCATCTCAAGATTCACCAAAATGACGACCAGAAGGAGCTTTATTTCTTGAAACCAGCTTTAAGACTTAGATGATCAACAGGTTATGCAATACAAAGGACCAACTCCATCTTTTGTAACTGGTTCATGTGATTCTTTTCTGGCCTTGCTTAGAATCATCATAGAATCATTACGGTTGGAAAAGACCTTCAAGATCATTGAGTCCAGCTCCTGAGTTCAGGAGTGAATAACCACAGGCTTCACGGGGCTTCATGGGACCTTTGGGTGGGCTGCCTGTGCTCCAGGGCAGCCTGGTGGGGCAACCTGCAGGTTCTGGTGGACACTTTGAAAACACTCTGAAAACAGGTCCAGCACTCACAAATTTAATCAAAAAGCAAATTACTGGGCTGAAGAGCCTCTTGCCTGTTAACACAAAGGTTAATACGCATTCACACAATGGGTGGCAGCTCAACAGTCCCTCTCCATCCACTGTGTGCCTAAACCATGCCCCCTGCAGTGATGACTTTCTGCTAGTAGACAGGTTCAAGCTCAGTCACAAAACGGTGCTTTGCCAAGCACAACCACTACACAAATTCTATCTTGATGTTGTTGCACAGGCATGAAGATCCCAGGGTTCCCAGCTAAAGGTACCAGGGCAGTTTGCATTCACTCTCACACGGAGTGGGGCTGTGTGAGATCTTGATTCCATCACTTTCAATTCTGGTTGTCTATTCCCATGTAAGACTCCCTACGGAAATGCTTCCAGGTTTCTTTTAGATGGTCTCAGCTGCTGGTCTCCTGCTCTGCCTGCCTTTCCTCCTCACTTGAGACATCCATCTGCACATTTTGAGAGGGAAAAGCAAGGAGCAGGATATGCTCAACCCCACAGTCCCAAAAGATGCTGCTGTTTTCTTCAGGATCACTACAGCCGAGCCTGTCACTAAAAGCTCCCATCCACATTAAGCAAATGTTACACAGAATCCAAAGTTTAAGGAAGCCACACAGCTCTCAGGCTCAGTTCACCTGGGAATCAACTCCCTACAGCAGCAGGAGTTTGGTGCTTGGCAGCATATGGGAGCAGAGAGGATGGAAGTGTCTGTCCCTGTCATTTGCAACCACATAACCAGCAGCTGCGTCTCTGCCTGGGTGGCATCTACTGGCTGGAGCACAACAGAAACGCCAGAGTTCCTCCTAGGAGCCTGTGCTATGCATGTGTACACTGAGCTCCATACACACCTACCACAACACCGTCACGGAAAAAAACGGGAATGGTGAGGAAAGAAACACATCAGCTTCTGAAAAGTGAAGGTATCTGCTCAGACACTCAAACCCTAGGAAGCCTGTAGAGATTTCCACGGCCTCTCTAATCACCAGTATCATTTATGCTAGGATGGCCACTAAAGCTGCTATCAGTGAGAATATCTGGGTTGACTCCTGAGAAAACAAATAAAAAAGAGATGGCTTGGAGGAAGAGCTGGAAAAGAAGAGCACTGAATGGGACACACAGGAAGCAGCACAGGAAATAAAGAGTCCAGGGAGAAAAAAACATGGCTGGAAAAAAAAAACAGAATGTGGGATAGATAAAGTAATGGGAAAAAGGCAAGAATTTTATATGCTCCCATGCACCAGTCTGTCTTTGAGCAGTGTGTTGGCTTCCTAATGCAGAAAGGAAGTGCTTCCAACCAAGGCCCAACTCCTCTCAAATGAGCCCCAAGCAGACCTCACGTTTTCTGGTTCAAAGACAGGTTTGGGTGAGCACCTTGCAATTCCCAGCAGCCTGCCAGGCCCTGGCATACATGCTGGTACACCTAGAATCACTTCTTATCATGAATGATGATGAGCAAGGCATATGAAACTCAATATTTAATTTATAAAAATGTCTGTATTTGGTTTGTTTTTTACTATGAGCTTTCACTCTTGTGTGTTTTAAAATTTACAGGTTACACACACAGTGATTCAGGAGAAAGATGAGTGTGATGTGAGCAGGTACAAGGAGATGGAAAGGAGGATCTGTGAGATGTGTCAGAGCAACAATGGGTCAGTATTTAAAAGATATTCAGGCCGAACTATATTCTTGACAATATATCATAGCCACACTTTTTTTTTTTTCTTGGACCCCTTGCCACAGATGCATCTCCCTCTCTGCAGAACTTAAGACTCTGCAGCAGGTTTGCAGCCAGAAGGTTTTTCAGTGCAGATTTCTTGGCTATAGGGATCAGTTGTTTGATACAAAGGAAGATGATTCCGTCCTTCTCCCAGCACTGTCTAAGAACAACCCAAAGCTGCTGCTGTTAAAGCGGCAACAGAGCAGTTCTTAGAGCAGTTAGGAACCCGTTTAAAGATGAACATTTAAACACTTGGAAATCCTTCACACAAACCACTCACACTACACACAGACAGGACAAGAACAGTCTTGCTGAGGAGCCAGGGGCCACTTTCCCAACAGCAAGTCAGCTAGTAACTCTGAACAGTCAACATCAGCGATGTCCATGTTCTGCCATTTCTAATGGCCTGGTTTGGCTGACTGAGGAGAGGCTCTGCCAAAGGGAACAGGAGAGGAGAGTATAAAGGCCTGAAACACAGAGACAAGCTCACCTGATGGATTCTGCTTACATCGCTTTTCTTTAGGTTTTTCTGTCCCCGAATGAACAGCTGCAATTGTGGTAAATGCTTGGATTAGTACAGGATCAATCCTCATTGCACAATAACCAGTATTTTAGTAACAAACAGGGTTTTTTTTTCCCCCTTTCAGAATCTCCCACTCTGCCGCATATGAGTTTTCCAACACCATTCCTTTTTCAGACAGTTCCACAAGAGCCCCCACGCGCTCCAGAGGTGGATATAAACCCCCCACATGTAACCTGCTGCGGGGACAAATTCCTTCCTAACTCTTGGCAGTTCCTGGAGAAGACAGCTCCATCTCTTACCTGTCCATTCCAGCTAGCAGCACTGTGAACACCACATGATTTAGTCCTCTTGAAAGCGTAAGGAAAGGAGACCAGCCTTTTATGCTAGCATATGATTTAGTTTGCATGAAGATGCCATTATATCTGGTATGTCTGTTAAACTCTAAGTGGGGAGTATAACAGTGGTAGTGTCCCACTTGAAATCAAGGAAATACATGGATGGGATGAAAGTAAGATCTTGCAAAGGAAGCTTTATAAATGTCCTACCTAAATAAAACTGTCTAGGATGGGAGGTTATGTTCAGTTACCATCATTTGGATGTAAAATTCGAAGGAAACCCAGGAAGTGAAGTAAATTTCAGTTCCTTCTGGCATATCTATTCTGCTCTCACATCTATACATCAGATACACTGTGACCTCCCCGGAGCAAATTCACAGGCAGCTGGATTCTTGTTTACAGTGAAGTGCAACTATATTGCCACATTTAGCGTCACCATAATATGCAAACTGCTATTTTATTTATAGTCCTCAGAATTCTCTTGCTTGTTGAAAATCGATTTGCTTCACAAGGACTTCACTACAAAGAATGAGTACAGCTTCATCCCTATCCATACTCCACCTTTTCTGCATCTTTGTTCCCCAGTAAAAAGACTGTGCTAAGATACCTGGATCTTGGCAGCAGCATCCACACACCACAATTCATACAGGCTCTGGAGTGCCAGAAATCAGGGGAGGATTGGGAAGAGGACTATACCCCTAGAAGGCCGACAGCTTGCAAGCTTTGCAGAAGGTACCCAACAGATAAACCACCACCAATCACAGCTGAATCCTGCCCTGGAGAGTGATGTAGTAAGCAACAGCAGGAGGGAACGGACACACTTACCGCTGGAGTTCTGAGAATTGCTGTTTGTTTCTTCAAAGTTGTTTTGCCCTTTGCCTTCCACTCTCCTGCTGAAAGCACTTTCTGCTGGGTGGAGAACAAAGCATGGATGGTGACTGGGCAATACTGGACACAGAATCACACAAACAGGAGGCAGACAACACGTTCCCGTGCCACATAATTGTATACCCTGAACACAGCAGAAAGGTTAAATTTCTCATTCTGGAGGCAAATGGGCCAGATTCATTGAAGAGATAACAGGCAGATATTTTTTTACAGTGTCTTCTGGCAGAGGTGGCCTGGATTAACTTCCAGGGAGCCCAGAAACACCAGTCCTGACTGAAGCAGAAGGGTCATGGCTTCCTCCCCGCCACCAAAAAGAAACCCCTATCACACCCCTGCTATGACAATAAGCTGCCCTCAAAGCCTCTGGCACAGGTGACTATGTCTGCAGGTTGAACTCGGGTCCTCACCACAGCTCACAACAGTGTCCCCTACTGAACCGCTATGCCAGCTCTCCCTGGGCATCCTCATCATCAGCATCCCCTTCCCAAACATCTTCCCTGAAGACCTCAAGGGGAGAAGTCACCAGTGGCCTGGAAGTCTGCCCACAACTTCGAGAAGGGCTAAGGCAGCCCTTGGCCCGTCGTGTTTTCCTCGCTATCTTGTGGCTGCCCAAGGCCCGGCGGGCAGGTCCCACTCCTCTGCGCCGCGCCAGCACGGCTCCACCAGGCTCAGCAATGTGCAAACTGCATAGCAAGGGAGTTCGGAGAGAGAAACCCTAATGCATGAGTGTCAGTGACATAAAACTCCTCTGAAGATCCGTTTCAGATCATTATTTTAATTCTGTGAACTGCCAAGCAGTCAGAAGCTCTGTCTTGACATTCATAAAGAGGTCCCAGGCACGTGCAGCCTCATGACCTCCTTGCAGTGAAGCACAGCTTAGATACAGGGTCTTATATCTCACTTTGGCTGGAAGAGACCTAAGTTGCATGAAGCTCCCAGCCCATGAATGCAACCCAGTCAGTCCTTAATGGGAATATCCACTGACTGGTCAAATCCTCCCAGTGTTGAAGAGGCTCCTGAAATTCTCCAACTGTAACATTCCTAATTCTACCCAAAACACAGGAAAACATAAGAGCTTGATAATCAATTCAGGAGTTAAGCAGAATCACATAAAACAGGGCTGAAAAGGACCAGGAGACATTATCTCATCCATCTCTTTTCACAGATAAGTAATAGCAATGAGAGGCCTTAAGCAACTGGCAAAACAGATGGCACAGTGGGAAGAGGAGGCCACGGCAAAAGGGATTAAACTATCCTTTCCTTCCCACCTCCAAGAGACCCGGGTTCAAATCCTGGAGACATGGTAGGACACTGGGGTTAAAAAGAGTTTCTTGGAGATCAGTGTTATCAGGCTCAAGCATCACAGTGATTCCTTCCTTCACATGGGGAGAGAACAAGTCTAACTTTTACTTAATGCATTGATATAGTTTTTGATTACAGAAGTAGGAAAAAACATCCCATTACAAAAAACCCCAAACATCTCCCAGTTACTGCTCGGATGAATCTGGCCCCTGACCCAGGAAGACTCCTAGTTAGGCTCTTTCTGTTTGTGTAAGAGACATGAAACTGCAAGAAGCTGTCACAAGTTTAGATAAACAATGAAAAAGGTTCCTCAGCTTGAACTCTTAACTTGGTAGAACTGGATGGACCTTCAAATTAGTAATAATAAAGTAAAGTGATTATTTAAGAGCTGCAATAACAGTATGGAATTTCAGGACCCACAAGCCATAGGAAGACAGGTCATTCACTGTAATATCTGGTAGCTGCAGATGTGCATGACAAAAAATACCCTTGTTCAGAGTACTGTGGCCTCTTCCACCACAGTCACTGGTGCTTCTCACATCTGTCCATGCCAGACATTTCAGGGGCTTTTAAATAGTATCTCATTAACTAGCCCTTCCTCTATATTAAATGGAATATATATCTACCAAATCCACAGATTTAAGAGAACACTTCCCTGCTGTGTGGTAACATGAACTGTGCATCTCTCATTTGTTAATAGTTTTTGACTGCTCTTTTTATTTTTTTTTTTAATTATATACTTGATCTTGTTTGGAAGGAGTGACTGGGGACATGGGGAGGAGCAACTCCAACCCGACTCTTCTGACCTCTCTGTAATGGCCCTGCACCCTTTACTTTGCTCCTGGAGCCCACGTTATCTCTCAGTGGTTCCTGTGAGGAATGTGCAAACACCTGCACTTCATTCCATTTGACTTTTCCCAGGCACAGGCCTGCCTCTGAAATTACCATTTGCAAGAAATACAAGCCAAACAAAACTGAAAGAAAACCAAAAAGCCCCGTAGTTGACAAGCCACTAAGCCAGTCTTGGGCAGCGAGCTCTCCTCTGTGACACCAGGATTTGAAACAGGGTCTTTTGTGCCTTGTCATTAGTATGATCCTTAAAAAAACACTTGCCACTGGAAAAAGGTTTTAAAAACCTACTGCTGATCTAAATTTGGATTTGTACTTTGCCAAAGGATATAATCCCCTCAACTGCTTCTGGGAATAGTTTTTCTGGGACAGTCATGGATGGAGCAGACCGAGTCCAGGAAGGGTCAAAAAGCCATCCCAGGGCAGGACTGGACACTAAGCAGTTAAGAAAGTTGATGGTAGAAAGGCAATTGGTACCTGTGATGGCCTTGCTTCCTGGGGATCCAGAATTTGGAGCGCGGAACATCTGGGATTGGGATGCCGGTGGGACACCGGAGGGGGTGCGGTGCAGGAGGGTGGAACATCGGTTTATTGAAGGCGGTGTTTTTTTGCTGGATTGGCTCGCCTGTGTCTTCACTGCCACGAAGAGTGGAGATCGAGAGAACTCTGGATATGAACACTCAGAACTAGTGCCTGGACAGTCAGTCAGCTCCCAGACCGTGTGTCCTCTGGGAGGATTGCTTTCTAACATCCATGCTCACGAATCCCTTGCACGGGGACCTGCAGCGACTGTGGATCCGCCGATCCCATATAACAAAATTGTTTTCCCATCACCCAAAGGGACAGATTCCTAAAGCTTATTAGTTCCACACCTTTAACTGCCACGTGACCAACCCACTTCTCTTCCAGTAGAAATCACCCCATCCATCTGGGAATCCTAGTTGGTTGGGGTTTCCCTGCACCTCTGTGCTCTGGTTTGACTTCAGTAAAGTCTGAACCTAGAAAGCAGGTTTCTAACGTGCTACTCAAGAGCTCTAAATGGGGAAAAAGTTAAACCTTTTATCCTTGAGCCTTACATATGTCCTAGAGATTTCCAGCTACATTTTTTGTCTCTCTAACCTAATATAAAGAAAAAAGGGTTGTTGGTAATGGGAGGGAAGTATGAGGGAGAGGTCTCATCCCACAGGTCAGGAGAGGTCTTTTGGCTCCCATCTCCAGAAAAATGCTGGCAAGTTATGGATAAATTCTGAGTATTACTGTGATACGCTCTTTGAATGTACCCCAACCTACAAGGAGACATTTTGGTCTCTGCAATGTGCAGGGTGAATATTCAGGAATTTTTAATGCCAAAATCATGTGAAAACTTTTTGGGAGGACAGCCCTTTGTCCAGGCTGAATGGATTAATAAAAATAAACATAATAAAATAGATAACACACACACACATGCAAACAAAAAAGGGGGGGAGGAGCAACCTAATAAGCCCCTACTTTCCTCAGTGGCTTCTTTCATGGAAATTTGGATATAGTTTCTGAAGACAAGTCCCACTCCAACCATCTGCCATAGAGATCCACTAAGAAACAAGGTTCTCATAACCCACAGCCCAAGCTCACTACCGTTAACTTCTGTGTCCAAGTGATCCTATGGAATGCCCAAAACTGGAGGGATAACACCAGCACCTGCTCACCTTGACGAGTCTAACTCAGAACTACCTATCCACGTTGAGCAATCCTCCATCACAGGCTGCTGCAGCAGCCCAGAAACCTCTCTGAAATGGGTGAGCAGAAAAGTGACCTGGACTGGGACTGCTCATCTGCAAATCCTGAGACATTCTAGACCTCCCACTGAACTGCTCTCATGTTTCCCTAACAGTGAATGGCAGCAACTGAGAGTGGTGATGGGTAGAATCGAAGGAACCTGCAAAGAGAGACTCAAACAAAGTATTTGTTTTGTTCGATCTGTTATACAGATTCAAGATGTTACTTCTAGCAAATGCTGGTATACTTCTACAGAACCTTCTATGACAGGTTTTCTTGCAGTCTAAGTGAAGATACTTCTCTGCTTGGTTTCTGGCCAGCTGAATGGGTAGGAGGCTTACTCTTGCTTCCTAGGCATCATTTCAATCCCCATGGATAATCTTCCTTCAGTTGCTGCCAAACTGACAGTAAATATGCAGCCAGGTAAGATAATTTCCTGCATGTATGACGACCAGTTTCCCAAGAGGTCTCTTCCCACTAGTTGCTGTTTTACTACCCATCTACACCAACTAAGAAAAGTAGCAATCAGCCAACAGCATCAGACACAAACAAGGTCATCAGAGATTCTCTGCAGTCCAGACTGTCTCTGGACTGTCTCTGTGAGATCTGAAGGGTGAAATTTCAGCACTATGAAGATCTCCAAAAATGACTTCTTTTTTTCCCATAATTCAAAAACAAAAATGGCTTTTATCTTACATAAACAGACTCACTGTTTGGCCTCAGACTTGCAGGAGCAAGACTCAGCTTTATTCCTATCCCTCTCCAGATATAAAGTTCAAAGATACTCCATCCAACACTAGGCCAAAACAAAGTTCAAGCTAGCAAGGCAAGACTGGATGAAAAGAAAATAATATTAATCCTATTAGTCTGGAGGTTGCTAAAAATGCATGGAAGAAAATGTTTTAGTCTTTAGCTTACCAGATAGTAAATTCTCTTTGAAGACTAAGCAACATATATAGACATGATCATGTAACTCCTCTGTCCTTGAAAACAAGTCTCCACTGTGAAACTCAATGCCTCAGTCTGAGAAAAAGGCCAAGTTCAAGCTATTTTTGCAGAAAAAAAAAATGAGTTGCTGAAAGGTTACAAAAACCTTAAAATCTGCAACCAGACAGTACAACTGGAGACAGCAATATGGACAGATGATCCCGTAGTGGTTGTTGTGGAATTTCTTAAACTTTCTCAGAATGCATCTCAGATTTGTCCCAGTTAAGGCTCATTAACCAGATAAGGAAGGGCAATAGAGCAAATCTAGCTGTTTGTCAGCTTTAGAGAAGGATCAATTCCTTATTCTCTCTTTCAAAAATCAGTAACCTGGAGGAAACTCCAATCTTTGGGGTTCATCCTAACCCAAGACTAGGAAAATAAGTGCAGAATTTAGTCACACTGAATAATCTACAGCTACTTGCAAAACTGTGTGCACTGTGTTAGGGCTGCACAAAACGGCATGTGGTGGGCTAAAAAAGACAGATGATACGTAAAAGATGGCAGACTCCTTCCTGGCAGCAGGACACAACTTAGTGTTTGCCGTGCATGGTGTGATGGCTGTAGAGAAGATCTCAGAGCAACGCTGCAGGCAAAAACACAGCGACCATCCTTGGGTATGCACACAGGGCGCTCCCAAAAGAGGAACAGGAAGGCAACCTGCACGCCCTGGGTCTAGCCGGTTCATGTCATTCAAAAAGCCTGTAAATAGACACAGAATATTCAAAGGAGAAGGCAAGAAGCTAAACAGAGGACGAGAACACCACACCTTCCAGTGGAAGTCCCAAGGCACTCAATGCAAGGCAAGGTGCCTAACTGGGAGAATGGTCACAACGAAGTGACTTGATGGTAGCTCCACCTCTACCAAAGGCAGAACTTTGGGAGTGTGGATTTCTTTCACCTAGCAGAAAAAGTTATAAATAAGAGCCAATGCCTCCAAGCTGGAACTGGATATTTTTAGTTTTGACTTAGGGAAGGTCATAAATCTAACTATCTACCTAACAAGTTGGTATATTTTCCCTCACTCTTAACAGCAAGATTGGATGCCTCTCTGAAAGGCAGACCTCACAGAATCACAGAGTGGATGAAGATGGAAGGGACCTTTGGAGATTACCTAGTCCAACTGCAACTTGAGCAATTATATCAAGGTAAACTCATAACCTATAATTCAGGAATGTCCAGATAACAGAGCAGTTCCTTCTGACTTTTTTGCTTTAATAAGACCTTTCAATGTCCAAGAGATGCATTAATCTACACGCTACGCAGTGGATATCAGATTTTATGACCTAGCTTATTCCAAGTAAAAGGTCTGGTTAATTTGAATATTAAGTTTTTTTTTTCAGAAAGATCTTGTCGGAATAGGTAGGGAAGTATGGCTGGAAAAAAATCATCAGGATGGATCAGACAGATTTATACCGTCATGTCTGGAAAGATTTATTTATTTATTTCTGGAAAAAGAACTACCTATCATGAATATAACAAAAAGAGATGACTTAACAGTGGGTTGAAATTCAATATACTGAGCTAAAACTTCTGGTATTAACAGGAGCTTCCATAGGAAAGATCTGTGCTCAGATCTATTAAATACTTAATGTGCCTTTTCATACACACAAACAAATATTGCCAGTGGGGCCTGTTTCTAAGACACTACGGAATCAGAAAGCAGGGAAAAACATCCTCAATCACAGATTTCACTCCCTGAGGTGGAGAAAGCAAAGAAAAATCATCCAACTCGAATGGGGATCTGTGCTCTTCTCAGTTTGGCAGCACTCACAGTCAAAATGCGACCTGATACCAACAAGGATTCCGCTGGCTAATGGAAAAAGCCACCACGGCCGCTGCCTTTAAGAAACACAGGAAGTGTGTTTTGAAGTACTTTGGATGAAAGCTATTATTTTGTTTCTTTCACAATAAAAGAGTAACTGATCAGACAGGCTTGGTGAACTTCCTCGAGCTTCTCCTGTGTCAGGGTGTAGCGAGGACTGACTGCTCCCTAAGGGACAGGGAGTCGGAGCTGATCACAATAATGACCAAAAATTATCCTGGAAGGTCCAATGAACCTTGCAAAATAGTAGTTCTTTTTTACTCCCATTCAATAATTTTAATTCATTTTTGCAGAAAACCAGAAAGACAGACTTTGAGAGGGAAGCATGGACTTGAGCAGAGAGACTCAGAAAGCTGGATGGGTAATAATAATTGGTGAAGCTCCTTCCTTACCTGCTCCCACTAAGGCTAAC